>NW_028146742.1:0-572000 GCF_055883805.1 Amblyomma maculatum
CTAGAACTCGGTACAGTTCTGTCTGGAATAACCTCGTACGTAACTTGTGAGAGGCGACGCAACACTCTGTAGGGTCCGAAGTAACGACTGAGAAGTTATTCTGACAGGCCTGGGCGCCGGACAGGTGTCCACACCCAGACTTTGTCACCAGGCTGGAACACGACATAGCGATGGCGGTCGTTATATCGGCGTGCATCTGTTGCTTGCAGTTTTGTAATGTGATTACGGGCGAGTTGGCGAGCTTCCTCAGCGTAGTTGGTGAATTCTTCTGCGTCAGCGGTAAGCAACTGGTCATCAGCCGCACATGGCAGCATAGCGTCGAGCATGGTCTCTACATCGCGTCCGTATACTCGGCGAAACGGAGTGAATGGAGTTGTTTCTTGGACGGCCGTGTTATATGGAAATATGACACAAGGCAATATCTCGTCCCATGTTTTATGCCGGACATCGACATACATGGCGAGCATGTCCGCTATTGTTTTGTTTAGTCGCTCAGTAAGGCCATTAGACTGAGGATGTTAAGCGGTAGTCTTTCGGTGATGTGTCTGGCTTAGTTGGAAAACTTCTTCAAGAAGACACGCTGTAAATGCCTTGCCACGATCAGTGATGACGTATGAAGGGGCGCCATGGCGGAGGACAATCTGCGTCATGAAAAATTGTGCCACTTCGGAGGATGTTGCACGTGGCACCGCCATAGTTTCCGCGTAACGTGTCAGATAATCTGTAGCAACGATAATCCACTTATTGCCAGCTGACGATAGAGGAAAAGGGCCAAGAAAGTCCATACCAATTTGGTCGAATGGTACTAGCGGGGGGGGGGGGGGGGGGGGGGAATAGGCTGCAGGAAACCCGCTGGCTTCAATGGCGGTGTCTTGAGTCGCTGGCACTCGCGGCGACCTCTAACATATCGATGAACGGTGGCGGTAAGTTTGGGCCAGTAGTAGGCCTGGCGCACTCTGGTAAGAGTGCTTGCAAAGCCCAAGTGTTCAGCGGTGGGTTCATCATGGCAAGCATGAAGGATTTCATCGCGGAGATTTGCAGGGATGACTAGAAGATAGGCTCGGTCACTGTTGCCGGCGCTTTTCTTGTAGAGGATTCCGTCGCGCGTACAGAAGGATGACAAGTTCTTAGCAAACAGTCGAGATACTGTAGAATCGAAACCCTCCAGATGATCGATCACAGTTTTGAAGTCTAGATCAGCCCGTTGCCGGGCCTTTAAATCAGAGGAACTGATAATGCCAAGAAAATGGGCGTTTTCATCCGTACTGTCATGGGCCAACTCCACGGGTGATCGAGACAGTGTGTCAGCATCTTCATGTTTACGCCCGGATTTATAATCTATAGAGTAATCAAACTCCTGCATACGAACGCTCCACCGTGCAAGACGTCCTGATGGATCTCGAAGACTAGCTAGCCAACACAAAGCATGATGGTCTGTCACAACTTTATATTTACGGCCGTAGAGGTAAGGTCGGAATTTCATTGTGGCCCAAACGACGGCGAGACACTCCTTTTCAGAAGTTGAATAGTTTGATTCTGCCCGAGAAAGGGTGCGGCTGGCATAAGCGATCACTTTTTCCTCGCCTTGCTGGTGCCGGACCAGAACATCACCCGGACCGACATTGCTGGCGTCGGAGTGAATTTCGGTGGCAGCGTCCTCATTGAAGTGCGCAAGAACGGGAGGGTTGTGCAGTCGTTGGCGCAGCTCGGTGAATGCCTCCTGCTGTTCGGAAGACCAGACATACGGGACGTCATCACATGTCAGGCGCGTCAAAGGTTCTGCAATCTTGGCAAAATCAACAATGAAACGGCGATAGTACGCGCACAGGCCCAAGAAACGTCGCACTGCTTTCTTCGTGGTAGGGATGGGAAAATTGGCTACAGCGGCTGTTTTATCAGGATCAGGCCGGACACCGTCAGCGCTAACCACATGACCGAGAAATTTTAGCTGCTGATATCCAAAGTGACGTTTTTCCGGTTTGAGTGTCAAATCGGCCGAGCGAAGAGCGTCCAATACCGTTCGCAGCCGCTTAAGATGTTGGTCAAACGTTTCTGAAAACACGATGACGTCGTCCAAATAAACCAAACAGGTTTGCCATTTAAGACCAGCAAGTACGGTGTCCATCATTCTCTGGAACGTCGCTGGCGCTGAACACAGACCGAAAGGCAATACTTTAAATTCATATAAGCCATCGGGTGTCACAAAGGCAGTCTTTTTTCGATCGCGCTCATCCACTTCTATCTGCCAATAACCACTTTTTAAATCAATGGAGGAAAAGAATTTGGCGTTGCGAAGTCGATCGAGTGAATCGTCTGTACGGGGCAACGGATATACATCTTTTTTGTGATGTCATTCAGTTTCCTGTAATCAACGCAAAAACGCCGCGTGCCATCCTTTTTTTTAACGAACACAACTGGCGACGACCACGGACTTTTAGACTGCTGAATAACATCATCATTAAGCATTTCCTAGACTTGTGTCCGAATTGCCTCACGTTCTTTGGCCGAAATACGGTACGGCTGCTGTGGAATAGGTCGGGCATCGTCGGACTTTCGATGGTGAGGCAAAGCACGGGGCGTACTCCAGCAGTAAGGCACGCAGGGCGCGTTGTTGACAGAAAGGTCACTGCTAACATCGATGTGGTCTAGAACACTGGGAGTATCAATAATGTCAGACGCAAAACATTCAGAAACTTCCTTTAACATTTCGCCGAAAGCGATGGCAGTAGAGCGATAGAGGTGGCGAGATTCATTCGTGAAGTTCGTGATGAGAAGCTCAGAGTGACCATTGCTGAGAATAATTAAGCTTCGAGCTGCACAGATGCCATGATAAAATAATAGCGAACGGTTGCTTTTAGCTATTATCGGCCCATCACGAAGCCCGTCGCACACAACAGTCACAAACACGCTGGAGCGGGGAGGCACTGAAACACACTCGGTTGAAACCCGTAGGGCGCACGTACGTTGGCCATCGGTGTGGCTGGCAGCCGCTTTCTCCGTTGAGAACGAGACCGTTCGCTGTCGGAGATCGATGATGGCGCCATATTCCCGCAGGAAATCCACACCGAGAATCAAATCACGAGAACATTCCCCGAGAACGACGCAGCTGACAACGAACGTTGACGTACGAATCTGGATTCTAGCCGTGCACTGTCCAATATGAGTAATTACATGCCCCCCAGCCGTGCGTATTTGCGTGCTACACCATGGTGTCATAACCTTCCTAAGGTTCGCTGCCAGTTTCCCACTCAAAATCGAAAAGTCTGCTCCGGTATCCACTAAAGCGCTGACATTATGACCATCGATGCACACAGGGATGTCCAGCGATAGCCGGTCTCGTGAACCAAATGCTGTCGTTTCTGCTCGAAAATTAATATCTGTTCTCATTGGGGGGACTTCTTTGTGCTGACATTTAGCGGCCCCGCCCTCGGAGGTCGCTGTACTCAGCTTTCCCGGTGGGGGCTTGGCGAGCGACCAGGCGGTGCTCGAAGGAAGTCACCAGTTGTTGAAGGAGTTTGCCGACGTGGGGATGGAGACCTGGATTGTCGGCGCGCCATCCGGAGGTTCTCTTGTACGAGGTTGTCTCCAATGTCACGAGGTAGTTGTCCGAAAGTGCGTCTAGGTGCGTTAGTGTAAAGCCCTCCGGTCCGAGTTCCCGATAAGTTCACCACCGGAAAATGCGACCAGGTTCCCCACAGTGGCAGCAAAGGCGGTGGCTCCGAAGGGCCTGTCAGACGTCCGTTCGTCGAATTTTTGATCACGGTGGCCGCACGTACCGCGTTGGCTGCTGTACAGGAATGTATTGCGTTGGCTGCTGGACGGGCATGCACTGGCTTGGTGGTAACGCAGACAACGGAGCTTGGGCGGGAACTGGGCGTCGGAGAATGTCAGCGTAAGTCGGACGAGAATAATCAGGAACAGGGGTGCTTTGAGCTTCAGCAACATGCAGAGATGGCTGCGTGACTTGCTGAATCTCTTCGCGGATCATATGTGCGAGAGAATTACCCCTGGGTTGGAACGTGCCACAAACCTTCTGCAGTTTCTCGCGTACAATTGCACGAATAAGATCTCGGAGCTGTTCAGTATTGCTTACAGCAGCTGTAAAAGGCTCGGCAGCAGTCGTAGCGAGGACTGGGCTGTCGTAGACCGCCGAGCGGCGCTGGTGTAGGATCTTTTCCATGGTGACCGCCTCTGTTGAAAATGAGGTAACTGTAGTTGGTGGGCTACGTACAAGACCAGCAAAAAGCTGTTCTTTAACCCCATGCATCAGGTGGCGCAGCTTTCTCTCTTCAGACATGTTGGGATCCGCACGTCGAAATAGTTTCGTCATGTCCTCAACATGCATCATGACGGACTCGTTTGGCATCTGTTTCCGAGATTGTAGAGCACGTTCTGCTCGTTCGCGCCTATCCAGGCTGACATACGGCTCTACGATAAGACGGCGGAACTGAGACCATGATGTTATTGTGCCTTCTCGGTTCTCACACCACGTCAAAGCATGGTCTTCCAGGCAGAAAATGGCGTTGCGTAGCTTTAAGTTGTCGTTCCACTGATTAAAGGATACGACTCGTTCGAACTGAGTTAGCCAATCCTCAACGTCTTCATGCGCAGTGCCATGGAACGATTTCGCCACTCGGGGGTTTTGAAAGTAAAAAGGAGTACCTTGCATGACTGACGTAGTGCTTTGCGTGGCTGGCCGGAGGCTCGTTGTAGAAGTGAACTCCAAGGGCCCGTGCTCGGAAGCAAGGCCCAGGTTCCTCCGGCTGACGCGATGAACTGGCGTGTCCACAGGCAAAAGCTCGGTGTCGTTGGTTCGCGGAGGGGTGTGCGACATTGAGAGGACAATTACCCAGCGGTTCCACCAAAACTGTCACGAAGACAGAGATTTATGGGTATCGGCAACAGGGGTAGATACACACAGTCAAGACAGGGGTTCCAGGGAAATGGTAACACGAAGACACAAGCTCAAGAGTCCACAGTCCTAACTAGGCGAAGCGCGCGAGAGTCTCTAACTTCTTCGTCGTTCAAGCGCTACCTCGAACCGTCAGGAGGCAATATGTTGAATAACACTTTGATCAGTGACGCTCTGGGTTCACAGATCCTAATGTTTGTTTTCCACAACTGTTCACAAGTTCAAGGCGTTTTGCTCCCCAAAACAGAACTGAAGTCCTTGAAATTCTTTAAGGCGAGGGAATATTTATGTGCTAGTTAGCACTGACACCAACTACAGTGTTTATTGTGTGCATTTTACGTTATCGTAAATGGTGAATCAGCATTGTCAGTATTCACTTCGTATGCAGAACATTTCGGCAAAACCTTCCTTTTACCGGCTGTGGTAGAATCTCTGAAATGTTCATAAAATAAATAAGAGGAATGAAAGACATGATTAAAAAACGTCAATTTTCATCCACAAAAAATCTATTGGAGAACTGCTTGCTTGTGAATGCCACTGACACCAACCACACTCGACATTACAGAGGAAAGGAATAGTTTAGAACAAATTTCGTACCTCGACGCACAGACCAAAGAAATGCTTTGATTAAGTTTGTATGTGGAACATTTAAACTTAAGGTGCAAAACCCTAATTAATATCTTCAAGATTCAAGGGATGCGCCGCTACGTGTCGAGATAAATGCATCGAGGGGTGTGCACAGATGCCCTTCTGCTTAAGTAAGGTGAGGAGTGGGAAAATATACCGATAATGGCGAGATGAAGATCGTCTCCTAATAAAAACTGTCCGGCTTACACTAGCAAGGTCATCGTGCTGCGGTTTACTTTGGCTAGCGACCAACAATGACCCTTATTATTATTTGTTCATTAAGGAGAGCACTATATAGGCCTTTCTGGCAGTCCATACAAAGGCAGGTTCTTAAACATAACAGTTTTCAGTACGTAATATAACACGTATAGTTACCGTGAACAGCGCAAACAGTCTGATCTAGCCTCGAGCTGACTGGTAATGTCATAGAAAGGAACAATATTTATGTAATAAAATAAATGCTCTCGTTGATATATTTAAGGCGAATGAAAAAAAAACAGGAAATTTATTATAAGGCTCATGATGAAATGTTTATTACTAAAAAAAATCTACATACCGAATAACTATTGTGAAAGAAGGCCAGGTCGAGATGCCAAAGTCGTGACGGCAAGGCAAGGTACGCCGTGTCAGCGTTTTAATCTGATGGAGAACCCAGGCGCGTGCTGGAACCGGCGCCGTGGGACGATGACGATGGTATGTACATATGAAAGAAGAAGATTATGGTATGTACAAATGAAAGAAGATCCGTGGAAGGCTCACACAATCATCCCGGGGGGTCGGAAGCGGCCAGCCTGGCCGCTCCTAACCAACCGATGCACCGCGGCGCACAAACGGCTTCAAGTGGGAGACATGAACAATTTCAGTTCCACGGTGGCGTCGATCGGCTGGGGGATCAACAGGTGTGACTTGGTAATTCACGGGGAAGTTTGGTTTATGATCTTGTAGGGACCAAGATAGCGACGCTGAAATTTATCACTAAGGCCCGGGGCGCGCAGTGGTGTGTAAACCAGGACTTCGTCACCGGGACGAAAAGAGACCGCACGATGCGTAGAATCGTAGCGACTCTTGCGGTCTTCCTGGCGCGCTTCTGTGTTGAGGCGGGCAAGATGACGGCATCTGGCCACACGGGATAAGAACTGGGCTGGTACTGATGAGGAGTAGTCGGGCGCAGAAAAGAAGAAAGTGTCGAGCATTGTAGTGGGAGGACGGCCAAAAACGAGGAAAAACGGAGAGTTACCGGTAGTCCGCTATACTGCTGTATTGTAGGTGAATGTGACGAATTGTAGAATAGTGTCCCAATTTCGGTGATCCGGTGTGATGTACATGGATATCATATCGGATAGAGTGCGATGAAATCGCTCAGTAAGAACGTTAGTCTGGGGATGGTAGCTTTAGGTTGTCTTATGAAGAGTGGATGACGCATGAAGAACTTCGGCAACGGCTGTCGATAAGAAGGCCGTCCCGCGGTCACTTAGAAGGACCTGAGGAGCGCCATGACATAGGACAATTGATCGCAAAAAAAATTAGCTACCACTTCGGCAGAACCAGTCGGTACAGGGGCTGTTTCAGCGTAGCGTGTAAGGTGGTCAACGGCTGTTATAATCCAATGGTTACCCCCATCGGAGAGAGGTAGGGGACCATATAAGTCGATGCCGACTACGTCGAATGGCGTGGCGGGACATGGAAGAGGCGGGACATGGAAGAGGCTGTAGGAGGCCAGCTGGCGAAGAAGTCGGCCGCTTGCGGCATTTGCACAGATGGCAGGAAGCGACGTATTTAGCTACGGTAGAAGATAGGCCAGGCCAAAAGAATATTCTTTTCACGCGGTCATATGTTTTGTCAAAACCAAGGTGACCTGCAGTAGCGTCATCGTGGAAAGCCGCCAGTATACGTGGGCGAAGCGCACGCGGCACGACAGGGAGCCAACGAGTTCCATCAGGGCAATACAAGTAGCGGCGTAGTATGCCATCTTCGAGTTTGAAAATGCGAAGCTGTCGGCGAAGCCTACCATTGGGCTGGTTGGAAGCGCCGTTAAGGCGGTCGATGATGGGCCGACAGTAGGCATCAGCTAATTGCTGCGAGCGGAGTGCGTGTTTGTGCTCAGAATCGTCAAAACAAACTGTTGATATGCGTCGGGGGAAGAGATGGTCGGCTGTGGTCAGAGGTGGAAATTCGTTGCGAAGAAAAACAGCAGGCTGATTCCGTAAGTGGGCAGCGAGAAAGAGCGTCGGCGTCTTGGTGTTGGCGACCCGATTTATAAACGACGTCGAAATTATATTCTTGCAGGCGTAGAATCCAGCGGCCAAGTCGGCCTGTTAAATTTTTCAGTGAAGACAACCAGCAAAGAGCATGGTGATCGGTCACAACTGTGAAGTGCCGACCATAGAGGTAGGGGCGAAACTTTTGAACAGCCCAGACGACGGCAAGACATTCCTGCTCGGTAATAGTGTAGTTTTTCTCAGCTGGAGTCAAGGTCCGACTGGTGAAGGCAATGACTTTCTCACGCGAAGTTGCATCGCGCTGCAGAAGGACAGCGCCAAGACAGTGACCACTGGCATCAGTGTGCAGGATGGTAGGAGCGCTGTCGCTGAAGTGGCCAAGAACGGGATCTGATGTGAGGGCATGCTTTAGGTCGGTAAAAGCAGTGTTGCAGTGTTCAGTCCATACGAAAGAGCTGCGCGCTTTAAGTAGTTCATGAAGTGGCGCAGCAATAGTTGCAAAATGCCTTATGAAACACCGGAAATATGGCGCCAGGCCGAGGAAACTGCGCAAATCTGCAGTCCGTTGCGGACGAGGAAAGTTCAAGACAGCGCTGATTTTATCTGGGTCCGGACGAATGCCGTCACTGCTAACCAGATATCCCAATATTTTAATTTCCTTTCGTGCAAAGTGGCACTTCTTGGTGTTGAGCTGAAGGCCCGCTGAAGAAAGACACGTCAGGACTTCATTCAAGCGCGTGAGATGGTTGTTAAAAGTTGCCGAAAAGATAACAATGTCGTCCAAGTAACATAAACAGGTTCTCCATTTTAGGCCACGAAGTACCGTATCAACCATTCTTTCAAATGTCGCTGGTGCGTTACACAGGCCAAAGGGCATAACATTAAACTCGTAAAGTCCATTGGGAGTTGCGAAAGCGGTTTTCTCTTTGTCGCCCTCATGAATTGGTATTTGCCAATAACCTGAGCGGAGATCCAAGGTCGAGAAATATTCGGCGCCTTGAAGAGAGTCAAGGGCGTCATCTATTCGCGGCATCGGGTAGACATCTTTACGGCTAATTTTGTTTAGTGCGCTATAATCAACACAAAATCGTACCGATCCGTCATTTTTTTAACTAATACTACTGGGGAAGACCATGGGCTTGTTGATGGACGAATAATAACGCGACGGAGCATGTCATTCACATTTTCTTCGATTACATTTCGCTCCGAGAGAGAAACCCGATAAGGTCGTCGGCGTACGATCGAGTTGCCTTCAGTAATGATGCGGTGGTGTGCAACACTAGTCCGTCCCAGTGGAGGGGAAGTGGCATCAAAAATGGCTTGATGGGCTTGAAGCAATTTCAGCAATTCTTTGCGTTGGTGCGGCGTGAGGTCCGGACTGATTGTCTTCGAAAGCATCGGAAGAGAGACGTGCGATGAATCACGTTGCTGAGGTAGCGGGGAGGTGAGAACCATAATGGACTTAGGGTGAGCATCCACTATGCATGGCAGGGAAGTTCCTTCAGTCAGGACGATGGATTCACGGGATGTGTTCGTGGCAGCTACTATCGCTGAGCCGCTGCGGAATCGTACAAGACTTAATGGGAAGGCGATTCCACGTGCAAGATGACGATGAGATGGTGCGATAAGTACATCCCCGTCAGTGATGTGTTCCGAAACAACGGTAACAAGTTTTTCGCACTGTGGAGGCAATACAGTGTCAACTGCGGCAATGAGGGAATGACGTCCTTCAGACATGTCAGATTAAAAATCACTGTCTGTCATATGAATGACACGGTCGCCACAAGAAATTAACGCTGACGCGGTCGACAAAAAATTCCAACCAAAAATCATCTGATGCGCACACGGTGAAAGCACAGCAAACTGCACGTGGTGGCGGACGCCGTCTATAACAATTCGAACTGTACACTTTGCTGAAGGATGTAGAGGGACGTCGTTTGCTCCACGAAGTTCAGGTCCATCATATGGTGTCGTTACTTTCCGCAAACGGCGGCATAAATCAGCGCGAACAACAGAAATTGCAGCCCCTGTGTCAATCAAAGCTTCGACCGGTAATCCTTCAGCTAAAACGGAAATCATATTGTACGGGAGATGAGGAGGACTTTTGGTAAGTTCGCAGAGTGCAGTTTCACCTCCGGAAACTGCATTGCTAGTTTTCCGAATGACGGACAGGAACAGTTGTTGCTGGTCGAAGTGGAGAAACAGAGCGGCGGTATGGGGAAAGGGACCGGCGTCGGGAAATATGGGCGATACTTGGTTCAGATGAGGATACCGGTGGTGGAGAGGATCGACGAGGTGGGCTGTGAATAGATCGTCGCTGATAATATGCGGGTACGTCACTTTCGAAGGCGTCGTAACCGCGCCGCTCGTTCTGAATGCGTCGACGACAGAAGCGGGAAATATGTCCTCTGATTCCACAGTAGTAGCACACTGGACGAGAGGGGCGCCAAGGTGCGTAATAGGGCGGCGTAGGCTGAGCCGTCGTCACGGCGTTGATTTGGTTGTAGGGCGGTGCTTGTCGTGGGGTGGGGGGACAAAAGGAGGAGGGGATGCAGCAACGTGAGCATAGGTCGGCGCTGTACGGGGTGCAGGAGGGTCAGGTGAGACAGGGTGGGTGATAGTTGCCAATTCTTCTTTGATGATGGTGCGGAGGCTGGCGTCATTAGAAGAAGAGTGATCACACCAGTGCCGGCAGAAAGGGCTCAAGGCTTGGAGCTCTTCGCGGATTATCGCTCGAATTAGGGTTCGTTGATCGAAGTCAGTAGAGGGGGGGCCATAGAGAAGTCGGGCTGCAATCGGGAGGACTGCAGCTGTTCGAGTCGTTGACAGGTCGTAATAATGGAATCAACACTTGATGGATTCTGGGCAAGTAGGGTGTTATAAGCCACAGAATTGATTTCTTTCATGACATGGTGCACGCGTTCAGGTTCAGGCATGGTGGGGCTAATACGCCGGCAAAGTGCAAGTGTGGCCTCTATGTAAGAGGCATACGACTCATCGGGTCCTTGAGGAGGGGAAGCGAGCTTGTTCCTCGCGATCTCAGTCCGAACTGCGGGGCGGCGAAGTATTGGCGGAACTGCTGTTTGAAGGTGGGCCAGTTAGTGGCGTGGGGCTCGCGGTTGATAAACCAATTCCTGGCGACCTCAATCAGGTAGAAGGAAACGTTGAGGAATTTTAAAGCGTCATCCCACCGGTTGTAGGCACTGCAGCGTTCATAAGTGTCAAGCCAGTTATCCACGTCCTCGTGGCGACGACCGGCGAACAGCGGCGGGTCGCGTTGTCGTGTGGGCACAGTGGCCACAGTGGGAGGTGGCGGTGTAGCTGAGGTAGAGGGTCCGGCCGGGTCGGGACTGCTTTCCGTTGACATAACGATGGTGGTTGTTGCCAAACGGCGACCGGAACGTAGCTCCAGCGAAAGGCAAGGCACAAGGCAGTAAGGGGATCAAATTTCACCTCCACCACGTGTGAAAGAAGGCCAGGTCGAGACGCCAAAGTCGTGACGGCAAGGCAAGGTACGCCGTGTCAGCGTTTTAATCTGATGGAGAACCCAGGCGCGTGCTGGTGCCGGCGCCGTGGGACGATGACGATGGTATGTACAAAAGAAAGAAGAAGATTATGGTATGTACAAATGAAAGAAGATCCGTGGAAGCCTCACACTATTACCCTTGTAGAGATATCACAGGAATTGATTTAACAATAATTCCTTAGTTATTAAAGCGGAGGCGCGCCTCCGTAAAGCAAATATCACTATCAGTAAATGGTCAAAATATGCGACACATAGGGTCTTGCTGCAGACTACCATGAGGCGGAAAGAGGTGCTACATACGGAACGTGTTTTTAGGTGTTCATTTGATGGTATTTTTATACATGAACAAGCAATTTCAAAACTCTTGTAAGCAACGTTTCATTCAAGCAGCATTATTAATATGGTACACCAATTTCTTCTTCATGTCATTGCATGTGTTACTATTCTGGTATTGTAGGCAACACTTTTAGGAATAATGACAGTAGTAAATATGTCGGCTATGCATCTCTGCTGATATGAAAGTTACTGGGAAGAGCACTACCTTACTCCACAAGCACTGCAATATAAACTGCAGACATTACCGGAAAGTTATTGCTTTCCTTTATAGATCGCATCAAAGCTAACACTACTCTATTTCAAAACCATGAAGCAACTTATTAACATCCCTGCTGAAAAATACAAAGAGGGAGACATTTTGGAGTTATTCTGTAAAAGTGGAAACATTGTATCGATGTTTCAACGTACACACAAAGTAAGCTACCTTTGGATATTTAGCGCTCCTCACTATTTCCTTCAAGTCCGCATTCTTCAGCATTTACCAATACATTATTGAAGCTCACCTATGATGGGGGTTGGACTGGCATTCTTTTATTCAGGACCTCGAATTGGTTTCATCCCTAAAAATGGAATGGACGATGGTCTTGCTGCGTCACCCAAGTTTTAGAAATATTCTCCACAAAATCATCTTGTAAGTAGCTTCACTGGGCCTGAAATGAAGGCATTTGAAAATATCCTCCATGCTAAGATTTCCAGCAGTCTCCCTAGCCCTTTTTTCCTAGCTTTTGTGAACATTCTTACTTTAATGGTTTTAGCGCACGCCGAAGGTATCACCTTGTGGTGCTGCCCTTCCGACGAGTGGCCAAAGCAATCGGCCATCAAGATCGATACCCTAACGTTATGATTCCTACCTCTTGGTCTTACCCCACCGTGTTTCATGTCACTTTTCATTTTCTTTCAGAAGAAATATGGCTCACGGAAAGGAGCTCATTTGGACTATGCAGTTGGCAATTCACCAGGGCCTCAAATTTGCTGGGTTGGTGCTATAGGTCTTCATATGTCCATTAGTCCAGCGGGACTCATGACTCAGCTCATCCTACACGTAGCCTAATTAAGCGCATAGCTATGTGCATAGGCGAATGGCTTCTGATGATGCCCATCATATATTGTACAGTCCTTCCTTCAGCCGCAAACATTACACAAAGCACAATTTTTCGGTCTTCGCTGATAGCTGAACTCAATTAAATAATGAGTCGAGAGGCTTACAACAGTAATGAATCTATTTCTGAGCAATTTGATAATAAGTTTAATGGTGCGTTAAACATACTACAGTTACTGAACTTATCGACCAGCGTGAGGCAAACAAGGCGCCAAACCGTCTCCTTATCATAAGTATCGAAAAATATTATTTCATGCCTATTTTCATTGCTTAAGGAAGCGCTCCATCGCTCTTCTGTTGCTCCATAGGGATGTTCTTAAGATCTACTATTAGAGTTTCTTATATGCACAGATGCAACACAAACCGCACGAAAACAGTGGGCACAGTAAGCAGCCGCTCAAAACTTAGCCTACAGTCCAAGCAGCATATGACCCGAATGTGTGCAACACTCTTGCCTCTGAACTTCCGCGCGTAACCACTTTTCATCTAAACCACTGTCGTCGGCCGGACTATACTTACTACAGGGCATAGGGATCTCCAGTATTCCTCTAGTAATCCCGATTCAGTGCTAGCTGCAGCAGCCACTTTACCCCTTCAAACATGTCAATGTCATTCGTCCGCCTAATTTTCTGTGGTACCCTGCTACTCTTTCTCTCACTTGGAATACAATTTGTTATTTTTGGCAGCTATCGAAGATCCTCTATTCACATCGTCAGGTCATACAGGTTATATTTGCTTCATTTCAACTAGATTTCACAGGCTCGAGTTATTTCTTCGAGCCGTTTCACAAGCTTTCATACCTTAGCCTTCACCCAATCATACTCCATTCGATAGCTCTCGGCATTGGCCACAACTTAGGTATAACCGTTTTTATTAGCCTTAAAAATTCTACCTATTAGATGAGTACCAGTAAGATACAACTGTTGTACACTTTGCTTTATAAGGATACCGGTCACCGGCTAGTCATGATCGGCGAGCGCTGCCCAAATAAGCTTGCGTATTGGTGAAGTATTTCTCGTAATCAACGAGCGGGCTAGTTACAATGTGAGCATTTTTCATTCACCTGGTTTAGAGTTTGCAGAGTGCCCATTGTAAACAGATACTTGATCCTTTGGTTGAGTGATGCCTAAGGTGGCGCTGATTATATTACCAATTTCTTTAAAAAATACTTTTTACATAACAAATTGCAAGCTGATCTGCAGATAGTTTGCCTAACCCTTAACATCCCTTTTTCTATGCGTATAGATATTATCACTTTTTCAGACTCCCGTATTGTCAAAGTCATGAGTAATTGTGCATGCAGGGTGGCCAGGTTTTAAGCACGATATTGTTACTATTCCTATACAAATTTTTATTTATAGGATTCTAATCAACCCCTTCTTTTGCATACCTTCTAAATGTCTCTTAACCACATTCCTAAATACTGGCAGTACGTCTGAGTCTTCTTAACTGCTTCAAATCTAAATATTGTGCTGACTGCACTGGCTCCCTATTGATCATTGAAGAACTCTCCTCAGCAACTTTGACTATACATCCATATTAGGAATGACATTGCCATGATTGTGCTTTAGCGAATAAATCCGTTATTTGTTTATATCTAATTTTCTGTTCGCCACTTTCTGGGTAATACCCCTCTTTAGTTTACGATTGGTTTTTATAATATAATTGTTTATCTTCTAAACATTATCACCACAGATTAGCTTTGATAGCTCTGCCAGTTTTTTCTTAGTCTGGTTGGAAACTTTCATATTTTAGCAACTAAAATCTATCATTTCCTTAATAGTTTACTGGAATCTTCCATAAATATCCTACTACCTACTTTTACTGCGCACTCTGTAAGGATATTCTAAAATTATCGTTCATTGCTTACTCTCATGATGTTTTTGCCCTTGGTTAAACCCGAAGACCTCCGCTGCAGTGAGACCCTGAAATCTGCCTACCCTCTCACGGCTAATTCGTTCGTCTTTTTCATTACTTTTCCGCTCTAAATCTAGACTTATTCGAGATGTTATCATCCTGTCGTCAGTTCATTGCAACCTTCTGCTTGCATCTACGTCCTACACTCTGCCAGGATCAGAGCATAGTATGTGATGGTTTCATGATTACTACGTTATTTCGCTCTGTAAACTCAGTAGCTTCGGCGGCTCTTCCTGACGCCTAGCCATTTCAACCTCTACATGGTCTCCTGGCTTTTGCTTATCTTGGCACTAAGCTGGTCCCTCAGTGTAGTATACTTTGTTTAAACAATACCCATTGCCAATTCTAATTTTTGTACATGCTTTTGACTTCGTGGTTGCCAAGGCAACACGTAGGCCCATGGGGCTATATAACCTTCATTTTGTACCGGTTATTAAGGTTCATAACGGTGCCTGCCACTCTCTCACTTAGGCTATAGAACTCATGTACGTTATTAGCTTCGTTCTTATTCACAAGAAGACGGATCCCAAGTTTCTGCCTCTCTTCGGTTCACAAAACGACAAGAACTCATACTTCGGCTCCCTTATAGACCTTGAGTCTACTCGCCTGAGGTTTCTTAATATACACTCACGCTGATCAATCTCCGCCAACAGCGTCACTGGTATGTGAACGCAACTGATTTCTTGACTATACTCGCACTCGATATAACAATGAAGTCTCTGTTATGTTCACTCTCTTGACTCGTATTGCAATCAGCCAATTTTTCTGCTTGCGCAAATCTGTTTTCCGTCAGGATCCAGAAAAACAAGCATTGTACCATCGAAAACAGGCGTTAATTGCTTCATGCTATACAGCACTCTTCCTTCACACAAAGAGAAATCTGTTTAATAGGTAACTCCGTATCCCGTAGAAAACACGACCGCCAAGCTCGGCAGCTTCCAGGGCGTCCAAAATGGCCTGGTGAGTGACGTTGTCATATGCGCCCTTTATACCTATGTACCACGACATGGGTAAACGTTTCAATCTTTTTTGACGCTGTACAGAAGATACCAGGATCATCAGGTTGTCAATTGAAGACCGTCAATGTTGAAACACGGACATTATATCCGGATATATAGGGTAGGGCGCCAGGTACCATTCAATACGTGTTAGCCGCATTCTTTCTACCGACGCAGCCAGTCAGTGCAATTAGATGGTATGGATCAAGTTCAGAGGCAAATTGCCAGTTTTCAGGATATTTATTAGTAATATTGTTAAATTAGGCGATGCATGCGCAGAAGGAAAGAAGAAGACTCTCGTGAGTTTTAGAGAAGACGACGTTCAACAGAGTCGGCTGGTGCCTGCAGTAAACGTCTGCATTTTGAAAGCCTTGTCTTCTGTGTCCGCCCTCTGCTCCAAGCTGAACTACCCTGTAATACCTTGGTGAATGTACTTTCGATTCCACTTGCCAAAGCTCCCCGTACTTTGGCGCCAGAAACCTGGATTTGCGCAGTGGACGCCATCTTCCCGTGCTCACCCCACCGACTGCCACAGTAAGCATCGCTTCCCAGGACGCATCACCCGCTACGGAAAGTCCAGCCGCCCCCATGGTTTTAACCAAAATCCGTCATCCGCCTATCTTTAACGGCGAAGACAACAAGGATGTTGAAGATTGGCTCGGCGAAAATGAAAGGTGCAGCAAGAATAACCGGTCGGATGCTAGCATAATGCTTGCAAACATAATCTTCTATCTGGCGGGAACGGCGAAGACCTGGTTCACCAATCACGAACAGGAGATGCCTACGTGGGACATCTGCAAATAAAAACTGCAGGACTTATTCGGCAAACCAATTGGGCGAGCTCTGGCAGCCAAAAAAGACCTCGCTATTCGTGCTGAATTGTTAACCGAGTCATACCTCGTCTTCATACAAGACGTTCTCGCCCTGTGTCGAAAAGTGAATGTCTCCATGACCGAAGATGATAAAGTGTGCCATATACTTAAAGGTATTGCTGATGACGCTTTCAATATACTTCTCTGCAAAGACTGCTCTACGATGGACACAGTCCTGCAAATCTGCCACCGTTTTAAACACGCAAAGCAGCGCCGCATCCTTCATCGGTTTGAGCGCCTTTCCAACCTCATATGACGATTTGTCCACGTCGCAGCAGCCTTCAAGTCAGAGTAACCTCACTACCATCGTCCGCAGGGAAATCAAGGCCTTGACTCCTGTTACACTTAGGTCACCTCCTGCACAGGCAACAATAGCTATGATACAGGCTGTTGTCCGCCAAGAATTCGCTAATGTGGGCTTCGTTTCAAATCCTAAAACACCACCCCCTGCACCACAGCCAATCCCAAAGGTTGCTGCAGCTACCACAACCCCGCCCTTCACACCGCGCTACCCTACCCGCAATCCTGCGGAGTGGCGCACATCTGACGATAGGCCTATTTGCTTCGTCTCCTGTCGAGCTGGCCATACGTCCCGCTATTGCCGCAGCCGTCCGGCACCCCCCCCCCCTCGCCTCTAATACAGCCCGTCAGCCATAACTATTATGCACCACGACGCGTTAATGTCATTCCAGCACATCGTGCCGAGAGCAAGACTGTCGTCCTAACCGTTCGCCATCGCCTCAAGCCCACCGTTCCCGATCACCTACTCCTCGCCGCAGCTTGTCCTCAACATACCAAGGCCTCTACTCGGGAAACTAGGCAACGCAGCGCCCGGATGTGACGCTGCGTTACCAACCCGGACAGCCAACTGTGTTTCGACCATCGCACCACGCCGCAACCTGATCAATGTCCTCGTAGATCGAGTCCCTGTGCCCGCTCTCATTGACACTGTAGCCCATATTTCATTCCTTAGTACGTCGTTCCTCCAGCGCCTCAAAAAGTTCTTATGCCCACTAACACCTCTACAGTTCGTGTTGCTGATGGAAACACTGCTGCCATCATCGGAATGTGCACTGCTCACGTTAGCATCGCCGGCCACCACGTGCCTGCGCTCTTCGCCGTCCTTACTACTTGCCTCAGGCCTAGACTGTTTAACAGCCCATTCCGCTCTCATTGATTGTTCCTCCGGACTTCTGCGCCTGCCTTGCCCCATTGTGTTCACGGCCCCAGTGCTGACCATTCCCAGCCTCGCCTCCGCTCCAGTACATTTACTCGCCTACCTTCCGAGGCGGAAGTATACGTGCCCATGTCACCTTTTCCCTCCCTTCCCGACGGCGACTACGTTGTCAACCCCATCACCGACGTCACTCTATAGCGCAATATCGTCCTACCTCTTAACATTGTACACGTCGAGAATAACCTCACCTACATTCCGGTACTCAACTTCAGCATGTTTTCGCAAGCTCTCCCGGAGGGCATTTTTATTGCTGAGCTGTCGCCTTTGTCCAGCTTTACTATTTCTGCAGTGCTGTCCGACCATCACGCCGAGGTACCTGCACAACCTGTCCCGTCACATAGTCCGCAGGACCGCATCTCAGCCATGGCTGCCTCTGACCTGCGTCCAGAATATGATGGTGCCCCTGCCGGCCTTTTGCGGTCATACAGCGACATTTTTGATTTCGGTCACGGTTCCCTGGGCCAAACGTCCGTCGTCACACATCGCATTGATACTGGAGATGCCCGACCTATTCGTCGACGGCCTTACAGAGTTGTTCTTTCCGAACGCAGGATCATAGAGGAAGAAGTAGAGAAGATGTTGGCAAGCAACATTATTGAGCCGTCGAGCAGCCTCTGGGTGTCTCCGGTAGTACTCGTCAAATAGAAAGACAGCAGCTGGAGGTTTTGCGTAGATTATTGACATTTAAACAAGATAACAAAGAAAGACGTGCACCCTCTTCCATGGATCGATGACGATCTCGACTGCCTGCATGGTGCCAACTACTTCTCCTTCATCAATCTCCGTTCTGGATATTGGCAGATCTCTGTTGACGAAAGAGATCGTGAAAAGACGGCTTTAGTCACCCAGGATGGCCTCTACCAATTGAAGGTGATGTCTTTCGGCTTATGTAATGCCCCTCCGACCTTCGAGCGCATGATGGACTCCCTATTACGCGGACTCAAATGACGTCATCGATGACGTCATCGTATTTTCATGAACCTTTGATGGCCACCTTCAACGTGTTTCGGCTATTCTTGGCATCTTCCGACGAGCTGACCTTCAGTTGAACTCAAGAAGTGTACCTTTGGTCGCCGGGAACTCGGTGCTAGGACATTTAATCAACACCCATGGCATCCACTCGGACCCCAAAAAATTCACGCTGTAAGGAATTTTACTATACCGAAATCTAGCAGCGACGTGCGTAGATTCCTCGGACTTTGCTCATATTTCCGCTGATTTGTACCAAACTTCGCAGAAATAGCCCGTCCGCTCACGCAGCTTCTGAAACAAGAGGTCTCCTTTTCCTGGGGCCGCGAACAATCGGCCGCCTTCGTCGCTCTTATTGCCCACCTCACCGGTCCGCCAGTGTTGGCTCACTTCAATCCGTCAGCGCCCACAGAAGTACGCAACGACGCAAGTGGTCATGGGATTGGGGCTGTTCTCTAACAACGTTAGCTCGGTTCCCCTTGCGTCATCGCCTATGCCAGCCGATTTCTCTCTGCGGCCGAGCAGAATTATTCCATCACTGAACGTGAGTGCTTAGCCCTAGTTTTTGCCATTACTAAGTTCTGCCCTAACTTTATAGGAGGCCATTCACAGTAGTCACTGACCATCACGCACTCTGTTGGCTTTCTACACTCTAAGACCCTAGTGGCCGCCTTGGACGTGGGGCCTTGCGCCTTCAGGAGTACAATTTTTCAGTAGTTTATAAGTCTGGCCAGTTGCATCGAGACGCCGATTGCCTGCCCCGTCATCCAGTCGACCCGCCAAGTCAACCTGAATGTGACAATGACGCTTGCGTGCTCTCTATTTCTGATTTTTCCAACATTCGCCGTGAGCAACGCCAGGACCCTCAGCTTCGCGAAATTATCAATCGCCTCAGCGCCGACCACCATGACCCTTCCCTTCATTTGTTTGTGCTCCACGATGGCACCTTATACCGGAACAATATGTGACCTGATGGCCCCGACCTTCTACTTGTAGTCCCTCAGCACCTACGCTCAGCCGTCCTTCAACAGCTCCACGACGTTCCTACAGCGGGTTATCTAGGCCTCTCTCACACATACGTCAGTGTGCGTCGTCGGTTCATTTAACCAGGCCTATATCGCGCAGTCCGCCGCTACGTAGCTGCTTGCGACCGCTGTCAACGCTGGAAAAAGCCATCAGTTTTACCAGCTGGACTTCTGCAGCCAATCGACATCCCCATAGACCCATTTTCTCGAGTGGTTCTGGACCTTCTAGGGCCTTTTCCACTGTCCGCATCGGGGAACAAATTAATTGCGGAGGCCACTGATTACACCACACGCTACGCGGTCACACGAGCAATATCAACCAGTTGTGCAACTGATGTCGCTGCTTTCCTTCTCAACGATGTTATACTCGTCCATGCAGCTCCCCGCCAACTGCTCACCGACCGTGGCTTTGCTTTCTGGCTCGTATAATCGACGAGATCCTACGGTTGTGCAACGTTCGATATTCTTTCCCGACTGCTTACCATCCACAGACGAACGGGCTTACTGAATGCCTTAACTGGACACTGACTGACATGTTGTCTATGTACGTTTGTGATGACCAACGTGACTGGGACATAACGCACCCATTTGTGACATTTGCATATAATTCGTCGCGTCACGACACTACCTGCTACTCCACCTTCTATCTTCTATACGGCCGTGAACCTCTGCTTCCTTTTTACAGCCTGCTCCCGTCTGTCACCGCTGCCACCTCATATGCCCGTGGCGCCATAGCCCGAGCTGATGCTGCCCGCGTTGTTGCTCGCAACCTACTCGCAGCCTCCACGCACTGCCAGAAACGTCGCTATGATTCCTGTCATCGCAACACCCACTGTTTCTGCGGCTCTCTCATGCTGCTTTGGACCCCAGCTCGCCGCGTTGGCCTCTCGGAAAACCTTTTGCCCCTTTATACAGGACCCTACCATATTTTACGACAGGTTACTCCAGTGACATACGAAATTGCGCCCTTGCATCCCGCACGCCATACCTCTACACCACGCACCAAGACGGTCCATGTTGCACGCCTCAAGCCGTACTACACGGGCCCTGGTTTCGACGCTAGTACGCACCGGGACGGTGCTTTTCAGCCGGCGGGGTAGTGTCACATTAGGCGGTTCATGCGCATAAGGAAAGAAGAAGGCTCTCGTGAGGTTTAGAGAAGACGACGTTCAACAGAGTCGGCAGGTGCCTGCAGAAAACGTCTGTAGTTTGAAACCTTGTCTTTCGTGTCCTTCTCTGGTCCAAGCTGAACTACCCCGTAACAATATGTTTCATTTAGGTGTATGTTCGGGTCAGTGTTTGAACCTCGTTTGAAGAAGTACCAAAAAGAGGCTGCTTTGGGGTAAAAAACTATAAATTCATTTTCTGTCGATGCTAATTTATAATGGTCACCTGCCCTTCCCTTTCTTACGTTCATGCATTATAGGATGCGAATGCTATCTGTAGGTTAAAAAAACTGGATAATTACTAATTTCGGTTATTGTTTAGCTTAAACAATTTATTTTTGTAACAAGGAGAGTTTTATTTCAGATATATACAGGAGGTACCTCTTTTCCAGCACGATCCTCATCGAAATATTTGAGCCTGAGAAAACACGAACAAGCGATTCAAGGCGAATTTCTTCGGATAGCTTAGCATCCTATGCGAATGCCCAAATCTGCTGGGTCAAGAAGAACACCAAAGAGCTACTATGTATCGCTAAGCTTTACCATAACTGAGAAGGCGGCGCATTGCTGTTTAATTATGAGATCTTCACGAACTGCGTTTTCCACTTGGACTAGGTTGTTATGGTTGAACAGGGTTTTATTACAACTTAGGTCAATGCGCTTATGTTCCTGAAATTGAAGGACAAAGGCTAGCCTGATATTTTGGGCACTTTAAAATACTTTTTGAAGATTTATGAGAAGTATAGCCCCCGAAATACGCAGCCAGTGTTCGTGGTTTCAGAAACGGTGCAATACCAACTTTTTTCCGTACCTCTGGAATCTTTCCGCACACCCATAAAAAGTTGACACATTTCCCTAGTGCCTCGTTGGAGAGTGCGGAAAGAAGGGCGAACATTCCGTAGTGTTTTCTTCCGTGCCGGTTGTTCTGTTAACCAGCTATAGATCATTATTTTTGTTGTACCCTGTAATTAAAGTGCCATATGGCTCATTTTCCCTGCCACCTGTTAGAAGTTTTTTGTATGAGGCTTTTGCGTTGAATTTTACAAAGGCCATTTATTTCAAGATCTTGGTATTGCAGTAACATGATCGCTTAAAATGTTTCTCTGCTCTTTTATGTTCGTTTGTGTGTCTGGATGTGGTTACAAACAGAACGATGAAAAAGCAAGCATTTCATAAAGAGAGTAATGAGCTTGCTCGCACATATCCCCAAATGTGATTAAACTGCTTATAGGCGTCATATTACTTTGCCAGTACGTATGCAGGCACTCTGGAGCAAATATGTATTGTGTTTTAGCTGTCACCTCTGATGTTTACGCGGCCTTTATTTTCAGGGCACCTTGAAAATCCGCTAAGGCTTACAGTGCTTCCTTTTCATTATTTTACATTCAAGCAAATAGCACGCATCATTTTGTCGCACAGCCATTCAGAAAAGTGGAATAGTTAAGTATGCTGAGTATGCCGCAGGAACTATGCAAGGTATAAAAATTTCATTAAACTCATCTGCGCTAATTTAAACTAAATATTATAATGTTTAGTTCGCGACTGAAATAACGGCCAGTTACCCAAGTGATGCTGTCGCCCTCGCTATTTGGTTAGGGAGACGGGTGGAGAAGATACTACGCTCAATATGAAAGGAAAATGTTAGGTTCCATTTTTGCGCCTTCATCTCATTTTTGTAAGCAGTAATTTTTGCACATGTTTTCTGAAATTTTGATATTTTTTGCTTCCGACTTAACACGCATTTATTAGTCAAATTGGGTACCTATCTCTCATTTGAATTCAAGCCGACAAAATATGTTCCTCTAAATGTAAGCGTTAATAATTTCAAAACTATACGTGACCTTTCACAACGGGAACCGTCAGGGGAGTGCAGGGCGCCCCAACAGAGACGCTTCAGCCTTAGAGACTATATCACAACATGAGAGCGTGCTGCTCTTTGAGGAATATGCATGTTGCACTATTAACTCTGCATTACCTTCAGTTTTTCGCAACTTCTACGGCAGTTCAGGCCGCGCTCTACTGGCACTGAAGTTGGGGCCTATTTGCATCTGGTCCTTCACTGCCCTCAGTTGGCTCTGCAAGATTCAGAGGGCTCCTCTATAATGTGGATGTGGCTTTGCGGGGACTTACACATACGGTGGTGGTCACAACCAAAGCCACACTCTGCCAGTGCTGGTGTCTCACTCGGTAATGTGGACAGGGAAACACCACCACAGACTGAGATGTGAACTGAACGACGCTTCAGTGATTCACGCGGGCACTTCACAAGAGATTTTGTTGTAATTTATGTAAACGGCGAGGGAATACAGCGTACGCCTGGATGCGAAGGGATACCCACATCATAATAATAATAGTAATCATGATGAGTGGAAATGAGGAAACCACAAGGAAGAAATGAATAGAAAGTGTGTGACGTCATTGCTAGCGTGGTGTCGATCCCCGGAGAAATGACATTTAAAACAGCCCACTATGCAAACCACCCTTTTCCTTCACCGACGTAGGTGGGCCTAAGCGTCTGTGCGGATGTTTGTATTTTGATATCCCGGTAAACTTCGATTTCGAGATACGAAGCGGTCTCAGCGTAACTGCACACATATATCTTGATTACGTATAAATGAGCAACGATCTTTGCCGATGTGAACCAAGGGAAAACAATGGGTACGTGCTTGCGTGGTGTACCACATTGAGCGCTACAATACATAGCGCGCATTACCATTGTCTTTTCGATTAAGAACAAAGAAAAATCTACTTGCCGAGATGAGAGTTGCGGATGATCAAAGCACAGCAAAGGGATCGAATGAAGCTAGGGCAATACATTCCTAACCACGGTCAAACATTATGCTGCATGGCGGTGTTACCGTTCGCTTTAGGCGCTCGTTCTTAAGCGGCCGAGTTAGGCTTTATTTAGATATCTGTGGTTTGCGCTTGCCAGCAACAGCAATATCCCAGCACAAAGCCGCATCTCAGCTCCACATATTCTCATGGGAGCATTGTTCTCTGCCTTAAAATACTCTCATCGCCGCTTGGATCACATTCTCGAGCAAGAGTTGATACAAGCGCAATAGAGCTTAACATACGTGCTTAGAGAAATGTTCACAGCTAGAACTGCAGCGCACATATTTTGGTCCCAGATGTGTTGCTTGGGTATGTGGTAGGACAAACAGAAAGAAAAGTTAAAATGTTTTTCATGTGTCGCTGATCTGTCCTGCCATGGCCCCAGCAGCGCAATGGAACGTATGATAAACAAAGATTTCACTGTGCTAGCAGATTTACGGAACTGTTTTTAAAGATTCAAAATGGCTGGAAAGCTCAAAACTAAATCCTAATAAAAAGCACAATACTAAATTTGACATTACGATAAAAGAAGTCTTGAAAAACACGAGAATGAAACTGTTCCTGTGCGCAATCGGCATATGACCAATACTGCATGCTGCAGAATATGGTACAAGAGGAGGAGAGCTTGCTAAATATGGCCAAAATGAGCTGCATCCAACAATACCAGCAATACCGATGGTCAGAGTATTTGTCCTACGTTTATCACACAGCGCCCGTGTTTATTTCAGGCAGGTGAAATGAATGTCTGCTTAACCTTTCTTCAAGTACAATGTTTTTATCATTGCCTCGTCAAACGCGGATAGTTACAACGATCATGGCTTTTTCGGTCAGCAACGATTCCAAAACAAGAATGTGCATTCGCACAATAAAAATACCAGGAGATAGTGGCAGCTAAAATAGGTTCCGTCTACTTTAAGTATACTATAGAAAAATAGGTATTTATAGCTTTTCGCTAAAATCATCTGTCGGGGAGAGATCCCAGGGTAATAGGTTGATGGCTTCAAATCAGTAGAATGGTAACATAAAACACAATTACGGAGGCATGCTACGGGGGCAGACAGTTGCAACTACAGACAATTTAAGAAATTGGTGTTTGCTAGGGAGAAATCTCACACAAAGACATCATAGCACCCAGAGCATCATTTTCTTCGTTTACATTTTGATGAGATGTGCAGCTGATAGCAATAAGAATTAGTTAAATTTGTATCGTAGGTGGAATAGGATCGTTCGCGGGAGTTGATAACACAGTGCATCCAAGTATTCAAAGCCTATTGCAGATGAGGTTCCTCAACGCTGTTACACAAAATGGCTATAATGAAGGGGCAATATCTTGCGTGCACTAGGGCATTCTCGCCGGTGACAAAGCAGAGCAAATCATCGTAAAATCGTGTACAACATGGTTCGCATTACTACCCTGGCCGAAAGTTAGGTGTTTCGTTTCTAGCAGTTATTTGCGTCCGCTCAGTGGTTGTGTTCACACTTGTAGATCTTCCATCAGCTTCGGGGTCATGAAGGTGCGTTCCACCAGTTATCTGAAAAGCATTCACAAAGACCGAAAAAGTACATGTGCCGCTTTTTCACACATAAGCAGTCAAGCAATCTAGCAACAGACAAAGAGTTACCGTTTTTGTACGAATGTCACTAAACCGTTGCGTATTTTTAAAGCAATCGCTGCGCTAAATAACAGCACCTGTGAAGGCAGTAGACATCGAGAGAACCCTAAAAGAAATATTCTCTGCTTAAACGTAGACTGCCGCATACTATGCTGTATCCCTCTACTTCGCAGAAACGCAGCTGTAGCCGAACGAAAAAGAATTGGCTGTTTAGCTTCGGTTACCCCACCAGGCTACGCCTGGGAAAGAATCATCTCTCGCCTTGTTTAACTATTGTTCTTTCTTTTGAATTCGTCAGGCGTAGTCACGCGAAGTTACCGAATCTCACCAGGTTTAATCGAGGCTCCTACATTTCGCATATGAGTGATGGTGTATCGTCACAGCTACAGCGCATCCACGGCATGTTGCGCTCGGTGGCTTGTACGTCACTTTTGTCCTTTGACATTTTCTTGGGCCCTGTAGTGTAACTTAAGGTCTGACCTTGGCTAAACCTTGAAGGTCATTGAGATATGTACTAGTAGCGCAGACAGACGCATACAGAGGGACGGTTACTAACGCACTGCTGAGTTTCAACTGAGGTACATTACAAAACAGGGGGGCTGATTGATACAGTGTCTATGTGCGCTGCTACTTGTACATATCTCAATGGAATACAAACTATCACAACAAAAATCTATTTTAATTCTTGAAAGTCATTGTGATAGACATGGCGAATATAACGCGAAGGCTTACCCGTCGCAGTGAAGTTACAGCTTCAGAACATGAAAGTTGCAAAACCATTACCCATTACTGACTGATTTCGACGCGCGTCTACCTATGACAGAGACGGGATGTTTCCGCCATAAACGCTGGGTGTATGCGCCTGCCAGGTCGTGATGTAAACATCCGCCACAAATTGCCTATGAACGAGGTTCTGTAGAGGTGGCAGCTGGCACACGCCGTAGCTTCAGTTATTTCAAGTTTTTGTGCTTTAATACCAAGACAGTCCGGTGAACAACAAAATAGGCGACATATCCCAGCGCCTATCACCGGTGCGACAATATCGGACGATCCAGATTTAGCAATGTGTCAGTGCGCGGTGAGCAATCCGGAGTTTCCATTCCTCCACCAAAAATATTACAAAATGTCAATTACATCATAAACCTTTTTTATACTATGCTCTTAATAAACTCGCACTGATCTCGTATCAACTCATTCAAATTACGTAGTAGACATACATGAGATTGCATGTCTTGTTTGTGGTCGGTATGACAGAATCTATATAAGGTTATTGTGACTCAACTATTTCCCTAGGCTATAGCATTAAACAACGGATTACTATTGCAACCATTCGTCCGTTTGTTTAGAAGAACGCTTGTGTGTGTTCTTGGAAATTATGCGTATTTGTTCGGTAGTTTCTTCGATGTTTAAAGGAAGATTTCTTTTTGCAACTCACTCTCCTATTATCTAGCTTAGAGCAGGCGAATCTAAGCAACAATACACTTGTTTATTCTGTTGCTTGTTGGCTGAATATTCGCAAGAGTGGGACGCAAGTCTACAGCTTATCCTTATTGATTAAATGAGCTACCTCCCTAAACGGACGCCTTATACTGATGTTTTAGCTGTACAATAATTTCAGAAAGGAAGAAGCAACAAGTGGCCCACGATTATATTATATTGCATCAAAAAATAAACGCATATATTTAGAAATTTTATTTTTTTTTCATATGTTGCCAGAAAGAATTTCAGATAAAGCAGTGTTTACGTACGTTCCCCTAGAGCATATTCATCCTTGCTTAGCACATGCATATTTGGACCTAATTTCCTAGTTCATTAAAGCTACAAAGGTCATGAAACTTGACAGTTGCTGTCCACGCCTTCATGCACCCTCGGCCTTGTCTCGAGTGGCACGCATTTAAGAAGCCAGTGTTCTTGCGCGTGATGTTGTTTCAACACCTCAACATTCAGAGAAATGTAAGTTCGACTTTTAGTGCAGTACAATTAAAGCACTACTGAGTCCTGTTAGCGACTCCCCTTGTTGATTTGGCTAGTGCATGGGGTTTATTTTTCCGAATCGAACCAGATTATCTGAGACGTCGTTGTGGAGGGCTCCGGATGTTTCGAACCATGCATCGAAAAGAGGCCGCTGCGGCCGCAAGTCGAACCCGCATCTTTGGGCACAACCTTCGAGTTCCCTAACCAGTGCACCACCACGGCTGGTTAGAACTTCTGCAGACCCCCGTTCATGACCAAGCATTGTTATACTTAATCAACCATTAATTCATGAATTCCTGTATATAATAACACATGTTCATAACTTATTGTTGCAACGTAAATACCTAAAATATCAAGCGGCATATTCACGCTTTCAGCAACTATACGAGAGTGAAAATGTGGACTACAGGCCGCGCATCTAAGTCAATATTTTGTTTCCTCTTGTTTCCTTATATTTCAACCACCAAGCATCTTCACCTGCTGTCAGGTCATGTGTGATTATTTGGCGTCCTGTAAAACAGTAACCTATGTGTGTCCGTCAATGCCACCTACATTCTATACTTCGGACTACAGCATGATGTTGATACTTCGCATGACATTAGGCTGAACAGGAGCTGGAGTGCGCCGCTTTAAAATTGGGCATCAGCAAGGGCACAATGTGCGTGCGTCTTGTTCCCTCAAGCGCTGCATGTATCTCCTGAACGTAATACCTTAACTATGCCTCAGCCGTTCCGCGTTCCTCCGCTGTCATCCGTATCCTCTGGCCTTCAGCCTTTTTGCTTTTTATTCTTGCCATCTTTTGTCCTGCTGGCCCCTGATGTAACATTTTTGTGTAATCACTGTCGCCGTTTGGGTTTTTCTTTCTGGACTACACTGAAGTAGCGCATTTATCAACGTTCGTAGTTACCTAACCGCGGGGTGTTACCGTACAATTCCCACTGAGGCGTGCAATTCTCGGCTTGCTCAAGCCACCAGAACCTAATGAGCAACATCTAGTTTCTCATCCTAGCCCTTTGTTACTCTCTCCTGAAAGTAAGGAAAGTATTTCCGTCCGTCAATTTGCAGCATGGTAGCAGTGAGAGCTCACGATTAGCTCTGCTGGGTCCGTATATCAAGTCTGCGTCGTTATCGAAGTGTCGCTATTTGACGTGACCTGGAGTCATGCGATTTGTTGAAACGCCGGAACCTGGGGCTGCCGCTACGAAACCTGAAGAGGTGGCAACAATACCTTCTGGAATGTCCACCTATACAATTACTCCAGGTCGGGAAGATAGGGACACTTCAATAACGACGCAAACTCAAAATATGGGCCCTGCTCCCTGCCGTAGATCAAATTGGAGTGGTTATTCCGACCACTGGGACAATTTACGCCGAACACGTGAAATTCTGAAACAGGCGAGTAAGAGTTATAACATTATAACAGAGTACTTTAGTCTCGTTTGCAACCTTGATGCTCAATACGTAACATGATTTGTTCACCAAACACAACGCCCACTTCATGCGTAGCAAGCCCCGATTAACGATATTGTTATCGGATTTATATACTATACCTACCTAACGTGAATTGGGAATCTAGTATATCAAAAAGGTAGCACAGTGCTCCCATTCCTATATTCCACTCGAAGCATGCTCAAACTGTTCAACGATGAAAGGTTAAGAGAAACAGATGTTCGTGCCTAAAACATCCCTCACAGTCCAGAGTATCCAAGCGGTTTACATGAAGGCAATATATTTTGTTACCAATGGCTGAGTTCTTTACAGAATAAGAATGGTACACTATGAGTACGTGCAGTTATTAACGTAAAGAGAAATACTTTGTGGCCAGCAAATGCTGCATCAGTGTATTATGTTGATTATTCTTCGTCAACGGCACCACAAAGAAAAAAGGCTGCTGTTATACACAGTTTAATCATATTTTCGCAATGGTCACGTACTTCGATACAGCAGTGTAGTAACTGAGTCTCTCGATAGTTCTTATTTGTTTCTGAGGAGGTAATCGCCGATCACCTTCATAAAAATTACATCTAACCTGAAAACGCTGCATTAAGAAGGTGGGCTAGAGTTGCTGCATCCTAATATTGCGAGATGCATGTCTCGGCAGTGTCCATCGAGAGCCTCTTCAGACGGGTAGTCCTGATGGCATACATCACAGCGGAACATCCGCAGTCGAGTGAGGGTGCCAGTACGAGCTGAAATGGAATAAAAACGACATAATGCTTATATTGAAGACTTAAAACTTAAGCCGAAAAAAGAAAATTACACTACACTAGGTTTCCCTCCGCTTTAGCCAACTAACACATGCGAAAGAAATGTTTCGCATAACTTGGCATGTTCTTGCTCAGCGTTTTAGCTGTAGAGAGACCATCAGGGAATTCCGTAAAGTGTGCCTTTCCAGAAATAAAACGCTCTTTTTATTGAGATAAGTAAACCGTAAGGTATCACCATGGCCGCCATGGAGGCCCGCCAAGGAACAGAGGTTATATCGGTCAACAAGAGACCAGAACTTCGGTTAATTTTTGTAGCAGGCTTGCTTTCATAGTGTTCTTTCACGTGAGCAAGGGCATTGCAAAGAGGGAAAGATGAGTGATAACGGGTGTCACAACGAATGAGCAGATTTGCGCTAATTACGAACGCGCCACGAAAAGAATTGTGAAAAAATATGCCACACGCATTGTCTGTCCCATTTTTTGAAGGACAGCTCTAACACCTTAGGGCAGAACATTTAAGGCACAGGCTGATCAACAGTCGCTGCTTAGACATTAACAATGCGTCCGACGCAAGCACCTATCGAAACAAATCGGTATAATAGCATAAGTATTTCGATGTGGCGCTTCGCATGGCTTGCCACTTGTAGCTCTTTCGCATGGGCGGGTGGGACGCAATAGCGCCTCGAATGCAGTGGCCATTTTATTGCTACAAGTGGAAAACTCTGTACATGCTGTAACGTGTTCATGAAGATGGTGAAACCAGCAATAAATAGATTAGCTTTGAGTTAAATGAACCCCATATTCCGATCACTTGCGCTAGCAAACCGTTGAGAAACATAGCACCGGCGATAGCAGGAAGTGTGGTCGTCGAACGATAAAGCACAAATGCTCATACACTCGGCAGTGCTCAATTTATATTCGATGCATTAACAACTAGACAATCCAGCCAAAGGATAAATGAAAAGTCCCTAATATTACGGCAACTGTCGTGCTTGTCTGCGATAACCCGAGACTAATCTCGCCGCATCCCGTGCTATAAAGAAAGTGATAAAGGTGTGTTTTGTGGTAGCGAGCATGAACAAACGAAGAGTGCAATGTTGGCTCGTGAAGTATACAATTATAGTGATAAGACCGCGTGCTGACGGCTGTCGCCTAACACAAGGCCTGAGGCGCAATTTTACGGCAGCTGACAGAAGAAGACTACCTCGACGTAGCCGCCTGACTGCACTGTGCAGACGAATTCCGGCAAGTTGTCCATCTACGAATATAGACAAACATTGCACCTTTGCCCGACGGCACAACTTGCCACGACACAATGTGCAATACAACCCAGGAGGCCGTGTCTAGGTAAGGCTACCTACTCGCTGCCGTGGACTGATTAAAGAGCAGTTACGGCGATACATCGGTACAGGGAAGTGCAGTTGCAGGACACAGCGCTAAGCGCTACACACGCGGTTACGTCCCAGGCTTGATAAAAAATCAGCATGTACTTTTTCTGCACTCAGCGCTCGCACTTTCTGTACATGCAATATGCGATATTGACGTTTTTCTTCAAAATGAGATAACTGACAGGGCTTGCGTACTGGAAAGCCTATAAGAATAGAAAACGCCATATGCGTAAAAAGCACATTTCTGAGGGTTGCTACAAAAACAAAAATCAATAGACCGAAACCTGCACACTGCAAACCAAAATTGCGATGTTTTTAAAGGCATACCCGTCGCACTTTGCCCCTATTGCAGAGTACTTCTCCCCAAGTCATTGCAGGTACACCATTTTTGTTAACTGCACCGGCACCTCTGATCTGTCTACTGTTTCTCTTTACAAAATGTGAAACTGTTTAGTGTAGTTTTCAGCCAACACTGGGAACACACTCTTTACCACAATTAAAGAGAAAAGAATTGGTTTTTGAATGAAAGATTGCGCTATGTTTCAATACGAAAACACCACCTGGACAGCACATGTTCTGCATAGCAAGCAGAGAGGGAAGAGCAGATGTTAATTCCTAAGGGGCCCTATGCGGGGCCTTAATTGCTTCTCCTCATGATGCCACACCAACAGGATTGTTAAATGTGTTGTAGTCTCACAAGTCATACAGGATAATTTCCCCTCTGAGCTAAGAATATTCGCAGGGTGAACAAAACTTTATCTCTGTCATTCTACTTCAATCAACTACAGAATGGCTCAGCTGCCGCGAAAGAAGCCCATCCTGCTGTCACGCCAATTCCAAAGACTTTATTCTAACACTAATGGAAAATAGAAGATCTCTTTTGATTTAAGGCAGCGTACAAAAGATTATAATGACTTTTTTACGTGTCGAATTCAATGATCGCCTGGAACTTCTTTAACCTTTTTTCTTGATATATTATTTATTTACTATTTATTTATTGGATACCTGCATCACCCATAGGGCATTACAGCAGAGGACTACAAACATGAACTACATGACTTTACATATTATTTCAACGCATGGTAAAAAGCATCGTTTATCGGTAAATACATAGTGATTGATGGCAAACTATTTCATTCTCCGAAAGTTCGAATAAAAATTTAAATGTTAATTATTAGTTAAAATGTTAGTTAAAAGCTACAAGTTCCTTAGACGCATTTAAGCATGAAATTATTTTCCTTCCTAGTGTCGGGGCGCCTCGCGTGAACCTGATAACAGAAGGGTTTGATCTGTGGGGTTTAACGTCCCAAAGCAACTGAGGCTATGAAAGACGCCATAGTGGAGGTCTCTTGAGATATTAACCTTTTTTTAACCTGCACTTGCATCGCACACCACAAGATTGCCTTGCTTTTCGCCTCTATTGAAAAGCGGCCACCGCTGCCGGGATTCGATCCCGCATCCTCGGGCGCAATCGTCGGACGCCATATCAAATGCACGACTATGGCAACCGAATCGAAATATGAACATTGAATTTGAACTCAATCACTAGATGTAGCCTTGCTTCGCTCTCGTCGAAACAGCACATGCGTCATTAAAGGCTAGACTGCTTTGCAGGCACTCTATATTGTGTGGGGGATGAAACCAGCTCGCAGCCGCCAAGAGCCTCTACAGTCGCGGTCGAGCACTGGACGCAAGCACAATTACGTTTACGGTGTGCGAACTGAGAGTGCAGCACGTACAGACTGGTGGTGCACTCTTCGGATGCGGTGTGCAGCGTTTTGTGAACCATTAAGTCTATAAATGTAGTGGTCAGTGACATAACCCTCTGCTGCCGCTGACACCTGAGCGACGGGATTACCAATGCAGCGAGATCGACCCTCTGCAATGGTGAAGTCAGCTAGTGGAACTATAACATGCTTACATATACTAAGCGAGAACTTTTTTTTTTTACTTTTGCTCTAAGGCATTCTGAAAATAGTAAAATCACCAAGCCTGTTGACTGCGGCTTTGATACCTGAACGCCTTTTTCCCGCACAGGGTAGCTCCAGTTGCATCCTATTTTCGAGTTCGCAGAAGCTGAAAACTTGCTCGACAACGTGTTTCTGCTTATGGCCTTTTCGGCAGCAATATTTTATCTTTAGTAGACAAAATAATAAGGAACATTTCCTGGGGAAAAACTATTTTCCTTTAAACATCCCCTCTTTTATTATCAATGAAACCGTCAGCTGTAGAAGTTATATATTCTCGCATTGCTTTCTAAAACTTCATCCGCATAAGTTCGATATAATATTCAGCTATTCGCAGTGCCTATACCTATTTATTACTGACTTTCTGGTACCAATCAAGAAGAGTAAATGGTCATGGGCAGGGCATGTAGTTCCAAGAGAGGACGTCAGATGGCCTCTAAGAGTAACCATTTATATTTCAAGTAAAGGAAAGCGTAGCAGGGGTGACAGATAATTAGGAGGGTGTATGAGGTTAAGAATTTCGCAGGGATCAAGTAGATGCAGCGAGCATATGACCTTAATTAATTAGGCGAAAATGAGATGCCTTCGCCCAGCAGTAGGTACAGCCGGGTCCGGTTTATGGTGATCATAGGTATTCGATGCCGTGAACTAAACGTGCGTGCATCTAAAAAATAAGACATGTGCTCAATCGTGCATATATATATATATATATATATATATATATATATATATATATATATATATATATATATATATATATATATATATATATATATATATATACACGGGTATGTTCAGATAGTAAAAGTGATTGCGATCTCATGGCCTTTGTTTTAAATTATCTTTTTATATATGATGGGCGAATGCCTCGACACAAAGAAATAAACCTTATTCTTGCAGGATACGGCATAGTTTTCTCAGTAAAAATCGTAAATCAATACTGGAGGAAAAGGCAGTTTTTTCCATTGAAAAATGTTGCAACTTTGAAGCCCTGCTTTTTGCACAATAAATTTTTTATCATCAATTATTTTTGCTTACTAAAACAGTCGAACTTTCACTTTTACAATAACTATAAAACGCGTTTTGTTCCTGAAGTTGGTTTAAAAAATCCAAACTTTGCTTCAGAAGCGACGCGCTGCATTAATGTTCATTTTCAACCTTACATACTGCCATGATGTTTTCACTTGTTTGCACTAAAACATTTTTCTTTTCATAGATGTTATCTTCTTATTTTCGCACCAGATTTTGAGCTGAAGATTTCTAGGTGTGTTCTTGACAAGACATCAAATTCGCCCTCAATTTGAAAAAAGCAAAAAGGGGTAATTTTTATTCCTGTTTGCAAGCAAAGATCATCATCGAGTTTTCTTCATATCACTCCCAAGAATCCTCAGTACCTCAGATGTACTACGAACTAATAAAACGTTGCATTACATTATTTAAAATTATAAAAATATAAAAGCTAGAACTTCTCCTAAAATATGCCAATATTCAGCTCTACATTCTGGCACTTCTCACTTGACATGCATGGACATTGTACAACACAGGATCCTTAGCTTTTCGCAGCCAATGAAAAGCGATCGCCAAAGCCAGGATTGGACCCCGCATCTTTGGGCCCAGAACGTCGATGCCCCTACCAGTGCGCCACTGCGGCGGAGCATATATTGTTGGCAGTAGCCTGGAGTTACCGAGGGTAGTTTTTGTTTTTTCCTCAGCTAACTGTGTAGCTGTAGCTACGTTGAATGAAGGAACATGTTAAGCACTGCTTTTACACCCCAAGTGTAACACGCGAAGTGGTAGATCACCTTCAGAAACCTACTAATAAATTGTTTTTAGCTACACGATGTATCTCACGTGCTTCTTTTTACGCACTCCAAATAAAGTATGAAATCTCAAAAGGTACCATGTTACTTGCGTTCATATCGTATGGTCAGTTACTGTGCTTTTATCACGCGCGTAATAGATGAACAAGGTCGGCTGCAGTGATCGTGTGACATGTTTAGTACATTATACCCGATGTAAGTATAGGAGCCTGAGGCTCTTATAGCATGACGGCAAAAACTCCTTACCTAATTATAGCGCCAAAGACAGAGGCAGGAGAGGAAGCCAAAGTACAGCTATAACTCACAACTGAAGGCTTTATTGCAAAACCAGGCAGTATAAATAACTCACTGGTTGCCAAAATTGCAAACAAGTAAACGCGGTTCTGGTATACTAAAAACCAACCTTCCAAGCACAATCGGCATGTGTCAACGTTGACATATAAGCTAAGCTTTTTTTCGTACTCAAAAAAAAAATCGAAAGCACGCTATTACATTTTTTCGTGACGCCGCGTTATCAGTGCTTCAAATATGTCATTGCAGGGCTTTATCTTCCTCTCTTGTGTCTGTCATTCGCGCTGTAGCTATAGGAAATCGTGCCTAACTCGCCCAATACCCTGCTTTGTCGGTAGAATTGGGGCTTCTGGAGAAGACTTAAAAGCGCCAAAGGCAATGAAAATTTTCATTGGCTGAAGATATAATTTTTAGGTTGTTGAAATGGAAAAGAGGTGGCGGCCTGCGGACAGATTGTGTAGGGATGGGGTGCGATAGGGGCAAAATGATTTTTCAATGGCCTTCCACACACACACAGTATGCCGTTTTAATATAATGCTGTCAGAAAAGGTCACGATCTGTTGCAATGCTGCTTTGGCACATTGTTGCCATAAGTTGGGTGGCATATTGATTACGGTATCCGAGATGAAGTTGTAGACTTGTTCTAGTTGATTTGCAGATTTGACCAAACCCAGTTAAGGTACCCTGCTCCGGCAGGGAGCACTCTGGATGTTCACTTGTACGCGAATTGTGCCCCACACGTTAACGCTGTAGCGGCCACTGCGGAGGGCACCGAACTCGGGATCATACCTGACGAAAATATGACAACGACAATATTACCTATAATGCTGATGAAAGAAGTTTACCGGCCAGTAAAAAACGAAATTTGGCACCCAAGCTTCTGTCAATCAGCAAAACACGTTCTCTGACTATTATTGTTTTTTGCAAACAAGGCAGTCTCGCGCTATAATTTATACAGCTCCTTGAAAGTGTCGTCTTTAAATGTGACCATGACAATATCTGAATTAGCATTAGATGTCACATGGCAATCTGGAAGGTGCAGAGTACGCGAAGAATGTTGTTGCGTCTTTCCAGCAACTAAATGCCTGTTCTTAAGTGCAAGAAGAACAGTTAGCGAAATGTTAAAGGTGAGGCCATTGCTAGTAATAAATTCCTTAGGCTTAACTGTCGCCACTCCCGGCGATGCTGATCCAATCGTGAGCTGAATATGTTTTCGTCTGTGAAAATAACTTCGCCTCACTCCCTCATGCCCCAAGCCGGAAGCGTTCGGGCACATTCCAGGCATTATCATCTTTGTCTGTCAGCCAGATAAGGACTGCCAGCAGCCACGCATGCCTGGAGTCCAGCTTCTTGTAGCCGTTGCCGAATTGTTCTCACGCAAGCAATAATACCCATTATGTCTCGAATTTCGTGGGCGCTCATAAACGGGTCCACGACTGCTGCAGCTAAGATTATCGGGTATTATTGATCAGATGTTCAAGGGCATCTTCCTGGTCTAGTATCATGTCCTAATTTTTCATGCTCTTCTCGATATGCTTGTATTATTCGCTTCACCGCTGTCGTTGAACTTCCTGTCATTCGACATATCTTGTTGCAAAGTTCTTTGTATCGACAAGTGGATTATCTGTCTTCGCACTTCCAGGTGCACTCACGCCTGCATGTTTATTTGCATTTTCCACACTTTTACAAGCGTTTTTCTCTTGTATAACATATTCGGCGCCATTTACTTACGGTATTTTGTTCTTTTTGTTTTTTAAAAATTACTTCGTCTAACCCTTGCATTATTTCTCTTGTTTCTGTTTTCTTTTCTTTTCTTGTTATTTTTATGTTTTCCTGTTCTTGTTCGCATTGTATATTGAGTTTGCTCCCCCCTTATGTAATGCCCTCGGGCCTTTAAGGGAAAAATAAATGAAATGAAATGAAAACAAGCGGCACAGTCTAACGTTAATAACCGACACAGCAGCCCCAGTATCTACAAGCGCAAGAGTACAAACATTTTCAATGGTAAGCTCGATTAAATTATTAGGTGGCGAAGCAGGACTTTCACTAGTCGACGAAAGCGCAGTTCTTTCCTGCGGAACTGCGTCTAGTGGTTTTCCGGCATTGGCGAGGTAGAGCGACGACGCATCGGTGACAGCGAGCGACGACGCGGAGAGGGTGAGCGGTGGTCGTGCGAGAAGTGGTCAAAGTGAGACGAGGGCTGAGGTGGCGCACGGGGTGGGGACAGCGGCTGTGCGCAGGCAGCCGGGCTCTGATCGAAAGCGTACGGTGTCGGGCGACGGCGGCACAGGCGTGCAACATGGCCAGGGAGACCACATGCAAAGCAAATTGGCCGGTTGTCAGATGTGCGCCAAGGGCGTTGAATAGGTGGCGCACGACGCTGAGTGCAAAATGCGCGCTGAGGCGGACAATACGATGGCAAAGGCGTAGGAGGGGGTGGTCTTGCGGCAACCTCAGCATAAGGCAGTGGAGTGGGTCCGGACGTCGGAACAGCGTCGGCATGAATGAGCGGAGCTGTCAGTGGTGCGGAATGAAGAGTAGGTTATTGAGGGGACGGAAGTGCGTCAGCAACTTGTTCCTGAATAACCTGGCGTAGGAGCCAGGTGCGAGCTGGAATGCGGAATGTTTGAAATTAACGATAATTGCCGTGCAAAGTCTTCCCGTACGAAGTCTTTAATTTCTTGAATTAGTGTGCAGCTGACAGGGGCGTCAGACATAGCCGCGATCGTGGCTTCAGGTTGTCCAGGGACGATGCGTTGCCGACGAAAGTCGTCGTAGCTTTGACACAACGTGACAACCTCACTTACAGTACGGGCCTCTTTTGCCATTAGAATGTTAAATACGCCTTCGTGGATGCCCATCATGATGTGGAATCTTCTCGGCTTCTGTCATTGATGCGTTTACACGATGACACAAATCTAAAACGTCTTCGATGTCGCTGGTAAAGGTTTCTCCTGTCTGCTGGATCCGCTCGCGAAAACGGTGTTCGGCGCGAAGCTTGCGGACCGCAGGTCGACCGAAGACATCCACAAATCGGGATTTGAACGAGGCCTAAGTTGTAATGTCAGCCTCGTGATTTATGAACCACAACTTTGCTACTTGGGTCAGGTAGAAGATCACGTTTTTAAGTTTTAGGATGTCATCCCACTTATTGTGGGTGCTTACGCGTTCATACGAAGAAAGCCAGTCCTCGACGTCCTGATCGTCGGTACCGCTGAAGACCGGCGGGTCCCGCTGCCGAAGCACCCCGGAGCATGGAATAGAAGGGGCCGAGGTAGTGGGGCCGGTGGTGTTAGTGCTTGAGTCTGTCATTGAGGTAGGAATTCGGCGGTTGCGGAGCTCCAGGGCAAGGAAATGGAAGAGAAATCCCGCACCTCCACCAAGTGTTAAGCGGGGATCCAGGCACTGAAAGCGGGCACTGGTAGCGAACAGGACCGGATCAGCGGTGGCCTAACTTGCAGTCACCTGGTCCGCAAAATCACTTTCTCTTCCTTCTGCTCGGTGATCTGCCCACCTAATCGGAACCTCTTCTTTACAGTGCTTAATTTTGACACCAGTTCCAAGTTCTGTATTACTTGGGCCACGCCCTTACATATGCTGTCACCTGTATCTGTAATCTGGATGGATGGATGGAATATAGGAGCGTCCCCTTTGAAACGGGGTGGTAGCAGTAGGTATCATGCTCATTTTTCTCCCTATATCTTAATTATTAATTTAGAATGGTTAACTAAACCATCATTTTATTTAATAAATTTTTGTTCCTACATTACTAACCTTAGGTCACTTCTCTGCTTTTAAGCCACCAATCTTCCAGTCGTTTTTTGCTAGTTTCCACCGCCGGTTTATTCACCCGGCCACTGTTATCTCTAAACCCCAGAGCTTCAGGAACAGTGATTGTGCCTGCATCAACTTCCGGATGGATACCATTACATTCGAGTATAATATGGTCAATTGTTTCACTGGAGTTACCACATACAGCACATGCGTCATCTCCATTGTTAAATTTCTTTTTGTAGCTGCTTGTTCTAAGGCACCCTGATCTAGCTTCAAAAAGTAGGGCACTGCCTCTTGAGTTATCAAAGAAATCTTCCTTCCTCATCTGCATCTTCCGCTTTCTGTTCTGTTTCCACACTCTGTTTCTTTCCGATCGAATTTATTCAATTTTTACCTTCTGTATTTTTCACCTGTTGCTTAATGCTCTTTATTTCTCCGTCCTTGTGACTAGCATACTTTCTAGTTAGTTTCCTAGTTCTTTTCCTCCATTGTGAGTCAACGCTTTTAGGGTACAGGTATTTAAATGCTTTAGCTGCCCATCTGTTACTGTCCAATTTCCTCAGGCGTTCCTCATATAATATTTTACTCTGAGCTTCCCGTAATTCGAAAGATGCCCAACCCATATCTCCCTGTACCGCCTCATTTGTAGTTTTGCCGTGGGCGCCTAGTGCTAATCGTCCAACGGATCTCTGATTTATTTCTAATGTCGACTGTACCTCTGATTTTAGGCACAAAACTTCATTTCCGAAAGTCCGGGCACCATAATTCCTTTCCAAATACCCCACAAAACCTCATACCTATTATATTCCCACAACGCCTTATGCTTCATTATCCCGGCATTCCTTCGCCCTTTGGCCTTAAGTGATTGCTCATGCTTTCCAATGTATGCCAATTCTTCGTTTACCCATACCCCCAGATATTTATATTCTGCTACTCTATGTATTTCAAGGCCTTGTATTATAAGACCCTGATCAGTTGAGCCGTTGAAAATCATCAGACCCGACTTAACTGCTCTGAAACTAAAGCCTAGAGCGTCCCCTTCGTCTCCGCAATACTTAACTAGAGTTTGCAATTCTTCCAGACTCTCAGCTACCAGCACAAACTGGAACCGCCTGCTAGCTTTCAGGAGCAGACACGTCGCTCAGGGTGCAAAAGTTTAAAGGCTCACGACACCACCTGATACTGCGACCACGAAGCGATGCGAACATGTAGGGTGCGCGATCACAAACAAAGAATAGTATTTCTGAGCAGGAGAACCGACGAGGCCAAAGTAAAACGAGTAATTGTCTGCAGTAGACATGCGTATTCTCGATATAGGCAAGGCTTATATCGCATTAAGGCTCGCATTAGTCAGTTCATTCTGAATGATTTTCCTGCTGTTATTCGAGTGCTAAGTTTCAATTGCAGTTTCACTGTTCAATTAAAAAAATAGTGCAAGCTCCATTGTCATACAAACACAATATTGTAGCGTATTCATCGCATTATGTCTTCCCCAAACGCTTTTTTCATTCCTTCAATCAAGCATAACCAAAATGCTGCTTCCTTCCGTTTTTGTATTCTTGGAGGCTTTTGTCACTTCAAAAACTCTTGGTCAGCAGCAAGCATTTGGTACCTCATGCAATAAGAGCCGCATACAGAAATCTAGCTGCAGGCGACTTTAATCATTCAACGAACAATTAAGAGCAGCACAATATCGGATCGCAAGCCACCATCAAGTGGTATTGTTTTTTACTGAGCGGGCTGGGCTCGCTTGGGAACTCGAAATGAAAAATATTAGATTGTGTTTGATAAAATTTATTCAGAGCTTTCTGAAGGTTCTGTATAACTTGGCCTATCACACTTGGCGTCTGAAAGCAATACTTGGACAGTTAACTGAACTAATCTAAACTAATCAGGACACGAAAAATAAAGTGACATTAGTAAATTTAGGTCAGTGTGGATATTTTGCATGCAGTGTAATGTGTCAATAAAAAAATTTGGCTCTTTGTGCCATATATCTGTGTGTGTGTGAGTGAATATCCTGCTTCTGCATCGCTCTCGCCATATAAGCTACAGCAAACAGGCTATACGTATGTATAAAAGTTTATCAGTGATCGCCATACTCTACAGAAAGAATTAATGCAATGTGGCCCACGCTATTGGCGTCGTATAGAGGTGTTAGTGCTTGCCGGGTTAGCTGTTCAAATATTGCTGTCGCAATCATACAAAGCGTCCCTTAGGTTGTGCGGTCTGTTCGGTACGTCCTGCACTTCTTTTGTTGCCTATGCCTACCAAAGGCAACTAAAAATCTCGTTAGCCTAAAGCGAAATAAATTTTCATGCTAGTACCACTCTCACTTTGTAATGCACAGGATGGTCCTAAACATGTGCAAACAAAGCGAAGCGTGGCTGCACTCCGCGGAGCGTCAGCGCATCCGGCGCGGCCGCGCGTCGAAGCGGAGTGGGGCTGACGCACAGGGGCCTAGAGGCGGTGCTTCGTGTCGTCTGCTGCAGCGCTAACGCGCACTGTCCTTACACAGTTAGTGTTTTTATCACTGGAACAGCATAATCATTAAGCAACAAACGAAAAAGTGGCTTTCGTACATTAAAAATTGATGGCGTGCAGATTGTCAGACGATGAACATAAAGATGTCCTGGAATGAGAATGTCAAATCTTCCGAGCACCCCTCACTAAGGCAGACTAGCGGCTCAGCTTAGCATTCATTTTCAGGACCTTATCAGCCTCGCCGGCGGATGAGAAATTGCCATGCTCAAGCTAGTATGATAGGTCAATGATAGTCTTCCACAGGACTGAGCAAACGCTGCAGTGAGTGAACCGCGAAAACACTGTCTCGGCGCGTTTGGCCGCTGCCAGTATACAGATGCGCTTCTCATTAAGGAAACACGGTACGATTCCGTGCTGTAGCAGACAACACAAAGCACTTCCAAGTCCCTGTGCGCTTGCGCCACTTTGTTTCTATGCGCGGCCGTGCCGGAGCGCGGCCATGCTTCGAGGTGTTTGCACACATTTATGACCACGCAGTACACTTTTTTCATTTTTTCACGGTATCACGCAAGCGTCGACGGTTCGTTTGATTAGCGCCTTATGACCTAACGAACTGCAAAGCTCGCCGAGAGTTGCCGCATGCTTGCAAAGACTAGGCCACAGTGACCACCGTCTGCTAAACTGCTTCAGGAATTGCACGCAGCACCCAATCCTTTTATCCGCTAACCACATAACCTGGCATTCCGGCCGCTAAAATAGCGAAGAGGGTAAGAGATTGCTGATCGTAGCAGTGTAAATATTCTTCAAACAAATCTCATCATCTGTGTTTCACACTGATCAAAAATGGGCTACAGCCATATGCGCAAACGGCATACAAGAGCAAACAAAAACTCGATCGCAAATTTCATTCGAGAAACAATGAGTATGCTTTGTTTCTCGAATGAAATTTGCGATCGAGTTTTGTTGCGATGCTTGTTGCGACTGGGCGACAAGTGGCTTCTCCTGAATATTTTTACAAATAAAAACCACGTACCAGTGGGCAACACACTCCGGAATTGATGGGCACTGTTTAACGTCTCAACGAAACCATCCACGTCGTCTTCGTTCACACAACGAGACACTTCGTTCTTCACTTGCTGAATGCCAGCATGGGTCAATAACAGAGGCGCGTGCCAGCATTATTACGATCAAAGGAAAAGGTAAAGGGTTGCGTGAAGCTCTTGAAACGGCCTAGCAGGCCACTGCCACCGTGGCCTGGTCTTGGTGCGCATGCGGCTACTCTCGGCGAGTTTGCCGTTTCGTTCTGTTAATGGGCAATGATCAAGCTGACGGTCGGCGCTCGCGTGATGCCGTTCAATAATTGAAAGGGTGTACATCCTGAGTTAATTCAAGTAGAATGATAGTGTGCCTTTCACTGAGTCAGTATGGCAATCGCAGTAAATAATGAACAGCATTCCCGTGCAAACACATAACGCCGTGAGAAATAACTTTATGACGGCACGTTTATCGTTTTAAAGAAATACTTTTACAAGCCCCAAACAAACTCGTAAACTGAGTGAACATACTTTTCTGAGAACAAAAGTTCAGTTCATAATTTTGTGGTTATGCAGGTTCCTCCCCACTAATAAATACTCATTGTCGGATGCAAGGCAAAGTGTTTGGAGTGAATTTCGGAATGGTTACAAATGAGCAGCTAAAAATTATGTAATTGTTACATTTTATAAAGAAATCACTCACCTCTTTCCGGCAAAACAGAAGTTGTTTGCTTTCCGTGGTAGCCAGCTGAGAAACACACTGGTGGGTTCGCATGGGCATTGCTACCCTGCGGCTCTCCTGGCTCGGTTGAAGTTTTTCCGATGACTCTAACGGCATCTCGGAAGGCAGCTTCAAGACTGTATTGAACTAATCCATCCATATACACGAGGTTACCGTGCAAAGCAGCGTGAAGACCCTCGTACACTAGCTCTTCAAGGCTTGTAGTAGAACAGTGCGTGGCGACCAGGGGTTGTGTGAGCCACATAACGACATAGACGGCATGCGATGAAGTAGTTAGTTTTGTCCTGCCTTTTGTCATCAGGCATATATAAACGGCATTTTCACGTATGTTAGAAGCATGTGGTGCCATATTGTCGCCGCTGTCAAGAGCTGTTAGGTAAGACGCCATGTGTTGCAGTACCATGACGCAATCTTTCAGTTTTGTTGCTTCAGGCAGACAGTAGAACTTCCATCCTCGATTGACGTGCATTGGCATAAGACAAGCGTGAATTTCCGCTATGCACTGTAGGCGCTTCTCCGCTGGCCGGATGACTTTTAGGGCGTCACAGACGATCTTTTCTACGTTGCCTGGATCAAGGTGTCGCAACCGCGGGAGCCAAGGAAAGGCAGCCTCGTTAAGGCACCCTAGTTCTACTGGGCCTAGTGAACAAATTAAACCACTCACTGCTTTCAACTCTTGCGATTCCATCGGGGTCTGTGCAGTAACCTGGCAGACTACTATGTTCGTGCCCTGGTGCTCAGAAGTCTGGCTGTGGCATCCGTGTTAGCAAGAGTGTGCTATTCTCGTGAAACTGGGCGTGATAATGTTGTGACAAGGATACTAGTCACTCCGTAGCGAACCGCGCACTACACCTTGTAGACAAATATAGCTTTCCAGCTTATCATTTAACAATTTACTTACTATTCAGCTCACTGAAGGTTTTTACTTCAAATCGTTCTAGGGCCATGACGGGCTAAAATACCCGTGATGGGCGTTTCTGAAATTTCTTCGGCCTAATATGCTCTGCGCACTAGCAAATGTTTATCACCTTTTCTTTCTGTAATGCTGAATAGGGCACAAGAATCTATTTTGGTTTATTCCTCTTAATACAGTAAAAAAAAAAAGGAATATGCATCAAATGCAACACAAGGACCAACGCAGCAATATTAACTGCGAAAGTAACTAGTCCCTTCAGGACCGTGAATAAAGATAATAGCACGTAAAACCTATGCGCAACCACCAATCATCCCGTGGCAAATTTTGACGTTTGTCCGTTTATTCATGATCTTCTGCGGCGTTTTCGATAACGTCAGACAGGACATGAGAGCACCAGAAACGTGTTAACGGTACAATGCTTCTCTGCCGAGGTGATGCGTTGTATAGAAAAATGAAAACGAGCATTTTGGGGTTTAAAGCTCGAGAGCAGACGTGTTCTCTGGGGGCGCACGTTGTTTTACTAATTTTCATTTTTGCCTGGTGTATAAATGATAGCCGGAATGCGGTGGCTGTGGAAAGGTTCATCATGCGTGCGAGGCATTTCGAAAAATGCATCTTCAATAAATCAAAATGCAAATACCTCATTTACGAAACAATTTTCCAACTGTTTGTGTGCAGCTACTGATTTCACGAAACACCGATTGGCTGCACTGATAATGCAGGTTTCATTTGTTTTTCATAAAGCATGCCATAATGTTTGTCAACATGAATACACTAGGAGGCCCCAAAGTAAAAATTGTAACAAAAACTGTGGGAACGGTTTCTTGTACATTTTAGCTTCTCTACCGCATATCAAGTTTGAATTTTCTAAAATATACAAATAAGCTTGAATACCAGCATAGAAAGCAACACAGTGGAATGCAAATTTCAATAGGCATGGCCATTTTATTGCAAAACCATTTCGTTCCTCACTTACCGAAAACGTTTTTGTTGTGATTTATCTCTGGTTAACTCTAGTTGAATTGCAAACGGAACGGCAGGAGCTTCTTTTGTCTGCTACATTTTCACCTATCACGCCCTGTCAGTGTAAGGCGCTACGTTATTGAGAATATTTAGGCTCATCCGTCAAGGGTATGACGCGAGAGCGTAAGCTGCCAGCCCACATACTATGTCACACTTCAACCAAAGCCGTATGGACGTGCCTGCGTGTCGTAGGGTTAAAGAGAATGCAAACGGTTCTGACAGGCTGATTCTGATATCACCCTCCCATATGAAAGGAACGAGCCGAGTTGACAGCTCTTGCCCGTGGCATAGACGTAACGCGAAATTCAAATGTCATGGTAGGCTGAGTTTTTATTGCGAAAGAAATACTGGATTAGTCAAAGCGAGACATCGGGTGGCCGCAACTACACTGTGCAGAGGCGTTGCTACGCAGTGAACAAGTGTAGCTACGGTCTCCTCATAAAGAATCAGCCTGCCATGACGTCTAAACTCACGTTCCCTTTATTCCACGGGCAGGATCTGCCAGCTCGGGTCACTCCTTCCATATGGGAGGCGATATTAGAATAGCCTGCCAGAACCGTTAGCAGTCCCATTACCTCTACGAGAAGCAGGCACGCCCATACAGCTTGTTTGATGCGTGTGTTTATATATGGGCTGGTAGCTTACGCTCTCGAGTCATACCCTTAAAAGATGAGTTTAAGCGTCCCCAATAATGTAGCACCTTACACTAATAGGGCGTTATAGGTGAAAATGTACCAGGCAAAAGAAGCTTTCGCTGTTTGTTAACAAGCGCGAAACTACAGATGTTTGTGAGGAGACTGTAGCTACGCCTCTACACGGTGTAGCTGCGGCCACCTCAGATCTCGCTTTGGCTGTCTTGTATTGCTATTGTAAAAACACTTACAACTGTTTGTGTGAAGTTACTGATTTCTCGAGGCCCCGATTGACTACTCAGATATTTTTGTTTTCAGGTTTTTTTTTTATTCATAAAGCATACAATGATGAAGGTCAATATGGTTACACTAGGAGGCCCCAAAGTAAAAACTAAAAAAAAATAAAAACGTAGAGAACGTTTTATTGTACAATTTAGCTTCTCTTCCACACAGAAAGAGTTTGATTTTCTCAAATATACAAACAAATTCGAATACCAGCATAGAAGGCAGCATAGTGGAAGGAAATTTTGCGTAGTCATGACCATTCTTTTATTGCAACAGCATTTGGTGTCTCATAAAAAATCTTTCAACTGTTCGCGTGAAGTTACTGATTTCTAGAGGCCCCGATTGGCTACTCAGATATTTAAGGTTTCTAGATTCATTGTTGTTTGTCAACACGGTTACTCTAGGAGGCAATGAAAGAAAAACTGTCAGGGATCTCCTAACACTAAGTACATACCATATTGTCACCGTCAAGCAGGCAGAACAGCCAACGTAGGTTAGAAGGTAGGTTTAATCACAGTGACGCTCACTGGGATGCGGCTAGGCTGCCGGGAGCCCTAGAGAGGCAGACGAAGGCCGGGGTCACTAGCATGGCTTAGGCCAGCTGAAACGTCTGGTAATGCAGTCCGGCTGCATGACGATGCCACAAGAATCACTAGGACTACGGAAATATTAATACAAAAACAGCACACAAGGGTCACATAAAAAAAACATAAATAACAAATTAATAGTAACAATCAAGACAACCAAATCAGGTGAAGAAATAGTACATTGATTAGTGCATCAGACATCAGTTATTATATACATATAATGTTGTTTATTGCGAGTCGAAAAATGAATGCAGAGTACATGATGTAATTTCGACAGGTAAAGCGTTCCACAATGATATGCCGGCCAATCTATTGCTAAATTTGCTGTAGTTCGTGCGAACCATGGGAAGAAGGAAATTGTAGCGGTCAGAAAATCTGGTGGTGTTTCTATTATTTGATTCACCGACCGAAAAAGTTTCCGTCGAAATATTGCGAGTTGTTAACCTATACATGATGAGCGACACCTTGAAACGAAGCCATAGGTGGAAAGGTAAGATATCTAGCTTGCGGTAAAGCGGGGCTGAAGGGCACAGCTATGGGCTAAATGTTATTAATCTAACTCCTCTGTTTTGAAGGCGCTGACTGTGATCTAAATGTGTGTGATATATGCTACCTCAGGAATATAAGCAGTATGAGAGACGACTATGTATATGAGCATAATACAGTGATACAAATATATGGGTTAAAAATAGCGGCGTGTTTCAATACTTATACAAAGGCCAATAGAAATTATTGTAGCAAAAATGAGCATGCAGATTAAAATTTATATTTCGGTCTAGAACTGCACCAAGAAAAGTGGCTGCGTCCAAATGCAGTAGAGCGTGCTCGTTAAGACGCAGTAATGTCGATGCGGGAAGCGTAATCTGATGTGAATAAAAAATATTGAACTTGGTTTTTGTAGGATTTATATACAGAAGGTTAACTTTGCAGCACAATAAAATGTTGTTGAGATCAGCGCAAAGTTTTTTTTTCTACTAATAGTTTCAGTTCTTCAAGTCTGAAATAGTGGTGTTGTCTGTTTAGAGAGTACAGTTAATATGATTGAACAAATCAGATCATTATATATAGAGAGAAAAGTAACAGGCCCAGAATAGATACTTGAGGAACTCCGGAGGTTGCGGACTTAGCAGATGACATGTTATTGTTTCCTTCAATAATTTGCGTTTGGTTAGAGAGATATATCTGGAAGCCTTAAAGTTGGACCACGAAATCCTAAGCATGATAATTTGTGCCGCAAGTTGTAGTGGTTGATTGTTTCGAGAGATTTGGTGAGGTCTAGATATAGTGTTTTGACGATAACACCATCGCCAATGACTTCCTGATTTTGTCAGTGAAAGAGAGCAAGTTCAGTGGGAAATCCTTGACGCAAATCAAATTGGTTTGGTGAAAGTGAGTTGAACGTTGAGAGGTATGTCATCAGCCTTGCGGAGATTACCCTTTCGATAATTTTGCTTAAAAATAGGGGAATGCAGATATGATGATAGTTTGTGATAATTTTGCGGTCACCTCTTTAAGACAGGGGAAATTGTTTTCCAATCTTTAGAACATCAGTAAACACGACAGAACAAAGCATTTTGTTTACCATAGTGGCTAAAAAAGGTTAAATCTCTTCAGAAACAAGTATAATTTTAAAGGAATTAAAGAAGTATTACATTTGCCCGGTTGTTTTTAGAGAAACAATTACTGTTTTAATTCATCTGCAGATGTGTGACGCAACTAAAACGAAATATCACAACGAGGCAGTTTAGGCAACAACGGCTGCAATGAAGTTCTACAGATGAATAAAAATGATCATTGAAGGCAGGCGAAACGTCATTAGTGTCAGTGCATGTACGACTGTCGGTTTTAAATTTATTTGGATGGAGTTTAGACCGCTCATTAAGAAATTCGTTAATGAGTGGCCAATGGCAGCGTTTATCAGGACTTTTCAATATTTGGCCTTTATAGTAATTACGCCACGAGGCAGTTTAGGCAACAATGGCTGCAATGAAGTTTTACAAATGAATAAAAATGATCACTGAAGGCAGGCGAAACGTCATTAGTGTCAGTGCATGTACGACTGTCGGTTTTAAATTTATTTGGATGGAGTTTAGACCGCTCATTAAGAAATTCGTTAATGAGTGGCCAATGACAGCGTTTATCAGGACTTTTCAATATTTGGCCTTTATAGTAATTACGTTTAGCACATGTTACAGTATCTGAAAGCTTGTTAGAATACCTGCGGTGCTTATGTCGAAGGCAGCGGTAAATCGCTGTGACTTGGCCTTTTTGTGAAGATAATTGTTTTTTTTTTAATGATTCGCAGTAAGCCTTAAGTAATGCAAGGATTTCTCGGGAATTAAAAGGACGTTGACTGGTGACGTGACGTATACAGTAGGCAAGGCTGTCAGCAACCTTTGTTAAAAGTATTTGAATGCTTTTTTATGACACTTTTTGAGCAGTGGTAGAACACCAGTCAACAGTGCAATAATGTGCACAAATATATCTCGCTCAAATACCATTTATGGTTGCAATGCTGTGAAGAATTAATACACATAAAATAAAATAGCGATCAGTGATAGAGTACTCAAATATCCCAGTAGCAAAATCTAAGGTAATCTTAGAGAGCATATGGTCAATTTAAAGTGCTAAGACTTGAAGGACGATGCCTTCTAGGGGACTCAATTAAGGATGCCAGATCACAACCAAGAAAACAACTGATATTTTCAGGGCCAGTTGGAATACTAGGATTGATAATATTCATATTTATGTCGCCACTGATTATAATGTTGTTATTATCAATGACTAAGGTGCTCAGAAATTTGCTGAATTGGGAACCGAAGAAAATACGAAGAGGATGGCGCACGATAAATGGAAGCGTTTATAGTATCACGAAAATTGATGGGCATAACTTTGCTATCAAATTCTAACCAAACAGACTCGCATTGCAGAAGAATAAAGACAAGATCAGCGCGACGCATGTATGGCAGGGGTGATTTTACAACAATTGCAGAGCCACCACCACGGCAAATATTTTGACTGGAAAATTCTGAAACATAACGTTGTAATTTGTACAGACTTTCTTCATCAGGTGATAGTCATGTTTCTGATAAACAATCGAGTGAAAACGAGTGGTTAAGGATGGAAATAGAAGTGTCGCGATCATCATGATGCTTAGATGCCTACGGATAGTACAGTGTGGCACTGATAATAACGAGGATTTTTCTTTTAACAGTACTTGTGTTTGAAGGAATGAATCAACCTCAGAGTAAGACATTATTACGCAACTTGACGAACTCGAAGAAAGAAAAAGAAGGAACGGTATACGTTTTGACCGAAAGGTCGCTCTGGCTTCCTGTCCAAAGAACATGACTAGTGATGACCTTCCTGGTAATAATAATGCAGTTATCAACCCAAAGGAATTTTTATCCCTTGGGTTGTTTGAGTTCAAGAGCTTTCCATAGGAGCTTTTCTTTTCAGGCGTCAAATGGTCATTGACATACAGCAACTTGTCTTTCGCCTAAAAACGAATGTCACTAAATGGCAGTACTGCGTTCTTTGCTTTCCTGCAAATTCTATCTTTTTCGTTCTCGAGCAGAAAAGAGCTATAATATTTACTCCATTCTTGGCAGGAACACGGTGGAGAATGTAAATATCGGTAGCTGAATAGGGCATGCAACGTTCTCACTATTGGCCTGCCCGCTCCTAAGGCATTTTTCATTTCTAGTACAGTGGACTCCTTTTATCTCTACATTAGTTATGCGTGAGTGTTGTTCAACTGAAGCCACCCGGTCACTGAGTTGTTTATGTTCATTCTTCAGTTCTAGATTTTCATTCTCCTGCACATCATCTCTTTGCTTTACTGTGTGAAGCAATTCATTGAACTTGCTAACGCTTTCTTTCGTTGAAGCTGTTTCATTCCTAACGACTTCGACTTTCTTGGACAGCTCATCATTATTCGGCAGGATTCTACTCATCACAAAACATACGGAAAGCAGCGGCGCAGCTATAGGCAAGAATATTGCACTCAAGTTGGGGAAAGGGTGAGGCCAGAACATCAAGTGCGAAGCCTAATTTGTCGATTAGTTGAGAAATGTGCTTTGCTTGGACACTTCGCCCCGTTCATTCACCAGTTGAGTGAGATAAATGTATATAAAAACCTGTATTTGCAATCAGTATTTCATATCGTGATGGCACAAATAGATCGGTATTTGTTGCTTAAAGTTGAGCTCTTGTGCCATATGCCGCTTTTTAAAACTCGATTGTTGAACTTCTGGTCTCGTTCGCTTTGACTCTGGTTAAGGTACATCGTTATAATTTAAGGGGGCTGTGAGCTGATACCTATGACTTCAGTATTATCATTTGGTTGTAGAAAATTACAACTATCTGAATCAAATAAGCAGGAATTCGTGGAATTAGATATTTTCCCTTCGATCTCGATGCGTCCAAGCTTTACTAAGAAGTAAGTAATCGCAACACCGTAACCTGTACCGAAATATCCTAACCTGGCCAGAAGCTTTTCTTGATATCTTCGAAGGTCCATGAACCGCCTACTAATATCTGCTTTTTATTTGCGGACCTTTCATTTCCTGTTCATATTCTTGCGATGAGGCGTAATTTTGCAAGACCTCGACTGCGGGATGGATTGCATACCTTAAATGCATTTATTGTTTAAATGTCTAATAACGCTAAAGATCACTGCGGCGACTCCCATTTGAGTTCAGCTAAACCATTGACGCTTCTTCACAAAAACGCGCCGTTTCACGAAGCAATTTTATATTGCAACGCGTCACCTATCCGTAATCACAAAGCTCATTAAAACACGTTTTTACAGCAGGGCGACGAGTGGTGCAAACCAACCGGAGGCGGAGTCTACGCGCATGCCCCCATCTTTCTAAAAGCCTACCTTTGTACTAAAGCACGCCAGGGTATCGCCAGCGGTAGAGTTTTATTTTAGCGCATCACCCTCTAACAACATGCCGCTGCCCTCACCCACGAATTCGAGCATTACTACGATCTGCCGTGACGTCGCAAGCAGACTACGTCAATCCACCTGGCGGAAGAAGCCGCCAAGCGTCCTCGACCTGCTTGTAATCACGGAGGTGCACGCCTCCTAGGCCTCCGTGCTGCGGACGGAGAGAAGAGGACCTGCTTTTCTGGTGGAGCAATGAAGTTTTTATTGAAGAATGAATAGTGATTTTGGACGGTTTTAATGCGAAATCATTATTTCGCTATGTTCCCATATTTCTGTTCGCACACCGCGTCTGTGGAACCTGTCCGCAGCAGTTGGGTCAGTAAGTTAATTAGGTAATTATTTCATGGCAAAAACGTACAAGTAAAGGCGCAAATGGTCTCATTAGCCAATAGCTTGGCGCCACATTTGAATGTATCAAATATTAATAGAGAATAAATCCCTCAATAAGGGTGATGTCAAGATGTATCAAATACTAAGTAGATATTAAGACAGTCAGTTAAGATTACATCAAGGATGTGACGTCACGCAACCTGAAGTTAAGTAAAAAAAGGGCATAGGACGGGTTTGCCGCGCAATTTGAAAGTGAAAGAATTTGAAAGAAGTGAATTAATGTGACGTTGAAAATGTTGACATCACGCAATCGGAAGTAGAGCCGAAAAAGCGCATAAGAAGGGATTGACGCGCAATTTGAAAGTGGCAAAGTCTGAAATGAGTGAACAAGAATTGAATTAGGCACCTAGAAGCAACCAGAAACAACCAAAAGCAGCATTTGTGCTTTAGCGTTACTCCAAGCATATTCTGCACTTCTGCTTAATTTTTCGAAAAATTATGTCTTTTTTATATTTTTCTATTCTTTGCTGACTATTCAAATTATAAATAATGTCAATCCTTTATTTGTATTGTTTGTTCATTTTTCGTAACAATTCTAATCACTTCGGCTTTGGTGTGGCATCACTATCAGTTCATTACCGGATTGCAAGTCCGGTCGTTATGTCCACATCCGTGCTATTTTGACACCTCTTGGCACTCTTGTTTCTAAATAAATAATCACTGCACATGGACCAAATTTAGTCCCTCGGTAAATTATTCCATCGTCGACATCACAAATTCACTGTTTTTATATTTTTATGCTGAACCACACTATCGTACTGCCAACGTTTCATCATACGAAGGAGCCATATAGTCGCTTAAAGTTTTAGCATGAAAATCGCGGAATGGCAATGGGATGTTGAAGGCAATATCATGTCTATTTCCATATTATGTGGTCAAGGGTCCCTTTCTCCCCACATTCACAACATCTATTAAGTAGTATTAGAGGTAGTTAACATCGTGCAGCAACTACGTGTCGCTTATGCCAAACTGCGTGATCCGAAACGCGAGTTATATTGATTATATTTCACAACATTTCGGCAAGATGTCGGCGGTGGTGCCGCATGCCAACACCGGGAAAAATATCCACGGCGAGAGTTTGCCGGAACACATGAGACAAAACGCACGAAAAATCCAGGCAGAGGTTGCTTACAAACCGCAAGCAACCACAGATCAATGACGTCTTTTCTAGGAAAGAAATTTAATCCCCTGGGACCCTTCTTGCTGATATATATCAATTTCGTTGGTACTTTTTAAAGCGCTGTCGGTGTCCGTGGTTGCGTGGGCAGTAATTTCGTTCTAGCAACATTGCATAGTGGACAAGTTGCTATTGCATACAATGATGATTGAACAGTACTGTTTCCCTGGGGCTTCGTTTAAGTTGGCTGTTACGTTCTCTTTTGTTCAGGGCATTTGCGCTTCGCAAATATGATGACGCGCGGTACTCCCTTGATGCCGCGACACCATTTAATAATCGACTGCATCAGATTAAGTGATCGAGAAATGCGTCCCTCGATTTAGCGAAATTCCTGATTCAACGAAATATTTCGCAGCTCCCCTCAACTTCGTTAAATCAAATTTTAACAGTACTGCAATAAATAAAGACATGATCACGCTCTCCTATGTTTTTCAAAGAAAACACTGCGTGCCCCATGGTACGTGAATACATAAATACCCGTTTAGTTCAGCCAAGTTTTTACTGGCAGAGTACCTATGTGGAGGTGAAAAAAATGGTTTTCGTTGCAGGCCTACCCATATCTTTTTCAGTCGATTTAATACGTTTCTCCCATATGCGATTGTGAAATATGAGCGTTATAAGTGGACACAGATAACTGTGTCAACTAAAGCCTTTACGAGGCCTTTTCTCGTGACAGATGATAGATACTTTCTCTTGAAATGCGTGACGAGGAAGCTATAAGACGCAACCATATCGCGGAGGTACCGTAATGTTGCGCAGCGCCCACCTTCAACAGAGTACACAACATAGTCTGGCAATACATTGCACAACATAAACTGAAGAAAACGCTATAGGAAAGACTGTCTTTGGTAGCGGAGAAGCATGAAGCATAGGACCACTTGACGCAGAATCGAGTGAGGCAGTGCGAGGGCCCTTTCACTGACTCGGCGAAAGAGATTAGTCCGTGACGTCCTCTCTGAACTGGACCTCACATTAACGTCACAAACGCACGCTGGAATTTCCATATATTCGGTCGGGTACAGTACGATGCCTGCAAGATATACATCACTTAGGTAGCTAGAAACACATTGCAGACTGCGGCACGCGCGAATATAGAGGTGGTGTAAATCCATCGCGTTGTTAGCTCTCTCATTTCATCTGACTTGCTGGCGAAAATCAACCCCCTTTCACGATAGCTGGCGAGTGGCGCACCAAGGTATGTGTTCGCTGTTGTAGACAAGGGCACAATCTCGAAAACTGTTGGTATGATGTTCCGCGAACCAAGCCACAACCCAACACTTTTGTTCAAGTTTAAAAAACGTAAACTTTGAGCACGAAACTCCTGAGTTACTTTCAGGTCAGTGCTCGCACTTTCGCTATCAGATGCGAAAAAGGCAACATCGTCTGCGTAAGCGAACACATGGACCTAACAAGTGTGGAACCTATTCACTCGTAATGCACTGCTGTGCAGAATTTTCCGACATAGAAATTCAAGGGATAACGCAAATAGCAATGGTGTAAAAAGGCAGCCTTGTCGTACAGAAGTTCATCGATGCGCCGTGATAGCTCGCCGTTTATAACCAGGTATGAGGTGCAATTTCTGTACACCACCGCCATTCTGACCCCATCACTAATGACTGAACCGACGCTAACATGATCCAGCAAGAGAAAGAGGATGTCATGTAGTGCCCTGCTGAGCACCTTTGAGAGATCAATCAGACCATGACCACTTGGAGTTCGGTATCACAAAGCTCTGGTGAGATCCTTTCCACATCGATGTTTGAGTAGATCGTCCTGTTCTTAACTCCACATGTCTGGTGGGGACCCATTAACTGTTTGATAACAGACTGAGGCCTTCTCGCCAATACCATATTGAGTCGATGATTGTTAGTGTTATTGGCCTATAGCCATTAACAGAGCAAAGTTTAACTTCCTCGTTGCTTTTCAGAATTAAAACCGTGTGCTCGCGCGTGAACGAATTTGGTAATGATCCCCGCTACAATATACCATGACGACCCCATGCAAGGCTGCGGCTATATTACATTGAAGCTCCTTATAAAAGGCAGGAAAATGAAACCAAGAGCATCATCGACAGCATGGCACAACCATTTTTTGGAATGTACAATGTGTGTGAGCCACGCGTTTGGGTTATCCGCAGGCAGCGCTTTGATTTAGAAGAAATCGTTGGATTTTTTGTTGAAAATGTTGCCAGTTGCACAGCGGGATTTATGTAATATGTAAATTTAAAATACGGTGGTAGCGATTTCCGTGTTTTCTGCATATATGCGCCGATAATGTATAGGGACAGACTGAAGATTTTTCAGGATATCGAACCTTTCTTCAAATGTGAATAGGCTCTTTTGGCAATGGAAGATTTCAACTGTGTCTGCTAAGATGAGGACAAAACATTGGGGAATTTCCACAAAGACGCGAGTGCCAATTTCATACCGGGCGTAGTGAAGGATGCAAATTTGTGTACCGTGCCGCATTTGACAAATGCGGGAAAACTCACGTCACTACTATCAAGGTTCAAGCCATGCTCGATTGGGTCGAGTGTACACCTCGTCCCAAGTTGCACCTAGCTGCGAGGACGATTTTGTCGAAGCTGTGTCGTTCACTGATCACAGTTTGGTGATTTTTCCGATCGGAGGAAAGAAAAGAAGCAAAGTTGATTGGGACATGTGAAAATTGAACGCAAATTTTAAAGATGACTCATGTATGACGGATACAGTGAAAGAAACACAAGCTCCGCTATCCCCCGACAAAAGGACTACAACTGAAAGATGGGAAACGTGTAAACTAAATGTTAAAGTGAAACATGTAGAAAGAGGTTGCGGACTGAAATTAATAGAAAAAAAAGCCTCAGGGAGGGGCTGCAAGCACTAATTAAACTAGAGAGAACAATTCCTGTGGGTTTCTTCATGAAATCAAAGAAATCAAACAAAAACTGGAGAAGCTCGGTGAAGATAAATGCATTTGTGCAATGATCCAGACAAGAAGAGATTGGCTGTTGGCAGGTGAGGAGCCCAATAAACGCGCCTTATTGGATGAGAAAGCTTACGGCCGAGGCAAACACATCTTGAAAATAGAATATATCGGCGTAACACCTCACGACCAGACAGATATCAAAATCCCTGTTGAAAATCACTATAACCAACAATAACCTAAATACCTTCTCGAATACCGCTGAAACGCGGTATTCGAGAAGATATTTTGTCCGTCAAGCCAAAGCTGGACCGTAAGGCTAGTAAAGCCCTTGAAAGGCATATCACATTCTGTGAGGTTGAAAAAGCCATTGATGAAGTGAGCCTCGAAAAATCGCGTGCCATGTTAATTTTTTTAGCGTGAGGTTAATAGTAGCAAAGCTGATGGCGACACTGTAATGATGACTAACTAGTGCAAATTAGTCATTAGTCAAGAAAAGATAGTCAAAACTAATAACAATGACTGGAGATCACGTCATCTAATGATGATGTCATTGTCTGAGACATCATGACCGGATGTGATATCATGATGACGTCACATCAATTCATGTCTAAAAACCAGAAATAACGTCGTAATGACGTCACAGCCGGTCATGACATCCCGGCTGGTGATGACATCCTCAGGCGCAGTTCCCCCCGGGCAACTTGTTGCTGCAAGCGGGGTCTTCGTTCCGCAGCAGGCTTCTGAGCTTTCTCTGCTATTGATATCTTCCTCGACTTCTGGGAAGGCGACACATACGTATATAATGTAACCGAGGGTGCCCCTCTTCCCACATACTTTACAAAAATAATTTTCATGTTGCCCTCGTAGGACATGAAAGGCCCGTGCTAAGTTATTGAAATTTCCAGCTTGCAGTCACCGCAATACAGTCGCCTTTCTATTACTTATCATCTTTCCGTTGGAGGCAGTAGTTTTCTGATTAATCTAAATTCTCAGCAATTCAGGATATGTTTCGCGCGTTAACCCAGGTTCTGGCAACCGCGAGTTCTATTGTTACCCGGAAGTAGACAGCTCGGGTTAGCTCGTGTGCAGCTTCATTGCTTGAAACCGGCGCATGCGATGAGGTCCCCGCGCAGACAAATATCTTTGTTAGCCTTTAGTCGCGGATTCCAGCATCCATCTCTTTGACCTGTGTAGCGGGGTGGAGAGTAAGGGGCTTTCATTTACGGTGGACAATAATAGTTGTTATCCATCCATACCCCCACCAGGCGTTCTCATACGTTCAGCTGTACCGAGCCATTCATTTGGCGCTTCCTCGAACGCCGCACTACACAGCATAGAAGCAACCTGTGCAACAGGCATCAGCGGCGTTTCAAAATGGTTTACAGGAAAGACAAGACGCAGTATCTCCAATTCTCCGCGTACAGCTTTAGCTAGTCGTAAGGGAAACAAGGAAGGTGGGAGGGAAACTAGAGAGAAAAAGTTGCCGTAGTGGAGGACTTAAGAGCACCACGCAACAGACGCTTGAGCCTCATCGCACTATAGTAGTTGTTATTGTGGCTGTGGGAAGAAGACAGCGAAAATACACGGTCCTGCTAGCAGCATGCTACTTGCTCTGTAGCCGAGCCACCTCCGCTGCCTGATTGATTGATTTATAGGAAGGGAAAACCGAGGTAACTGTATCACTTTTTTTCTGTGGACACGTCAACCGCGCCGTAAGGGAAGGGAGGAAGAGGAGCCGTAGTGGAGGGCTACGGAGTACTTTCGACCACCTGGGGATCTTTAACGTGCCCTGACATCGCACAGCACACGGACGCCTCATCGTTTCGCCTCCATCGAAACGCATCCGCCGAGGTCGAGTTCGAACCCGGGTACTCCGGCACAGTAGTCGAGCGTCTTACCACTGCACCACCCCGGCGGGGCTGCTGAGCCACCGATGCCCCTCGCAACTAGCTAAACTTTCGCTTCCACATTTCTTGCTTCTTTTATTTACGACGCGAATCAGGTATCCACAGAAACAAGTGTCACAAATACTGGGCTTCCCATTCCTTTGAACCTATTATGAAAGTCACGCTTCAGAGCTCAAGTGGAAGACGTAAGTGCATGTTACGCTACACAGATAATTCATGAATAATACGAGCGCCCACACCCAACTCCAGGGTAACATGCGCAGTAACCCAGAATTCACACACTCACAGAGAAAGGCATCGTATTTCGATGCAGCGTGCGTAAATACAGCTGGTTCACCACGGTAAAAAAAACTTCGCTTATCAAAAAAAATTACCGACGATTACGTTACTTCCTAATGCGAAATTTGAGCGCAGCAAATAAGTTTACCTTTTTCATAGATTGAGGCAAAGAAATCGAGCAAGACATGTATGCACTATCACAGAATTTTTTTCTCTGGCAGCTCGTTTAGCAGCAGCAGCAGGAGCAGCAGGAGCAGCAGCAGCAGCAGCAGCAGCAGCAGCAGCAGCAGCAGCAGCAGCAGCAGCAGCAGCAGCAGCAGCAGCAGCAGCAGCAGCAGCAGCAGCAGCAGCAGCAGCAGCAGCAGCAGCAGCAGCAGCAGCAGCAGCAGCAGCAGCGGCAGCGGCAGCGGCAGCGGCAGCGGCAGCGGCAGCAGCAGCAGCAGCAGCAGCAAGCAGCAAGCAGCAAGCAGCAAGCAGCAGCAGCAGCAGCAGCAAGCAGCAAGCAGCAAGCAGCAGCAAGCAGCAAGCAGCAGCAGCAGCAGCAGCAAGCAGCAGCAGCAGCAGCAGCAGCAGCAGCAGCAGCAGCAGCAGCAGCAGCAGCAGCAGCAGCAGCAGCAGCAGCAGCAGCAGCAGCGGCAGCAGCGCGGCAGCAGCAAGCAGCAGCGGCAGCGGCAGCGGCAAGCAGCAGCAGCAGCAGCAGCAAGCAGCAGCAGCAAGCAGCAGCAGCAGCAGCAGCAGCAGCAGCAGCAGCAGCAGCAGCAGCAGCAGCAGCAGCAGCAGCAGCAGCAGCAGCAGCAGCAGCAGCAGCAGCAGCAGCAGCAGCAGCAGCAGCAGCAGCAGCAGCAGCGGCAGCAGCAGCAGCAGCGGCAGCAGCGGCAGCAGCGGCAGCAGCGGCAGCGGCAGCGGCAGCGGCAGCAGCAGCAAGCAGCAGCAAGCAGCAAGCAGCAAGCAGCAGCAGCAGCAGCAGCAGCAAGCAGCAAGCAGCAAGCAGCAGCAGCAGCAGCAGCAAGCAGCAAGCAGCAAGCAGCAGCAGCAGCAAGTAGCAGCAGCAAGCAGCAGCAGCAGCAGCAGCAGCAGCAGCAGCAGCAGCAGCAGCAGCAGCAGCAGCAGCAGCAGCAGCAGCAGCAGCAGCAGCAGCAGCAGCAGCAGCAGCAGCAGCAGCGGCAGCAGCGCGGCAGCAGCAAGCAGCAGCAAGCAGCAGCAGCAGCGGCAGCGGCAAGCAGCAGCAGCAGCAGCAGCAGCAGCAGCAGCAGCAGCAGCAGCAGCAGCAGCAGCAGCAGCAGCAGCAGCAGCAGCAGCAGCAGCAGCAGCAGCAGCAGCAGCAGCAGCAGCAGCAAGCAGCAAGCAGCAGCAGCGGCAGCGGCAGCGGCCGCAGCAGCAGCAGCCGCCGCCGCCGCCGCCGACGGAGGACTTCCACCGGTCGTCTCGCTCATGGCTCAGAAAGAACTGGCAGATAATTTTGCGTGGCGAACAGCAGCGGCTATTTCGGCTCGGGCGGTGCACATATACAGATCCGCCGCCACCGGTCTGGCTCTCTGATTGCAACCGCACAGGGGTTGCATTGGAGGAGGAGCGAAGAAAGGAATTAAGTTCGAGCAGGTGCTTTGACAACCGGAGACTCGCAGGAAGAGGGGGGAGGGGGCGGCGTGTACACCCAGCGGCAAACGATGGGGGCAGAAGCGCGGGCAGCTAGCGGACAACGCGATAAAGGGAGGAGGGAAGAGATAGCAGCGACTGACTGATGTTGCTGACGCCGATAGTGAGTCAACCCCAGCTGCGTAGTTGGTTTCAGGGACAACGCCGCCGATGCCGACGCAAACAATATGATACCCTCGCTTCCGCAGCGCCAAGTACCAGGTCTAGCCGTGGGAAGGTGGTCAAGTATTCGTCGACGTGCCGGGGCCTACGTGAAATAACCGGCGCGTCGGCAACCGAAGAGCACCCTAACCGCCACACAGGAACAGGGGGGGGGGGGGACCCTCCCCTCCTCTTTCTGCATGGCGGCGACGGTGTTCTATGCAGTCAGGTTATCTTGACTCTCCAGCGGCGTCAGCGGCATCCAGCGGTATCAGTCGGTCCCTGCTAGCGCTGGGGGGATGAAAGGGGGGCGGAGCTGGTTACGAGGCCGAAGACGACGCCGACGCCGACGCGAAACCCAGGAACGGACGCCAAAGAGCTGCGCTCTAAAAAGATGCATCGTTTAAGTTTTAGGTTCTTTGAAGCCCGTTTCTCAATTTCGCGTGGTCGTTGCCGTTGGCGTCTCTGTAGCCGTTGTCCCTCTTAACCAGCTCCGCTGCTAGGGCAGCGCGCTCTTTCCCCCCCTGCCTCTTCCTCCGTGGCGGCGACCGCACGTGTTGTTTTGGCGACTGTAGGAAGAAAAAAAATTAAAATGCACGGGCCTGCTACTGACTCTGTAGTTGAGCCACCTCCGCTGTCTCGTGCGGACAGAAGAGAAAAGAAAGAAAGAAAGGAAGAAAGAAAGAAAGAAAGAAAGAAAGAAAGAAAGAAAGAAAGAAAGAAAGAAAGAAAGAAACCGTAAACCGTGTGTCTTACATTAAAAGGAAACCTAAGCGTAGTCAGGAGCATCTAGCTCTCGCTACTTTACCAGGTTTAACTGAAGCTAAACCGTAGCCAATGTTTTAGACCATTCGTAGTTGTTTAGAAAGAAAGAAAGAAAGAAAGAAAGAAAGAAAGAAAGAAAGAAAGAAAGAAAGAAAGAAAGAAAGAAAGAAAGAAAGAAAGAAAATAGGGAGAGAAAGATGCGCGTTGCAACAGCCGTCGTCCACCCCCGAAACGGTAACTAGTACAATGACGGCCCAGAACAGATAAAAATATGGAGGTAGGTTAGCCCCCGCCGCAAGCGGCAGTGACCGAGGAGGATGTATAAAGCTTGGCAGTGACCTACCAGTTCCAGCCCCGTAGGACCAGGAGTGCCATTACTCCTTACCTCCCACCATTCCGCACGTGTTCTCCGATTTCTGCGCGCGATATCCTGCCGCACTGTTTGCCGCGCGTATACCCCCCCCCCCCCCCCCACCCTCCTCCTCTTCCTGCGTGGCTGCGACGGCGTTCGGTTCTCTCTTTCAACTTTCACTCCCACCTTCCCCCTTCCCTTACAGCGCGGTTGAGGTGTCCACAGAAAACAAGTGAGACAGTAGCCGCGCCTTTCCCTTCCTATAAATCAATCAGTATTTTTTTTGGTTGCCGAAGCGCCGGCTCGCTATCAGCGGGTTACGGTGAGCGCACTCCAAGCCGAAACGCAGAGCCACATTCTCTTGACTCACTGGCGGCGTCAGCGGCATCAGTCCGTCGCTGCTATCTCCTCTTGTCACAATACTGATCTGGTCACACTATACTAATAAATCTTAGCGTCCTCTATGGTATAAACAATTAAATTCAAGCCGTTACGTAAACCGTGTCTTACATTAAAAGGAAACCTAAGCGTAGTCAGGAGCAGCTAGCTCTCGCTACTCTACCAGGTTTAACTAAAGCTAAACCGTAGCTAATGTCTTAGACCATTCGTAGTTGTTTAGTATGCACTGACATCGCACATCACTCGGCTGCCTGTCTGTTCACCTCTGGCGAAACGCAGCCATCCGCAGTGGGTTTCAAACCCGGGTACTCCTCCTGACAGTAGTCGCATGTTAACAATTCGCCATCCAAGAGAGGCAATAAAACAATAAGCCGATCATGCGAAACATCGCGGAATGAAAAGATGGTTTCACTTACACCTAAATAAATGTATGTTGTCCACGGTGAAAAACGGATCAAGACTTTTTTTGTAAAAAAAGTAGAGGAGTTCAACGCTGCTGAACCGGATGTGGAGCAAAACCTTTCGGTGCGGGCAACTCGGTGTTGTAGTTCGTCTCTACCAGGGTAGCAACTACCGAGTTGTTATCATCAGCGATTTTATCTTCTTGCTGTCGTAGAGTTGCTTTCGCAACAAAACGCAAATAATATATGTGTTAGCTGAGTACCTAATAGCTGGCTATTTACCGGGATACGGTGGTTCATGCCCTACCGCAGGCGGTTGCGTTTTTATGGAGGCAAATAGAGAGCTACTGAGAGCTATTAAATGTCTGTGCATGGTAAAGATAATAAGGTACCCCTCTAGCTACGGAACTTCTTAACCTTTTCTACTCCCACCTTCTTCCATTTTCTTATTGCTTCGTTATCATTGACATGAAGATAAGGGACAGATACGGGGGCATCACTTTCTATGAAACATATATTTTTTTACTAAAATAATAAAACAAATTAGAGGTTACTGTGATGACACGCACTGGAGTAATGCGAAAACCTTGACGTTCATTCACAAAAAGCTCCCTCTGATGATACAGGCTGCTATTCTTTACTGCAACGTATCGCTTACGCTAAACTGCACAACACATTTGCAACACGCGTCTACAGAAAGGCAACAAAAGCCACAATCTGGAGGGAACCTGAGGTGACGCGTGCACCGCGACCTGTTCCATAGCGTAACTTTGTACTATGACATGCCATGGGAGCATCGGAGGTGGCCTTGTTCTAACGCGGCACCCTCTTTCTACGAGCAGAACCGAAAACTGGGAGAGTTGGTGAACGTCCAACATTAGGTTCACTAAGCGCTTGTTTGTTTGCGTGTTTCTTCCCCTGTCTTTGTTTTTCGCGATGCACATTATGCTCCTCCTACGCTCTGTCATTCTTTCCGATTGGATCACCACACTCTCCCATGAGGTCACGAGTTACCGGGATGCGCCCTTACGTCACAGACTGTGGTCCCTCATGCATCCACAATCTCATGCATCCACAATGCAGACGAAGGCGAGAAGAGTCAAAGACTTCTTTGCCTTCCAATAGCGGAAGCCCCGGTCTCGTCACATAGGGTATGGTTGGTTGGTTGGTTGGTTTTGTGGGGTTTAACGTCCCAAAGCGACTCAGGCTATGAGAGACGCCGTAGTGGAGGACTCCGGAAATTTCGACCACCTGGGGTTCTTTAACGTGCACTGACATCGCACAGCACACGGGCGCCTTGCTTTTCGCCTCCACCGAAAAGCGGCCGCCGAGGCCGGGATTCGATCCCGCGTCCTTGGGAACAGTAGTCGAGCGCCGTAACCACTGCGCCACGCCGGCGGGCCACATAGGGTATGAACCTCCCTATCTGGGGGAATAAAGTTGCTATCAATTCATCAATAAGTCAATCAAATAGTTGTCTTGACATTTTTCCGAAATTATTTCTTAACTGCAGAATTCTTTATTCGATGCTAATCATTCACAATCTGATTAAATTTAGCAATTGGCCTTGTTAGCAACTTTTCTTGTCACATTTTTTGCGACCTCCGCTTTGGTGTGCTACCACTATAATCTTTCCAAATCTACCAAATTTTGAATTTAAAAAGCTTCTTCTATCATATGCTTCATGCAGTCATTGTATCCCTCCTAAATCTTTACTCAACGACACTGTCATGCTGAAATGGTTCGAGAACCTCCAAGTACGAACATAATGACTTAACAAACGTCTCTTGAACTTCTTACCTATAAGCAAATAATAACACCACATGAACCAAAGTTATTATCTAGGAAGAACATGCCTTCCAACACATCATAAAATAATTATGTTTATATATATTAATGAACGACACTAACGTACTGACAATGTGGGACTACAGGAAAGTGCGAACATGTTCGCTTGTAGTTTTGGCATGAAAATCGCAGAATGGAAAGTTGATGTTTAAGGCAGTAAGATGTCTAATATTAAAGCAAAATATTAACATACACGAAATTTATTCATCAAACCGTGCGCAACCATAATACAGAATGTAAAATACTGCTTACCGGAGCTTTAGGCTCACGCCTTGCTTAAACCCCAACCATTTTTTTGTATCATAGAATAAGTTTTTTCTTTCTTCCTTTACAGGCAAAAGGGTTTGGCGTTCAAACGTATGGTCTCAAACATCCTGCCATAACAGCAGGTGATATCGTTGCAGATTTTTGCTGCATGAAAGATTACATCAGAAAATCGCGGCTTTTCTTAGTCATATCTCTCTAGACGTTAGAGAACACGGCTTTAGGGATAAGAGTTGCTTGTAGGCGAGAGATCCAAACAAGGATCCCTGATAGCAATTTTAGGGTAGTGCAATTATGCAAACGCATCAATTGTGGCTTTAAAGTTCCTTGATGTACCACTGAGCACCCTATTTTATGGCGTTTGGGTACCCGACTTGATAAAGATTGGATCCATGGACGGTGGGCAGTGGAGCTATGACCTTATGTTCCTTACAATGTATCTTGTGTGCACGTCTAATGTATAAAACATTTTCTAAACAAACAGAACTTACACACCTGGGATGCCCGGAAGAGCAAATGGCGGGAAATTCTCATAGGCGCGGGCGGAACACGTCTGCACTGAACGATTTTGAAACTTTTTCATCGGAGGATACGCACGAACAGGCCGACTTTGAGGACGCTGTGGCCGCGTCCGGTAGCTCCCTCCGTCATTCGCCTGATGGGATAGCCTCGTCGCTATACGCGCGAGAAACTAAGGGGGAAGATTATGGTGTGTTAAAGGCCATGCACGGGGTTTCTGCGCCCTAACCAGATAGGCGATAGGCTAGTAGCCAGATTTTAATACACCGTTTTGATGCCCTTGGCGACTCCACCATGCAAATGGTGAATGCCTTCCTTGAAGATCTGAGCGCCAATATTATTACACACAATTCAGCTTCCGCCTCCTTTTCAGTGACACGCGGAGTACGCCAAGGGTGCCCGTAGTCTCCAGCACTTTTAGTTCTGGCTTTATACAACCTGCTCCGCAGAGCTTCAAGTACCGTGATATTCGTGGGTTTACCATGACCGAGAAGGAATTGAATGTCGTTGCAGCGTATGCCGACAACATATCCTTGTACCTTCGCGACGCCGACAGCATGAGCAGCTTTGTGCAGAGTTTTCAGAATTACACTCGTCTTAGCGGAGCACAGCTAAACGCGGACAAGAGCAAAGCTCTTGCTCCCCATACGCATCCCTTTTGTGGAGGGTGTTAAAGTTTTAGGTATCCTCTTTGAGGAGGGCGGAGTGTCCCCACCAGTGTGGGACGAGGCCATCTCAAGGACAACCAGAGTATTGAGCACCGCCGCACAGTTTGACCTCTCCATGGAGGCCATAGGGAACATGGTTAAGACTCGTGCGTGTGGCTTCACCTATTACGTTGTCTGCACCCCAGTCATGCGCCGCCGAGTAGCAGGCCGCTTAGCAGCCATCATCGGCGCTTTTATTTGGCATGGTGGCACTGCGCTCGTCGCGCGCCACCTATGTCATTTGCCGACGTCGCGAGGGGGACTGGGGCTGCCGTGTGTTGAGACAGTAGCCCGCCCCCTAAGTGCCGAACTTGTGGCTACACTCGTGCATCATACATCCCACCTAGGGCGCTCCTTATTATTGTATTGTTGGAGCACTGCTCGTCGCTTGTTTATCCCAGGCCGCCACTCAGGCCCGTAAAGAGAGAGGCCCCTGGCCTTTTACAGAGCCGCTGCAGGCCTGAAATCGTTGCTAGATACAGAGTTCCCTTATGCTTCACTTTGCGAGACCCTCAGTCACCTCTAGAGTCAGCGGCCTGGTCGCCTGCGTGCAACTCAGCCCAGATTACCAGCAGCGCATGAGGGCGAGCAGGTGGAGGGCACTGGAGTTATGCAGAGTAAAATCCAGCGTTAGAAAATTCGAGTGGCGAAGGAGCTGGGGCGCTACTACAAGAGAGCGACTGGAGTCCAGTGGGGTCACAGAGAGTGTGCGCCATGTGTTCTTTGAATGTGTGGTAGTGCGAACAATGTGGCGCTTGGTGTTATAGATCACTGTGTGTTCGTGCTGTACCTGAAGTTCGGCATCTGCGAATCCTCTTTGGACGATTGGTTTTCTTGTGGGTAATATTTGGTTTGTGGAAACGGCGCTGCCTCAGCGAAGCACGAAGACAGCCCATGAGAGCAATGTACCCGGCGCCGCAAAATCTGTGCCTCATGCATTGGACTTACGTGTCCAGCCAGTTAGAAGCAGACGGAGAGGCGTGTTTTCTGCGGCGCTAGCAGACAAGATGTTTCGTTGTAAGAGGAGGCAGGCTGCGGATGCCAATGGTTCGATATTAAGCGCCCTCCCCTGCCGCCTCCCCTCATTCACCCTTGTTCCATTGTGAGGAATGTAACCTGTGTTCTGTTTAAAACATGCCCCTCTATGGCAGTGAGATGACTCTTGAGTATTTAGTTTCCTGTGGCAAATTGTATGCTACATTTCGCTGTTGTATTCTATTTATAGCAAGTACCATAGATGCGCAGGCGAAACCTGCTGCTGGTTTAGAATGTAAATACAGTGTATTTAGCACCATATGTGTGTTTTATGTGAATGGAAGTCAATAAATTTATTTTTATATTACCACTCACAGAATCGTTTCTGCCAGGGAGTTTACGTCACTTCATGTTGTTACCTACTCAGTGCGCAATGGGAATGTTTATTCTAAAGGCCAGTTCACATGCAGGCGATTAAGCGAAATAAACGACGAACAGAAGGTACAGAGCGAAAGCATTGGTTGTAATTTAGCTCTGCTTAAACGCTGGTAGAGTAGCGAGCGCTACATACCCTTGGCTACGCTTAGCTTTCCCACGAAAGGAACACACATGGTTTATATAGCGGCTCGGCCTTACTGTTTACACCAATGAAGAAGTGGTGAGACTTTGTTACCGCTTTCTCGATAGCATGGTTTGAATCAGCAGAGGTTCGCTGAAACATTAACTCTAGATTTCTTCCCCATTGGGTGGGGGCAGTCGGTAGTAGTTTGCTTACTCCAGTGTAAATCCTTCTTCGGTGGCTTGAAGAAACGCCGGGTCGTCGGCTGGGACAGGTCGTGTGCCATAGGGGGCACATTTGAGCACTAAAGTTGTTGTGGCTGTAGGAAGAAGGAAGCGAAAATGCATGGGCCTGCTACTGGCTCTGTTGCTGAGCCACTGATTTAAAACTGGTTTATTTATAGGAGGGAAAGGCGCGGTAACTGTCTCACTTGATTTCAGTGGACACCGCAACTACGCCGTAAGGGAAGGGAGGAACATGAGAGTGAAAGTGGAAAGAGAGAAAGAGGAGCCGTAGTGGAGGGCTACGGAGTAATTTCGACCACCTGGGGATCTTTAACGTGCGCTGACATCGCACAGCACATGACGCCTCTTCGTTTCGCCTCCATCGAAACGCATCCGCCGAGGTCGGGTTCGAACCCGGGTGCTCCGGCACAGTAGTCGGCGTCTTAACACTGCACCACCCCGGCGGGGCTGCTGAGCCACCTGTGCTGCCTCGTGCACACAGAAGAGAAAATAGAGAAAAAAGATAAGAAAGAGGGAGAGAAAGACGCGCGCCTCAACAACAGCCGTCATCCACCACCGAAACGGTGGCGGGTGCAATGACGGCCCACAACAGATAAAAATTTTGTGGTAGGCTAACCACCACTGCAAGCGGCTGTGACCCACCTGTCCCAGCCTCATCAAAGTGCAATGAGGCGAAAGCTTTTAATGCACGTTTGTCTTAGAACCTCCCCTATGACACCTCTTTCTCTATTTTAACTCCAACCTTCCTCTTTTTTGTTACTAGGTTAAGGTGTCCGCTGAGAATTGTTATAGATAATGCGCCTTTTCATTCTTGTAAACCAACTTAAAACGCTGCTGACACATGTTGCACAGTCTGCTTCTACATGCTGTGTGTGGTGCGGCGTTCGAGGAAGCGCCACATGAATAGTTCCGCACGTGCTCCTAGATCGAAAGCCCGGCGAGGGGAACGTCGGCTTGTGATGTCATCACCAGTGGTGACATTATTAACTTAAACACCGCGAACATGAAGACAAAGGACAAGATAAAAGAAAGCCACAGTACAAGCGCTGACTCAAAACTATGTCTAAGCACTTTACTCCAAGGCCCAGATATAAACAAAAAATTGGCAGAGGCTTAGCTTCGTTGAGCCCGGTAGATTGCAAAAGCAATACCCATGGCTACGCCGAGGTTCAGCTAATGTTCGGCTGGTGGTGGTGCTTATGGATATGCTTGTTATGGTTAAACTTTGGTGGTTATACAATGATCCACTCTGGATACGACATGGATACGCAGTTCCTCCGTCTCTGTAGCTCGCTGCTGTCTCTTACGCTCATTGCGACGAGCTTCCCTAGTGGTAGTTGGCATCGTTGAAACAGATGTTAAACCGCCGGCGGAGGCACCGCCACTACTCGCAGACAGCGCGAGATGGTCGCCCAGCTCTTCGGCGTGACGTTACAACGCCTGTTGCGATCCTGGCGGACTGCGCGGGAGTTAGACCGCTGGTGGTGGCACCGCCACTGGTCGCAGACGGCGCGAGATGGTCGCCCAGATTGATTGATTGATTAAAACTTTAATTTCCATCGATTTAGGAAGCCCATTGCACGCCGCTCCTGGCACGCAGGCCTGAGTAACGGGGCTGGAACCTCCGCGACTAAGTACTGGCGAATATACATTGGTTATTCGCAGCCTCAGCCGCCAGGCGGACGGCTTTCTGCTGGTCAGCGGGGGCGTCGCTTCGCAGCAGGGTTACCCAGGCTTCTCTAACTTTTAATGTTGTCCCAGCGGCCGGACACTTAGGGTATTCCCAAAGTATATGGTCGAGGGTCCCCCTTGCTTCGCAGGCTTAAAAAAAAATTGGTTCACAGGAAGGGAAAGGCGCAGTAACTGTCACACTTGCTCTGTGGACACCCGAACCGCGCCGTAAGGGAAGGGAGGAAGTTGGGAATGAAAGTGGAAAGAGAGAAAGAGGAGCCGTAGTGAAGGGCTACGGAGTAATTTCGACCACCTGGGGATCTTTAACGTGCGCTGACATCGCACAGCACACGGACGCCACTTCGTTTCGCCTCCATCGAAACGCAGCCGCCGAGGTCGGGTTCGAACCCGGGAACTCCGGCACAGTAGTCGGGCGTCTTACCACTGCACCACCCCGGCGGGGCTCGCAGGCTTTACATTTATCGTTTTTTCTCTCACCTATGTGGGTGTGAAACAACCAGACAGGGTTCGGTAAATTTCCGGCTTGTAATCGCTGCCAGGCTGTGGCCTCTTTATTATTTAAGCTAGGATCCGGTGGCGGCATCCGACGTCTTCCTAATCTATAATTTTCGATTATTTCTTTATAGGTTTGCAAATTTTCGTCCATCGCCTGGCAATCGGGCGGTTCCACGTTTGCCTGGAAGTAGAGATCTCGGGCTAAATCGTGGGCCGCCTCGTTGCCAGGGGCGGACGTGCGTGCCGGGACCCAAATTAGGGTGATTTTGATATCGATTTTAGTTGCAGCTTTTAGAATTCGGGCGGCTTCTTGCGAGACCCTGCCTTTTCCGATATTCCAGAGAGCAGTTTTATCGTCGCTAAAGATCAATCTAGCCTTCGTTCCGACGCAAGCGAGCGCTATTGCGACCTCTTCAGCCGTGTCTATGTTTCTGCTTGGTGATGGCGGAGATGACTGGTGCGCCGCTACCATCGACTACCGCGGCGACTGCCGCCCCTGATCGGTCGCTTGCAGCGTCTACATAGGCAACTTCTTTTACTCTGAATTCTTTTGCACTTTTAACCAGTGCTTCTGCTCTCTTCTCCCGTCTCTCCTTGTGGTATTCTGGATGCATGTTGCGGGGGAGAGGAACGACAATAATGTTCTCGCGACATTGTGGTGGTAGGGCAACCTTGTCTGCTGTGCTCCTATCTATTTTTCGACGCACCCATTCTAAGATATGTGCGTTCGACCTACTGAATATTTCATGTTGGGCGATTCTCACCGCTTCAGCAAGTTCCGTCCAGCTATTATGCACTCCCATTTCTATCAGGCGTTGGTAGATTACCAATTTCGGGGGCTTGCTAGGTTTTGGAATTAGCACAACGTTTGCAGTTTTCCATTGCTGGGGAAGACGACCGCTACTCCATACTTCTTGCATGTAGTTGGTGAGTGCCGTTATGGAAGCGTCGTCTAGGTTTCGTAGCATTTTATTTGTTATTCCATCGGGGCCGGGAGCTGATCGCGTCATTAAGCTCAGGATTTCGGCTCTAACTTCCGCTTCTGAGATGGGCGCGTCGAGGGCCTCGTTCGGTGGGACCGCGTATTGCCTAAGAGGGAGGGATGTTGTATCGCGGACATATGTGTCTACGAGTTTAGTTATTTCTCTCGGCGTGACGTCCCACAGAGGTCACGCGAAAGGTCAATGGTGGGACAGCCACGGTACGGCAAAGGCTTTAAAGTTCAAGTAGTATTGCTTTCGCAATAAAAAGAAGAAAACGAAACAATCACGGGAAACAACCTCTGGGTTCACCTGCTGCACAAAAAGTCACTCAAAAAAGACACCTCCTTGCTTGAAAGAGCAAGAGAGGTCTTGCTGACAAACTTATTGTCCATTGAAATAAAATATGATTCCACTATCTCTCTCGTCATCTTCTCTTTGTGGCGATACAAAATACCTATACTGGTCACACCTAGGTGTGCACCTCTTCTTCTCCTCCTTTATTGTTTCACATGAATGGCAATGTGATACCAGAAACGTTTTGTCCTTGCCACTTTCCAAGTTGTTCTGGTGTTCTTGTAGTCTCTTATTAATACATCGTCCTGTTTGTCCTGTTATATAACAGGCTCCACAAGAGAGTAGAAGCCTGTACAAAACACCTGTCTTGCATCCAAGAAATGGGTCTTTTTGTTTCACTCCACATTCTTGCCTCTTCGATTCTCTTTCCCTTTGATTAGCCGTGCAAATCCTCTTCATCTTAAGCGGGGCGGTCAATGCGACGTCAACATCATACCTCTTGCCTGCATATTTGAGGCCATGTGAAATTCTGTGCACACACGGTACCACCGCAACCTTCCTCTTCTTCTAACCCATGCTGGGCAGGGATTTCAGTCTGTGCGTTCTTTTAGGGCTCTTCAGTACCCGGCAACTGGCCTCATTAACAACCGACTCCCGATAACCAGCCTTCGCAATTCGTGTCACTTGTCTTTCAAATATCTTGCCCATGCAGTGGTAGCAAGATGTTTTCAACGCATTTATTAAGCATGTGTTGGTCATCCCATTCCCAAGAGGATTTTCCAGGCTATTCAAAGGGAGAGAGAATCGAAGAGGCAAGAATGTAAAGTGAAACACAGAGACCCATTTGTTGGATGCAAGACAGGTGTTGTGTACAGGCTTCCACTTTCTTGTGGAGCCTGTTATATAAGACAAACAGGACGATGCATTAACAAGACACTACCGCAACACAGGAACAACTTGGAAAGTGGCAAGGATAAAATGTTTCTGGTATCACATTGCCATTCATGTGAAACCATGAAGAAGGAGAAGAAAAAGTGCGCACCTAAGTTTGACCAGGTTAGGATTTTTTATCACCACATAGAAAAGACGACGATAGAGATAGGGGAATCATATTTTATTTCAACGGACAATAAGTGTGTCAGCATCTCCTTTCTTGCTCTTTCAAGCAAAGAGGTGTCCTTTTTGAGTGACTTTTTGTGCAGCAGGTGAACCCAGGAGTCGTTTCACGAGACTGTTTCTATTTCTTCATGCTTGTTTTTTTTTCTGTGCTTTGGAGTAAAGGGCTTAGGCATAGTTGTGAATCAGCGCTTGTACTGTGGCTTTCTTTTATTTTGTCTTTTGTCTTCGTCTTCGCGCTGTTTAAATTATAATGAATAAGTACCAACTCGCCCAACAAAGGATCTTGGTAAACCAGTGGTGACCTCGTGACCGGAAGTGACGTCATCATAGCGACACTTCCGAATGCTAGACATGGAAGGATGTGAGGTAACATCCGGTCATAATTCCAGAGCCGATATCACGACCATGTGATGAGGTCAGAGCCAGTCATTTTTATGACTTATGACCAATTAGTCATGAAAAATTAGCAATTATCACTAGTTATCAATTAGCTAGTACTGCGGCGAATCAAGCTGTGCGAATATCCTCAAGCTAGAGAATACCCCGTAAGGAGAAACCTTCTTCTGGGAAACAGAGCCATGACTAGCCTTGACCGCCTAGTAAAGAGCGGAGACATTACACTGTCAACCAAGATCCGGATGCGAGAGTTGGACTGTGAAGAAGGCTGACCGCCGATGAATTGACGCGTTTGAATTGTGGTGCTGGCGGAGACTCTTGAGAGTTCCTTGGACGGCCAGAAAATCAAATCAGTCGATACTGTCGACCATAAACCTTGATTGCTCATTGGAGGGTCAAATTCTAAAGTTAAAGCTGAGCTACTTTGGTCATCTGATGAGAAGAGAGGAGTCGCTGGAGAAAGATTTCATGCTGGGTAAGGTTGAGTCACAGGAGAAGGGGTAGGCAGCAACGCGATGGTTAGATGGCACGCTCGATGCGCTGCAGGTTAAGTTATGTGATGTTAGGAAGATAGTTAGAGACCTGAAAGCGTGGCGTGATATGGTCCATAGGGTCACGAAGAGTCAGACACGACTGAACGACTGAACTGAATTGAACTGAAATAATGATCCCGGGCGTTGCGCAAATAGCAAGCTATTCATTGAACCCCTGTATCGAACAAATATGCACAGCGATGCAAAACGGGGTTATAATTTCACAATTTTGAGACCCATTCCACAATTGTGAGACGATGTTGCCTTACTTGTATCTGATAGCGAAAGATTGAGCACCGTCCTGAAAATAACTCGGGAATTTTGTGCTCAAAGTGGAGGTTTATTAAACACTGATGAAAGCGCTGGTTTGTAGCGTGGGTCATGGACCACCAGACCGGCCGTTTTCGAGAGTGTACACTTGACCACAACATCGAACACATACCTTGGTGTGCCACTCGGCAGCTATAGTGAAAGCGGGCAGATTCGGGCCAGCAAGGCAGATGAAATGATAGAATTAATCACCCGATAGTGTGGACGTGACTTCTATTTTAGCATGTGCTGCAGTCTTCAATGTATTTTAGCTGCCAAGTGACTTATATGTTGCAGACCCTTTACTGTACGCGAGCGAATATGTATTTTTAAATTTCACTGTGAATTTGCGACTTTCGTATGCGGCATCACTTGGGAGATGACATCACGTAGTAATCTTTTTCAACGAATAGGTGTAGGGGGCGCCACCCTATCTCATTTGTTTCTGCGCCAAGTGGTGTGAAGGTTCATATTTCTTCGCGACCAAAGACGCCCTTTCATACAGTGTTTTGTCAGTTTGTGTTGCGCAATGCCATTCCGAACAATATTTTGTCATCATTTGAAAGTGGACGTTACGGAACAACGGGTTACCTCCACGAGGTTGGTGCGTCTTATAGCTTCCTTTTCATGCGTTTCACGATAGGCTATCTTTCATTAGTCAAGAGAGTAGAGGGAAGTTATTGTCTTCTACACACATAGGTGCTTGTATATATACACACGCACTGTAGTAGATACATGGGAGGACAACAAAAGGTGCGTTACTAGCAACAATCACATATTAGACCTGATGAAGACATATGATACAGTTTTCCCTGTCCCCTTATACCGCTCATCTTTCACTACTGCATATGATAGAAACGTATTAAGGCGAGTGAAAAAGATATGGGTACGCCTGTGTCACGAAATCGGCGCCCATTTTCATCAAGCCGGTACGGCGCGAGGCCCGCACGGCGTCGCGTAGAAGGCATGGAGAGCAAAGCCTCCTTCCCCGCGCGGGAGAGCGCGTAGCTTTGTACGCGTTGTTGTCACCCTCTTTCCCCTTGCCCGGGGAAGACGGTGGTTCATCGGCCTGGAATGCGCCAGAAAAATCGAGCATCTTCTATGGGACCTAGCCAATGACGACGCGCGGCTCGACGGGAGGAGAAGAGGGAGCTATAACCAGCGAAGCTATGTGTGTGTGCGCGCTAGCTTTGACGCGTGCTAACAAACAGACGCGGCGCGCCCTATTTAAAGAGACCGCGCCGCTTGATGAGTCAGTCAGCCAGTCAGTCAGTCAGTTCGTCCGTGTTTTGCGACGTATTCGCCTGTGCTTCGGCTGGACTCCCGGGGATCACCCGCTGCTGGCAAGCCCACGGACTTTCAAGGGAGCGGCGCTCGTCTCGTATGGCGGCCACATCGTGACCCTTGAGGCGTCGGACTGCAACAGTGCCCGGTGAACAATTTGGTGTTTGTTTATGTACTCTCTCGTGTTTCATCTGTTGTAAAGCCTCTACGTTATTGGATACCTGTGTAGTTGCATGCTTAGCGTTTGTATTCTGTGAACCTCTCGTCTATGTATTTCAAATGATCTTGTGTATTCCTTTGTATCGTCTCTTGCTGTGCATAAATTGTGTTTCGTTTGTTACTTCTGACTCCGATCCTTTCTCTGGTTTGAACCGGCGACCGCTGGGCACCAAACGACCACCCCCTTCTGTCACTACAAGGTAGTTAATTCCGGCTGAGCTGGCCACGCAGGTCGAGGGCATCTCCCTTTGCGACCGGAACAGCTACCCCCACTCACTCTAAGGGTGTCTGGGAGTGTGCGCACCGTTAAGGGCGCATCGTTAATAATACCCCCTTAATTATTAACGGGTGACAATTATTCTGGCGTCCGCGACAGGACCTTTGGTGCATTCAAGCTCAGAGGACGGAGAACGAGTTAGAAGAGTTTACGAAGAGGTCGTAAACTGTGTAGCAGCAGAGCGATAGCGAGAGGTAGTGCCGCACGGAAGCGTTTAGGCGAGGTTCGCTAAGCAGACTTAAGGCTACGCCCAAACAGTTCGTGCTTCAGAGATGAATCTGAAAGATTTGATTGAGGCTGGCACCCAGCTGGGGTTGTCCGGTGCCGAACTGCGCAAATGGGTTAGCCAGAGAGAAAAAGAGGAAAAAGAGAGGGAAAAAGAAGAAAGAGAGAGAGCAGAAAAAAGAACGAGAGAGGGCTCGAAAGGAAGCCGAGGAGGAACGAGAGAAGGCTCGAAAGGAAGCCGAGAAAGAACGAGAGAGGGCTCGAAAGGAAGCCGAGGAAGAAATAGAGAAGGCTCGAAAGGAGCGTGAAGAGGAATTTCAGCGAGAAAAGGAATTACTGACTATGAAACTTCAGCTCCAAAACTCCGGGAACAACAACGGTTTAACTGAAGTGCATAGCTCCAGTGAAGGACATAGCAGCTTGCGGATAGACGCAAGCAAATTGATCCCGAAGTACGACGAGAGAAGAGACGATCTCGACGCGTTCCTCTTGCGTTTTGAAAGGATCGCCATAAATACAAATTGGACAGACAGTGAATGTGCTACCATCTTGAGCACTTGCCTTTGCGGCGAAGCATTAAGTGTGTTTGGGAGACTTCCTCCTGAGGATGCAGGCAGCTATAACAAAGTGAAAGCTGCATTACTTAAAAGGTTTAGATTTACGACGGATGGGTTTCGTGAGAAGTTCAGGACTGGAAAACCTATGGACGGTGAAACGGCAACACAGTATGTTGCGCGATTGAGTCATTATTTCGACCGCTGGACTGAACTCTCAAAAATTAAACTAGAGTACGGCACACTTCACGAACTCCTAATTAAGGAACAATTTCTGGGTAGCTGTCACCCTGGTTTGTCGCTTTATTTAAAAGAAAGAAAGGCACATACATTGGATGAAATGATGGAGCTCGCAGACCAGTATTTGGAAGCCCAGGGAGGCGAAAATTTGAGCAAAATTGTAAATTTGGAAACCCCACGAAAGACCGCATTCCGACAGACACAACCTATTGTAAAGTCACCCCCGAGGTGCTATCTCTGCGGACAACTAGGCCACATCGCACCTAACTGCCTCAAACTCGTAACCAACAATCCATCCTCGTGTTGGAAATGCGGACAGAAGGGCCACAAAGCAATGTCGTGTCCCGACGTTGACAAGGCAGCTCCGCAGGCGGCATGCGCGAGGACTCCGTCAGGGTCGGAATATCGCCTGGAAGAAGAAGATGCCGATGGCTTTGTTGAGCTTAAGAACGGCAGGAAAGTCCGCGTGGTGCACGACCTAGAGGAGGAGGAAGCAGAGAAGGTTGTTAATCGGAAGAAGGACAAGAAACTCCGGGTGGTGAACGCCGTAGTACACGCGCAACCTGGATCTGCTGTGAATCCGATGCCGGTTTCGAGGGGAAAGATAAAAGGAAAATCAGTTTCTGTGCTACGAGATACCGGTAGCAGTGCCGTAATCGTTAGACGCAGTTTGATTCAGGAGAATGATCTAACTGGCGAGAAATGCCCTGTGAGGCTAATTGACGGCTCAATTCAATTACTCCCTGAGGCAAAATTGGAAGTGCAGACGCAATACTATTCTGGAAAACTGACAGCCCTGTGCATGGAACGCCCTATATACGATTTAGTGTTGGGAAATATCAAAGGCGCAACATTTCCCGAGGATCCTGATCAAAGTCCCGCGCCTGTGCGCTGCAAGGAATCTAAAAAGAAAAAGGCAAGGCGAGGAAAGCAAGGCCATGAGAAGCCGGAAGAAAAGCCCCGAGACAAGAATAAACAAAAGGAAGCCCCTCAGGAGGAAACCGATAAGAAAGAGGCAACACAGGAAATAAAGTCAGGACTGCCTAGGCCTTCGTTGATGCAGGTAGCCCAAGTGTTTTTCTTACTTATGGGGGCGTTACTTGGGATATTTCACCTTCAGCGGAAGGAATACCGGTGCCCAGGAAAGAACACAATTACAGTGATTCTTTTTGTTGGTTTGTGCGCATTGACACAGGTTCCCGTGTATCCGTCGGCGCTACTGATTGTAGGGGCAATTATCGGCACACATTGGTTGTGTGATTTGCAAGAGGATAAGTCATGCCTCTGGGAATTTTCAGTAGCCCGATCGGGGAACATAGAAGTGTCTCAAATGCGAGAGACTAGAGCGAAGGCAGAATCTCTGGCGGACAGAAGCGTGTCACGCACTGATCGCGAGTTAGAATTACGCTCGGAAATTTAGGTTTGTGCGCTTCGCATTTGAAGAGCTGTGTGTTGTTGATTCTTATGTGTATCTGACGACCGTGTGGTGCTATGTTTGTGAACATCATGGCATTGATGTGTAAATTTTGTAATGGGTTATTACAGTTTGTGAAATTTGTGCAATGTATGTGATATGGTCATTTGCCCCATATATTTGTGAGCGCATGCATGTGCGCGCGATGTTCGTGGTTGTTGTGAATATTGTGGGACAATATTCTTTAAGGGAGGGGCAGTGTCACGAAATCGGCGCCCATTTTCATCAAGCCGGTACGGCGCGAGGCCCGCACGGCGTCGCGTAGAAGGCATGGAGAGCAAAGCCCCCTTCCCCGCGCGGGAGAGCGCGTAGCTTTGTACGCGTTGTTGTCACCCTCTTTCCCCTTGCCCGGGGAAGACGGTGGTCCCGAGTTATTTTATAGGAAGGGAAAGGCGCGGTAACTGTCTCACTTGATTTCTGTGGAGACGGTGGTTCATCGGCCTGGAATGCGCCAGAAAAATCGAGCATCTTCTATGGGACCTAGCCAATGACGACGCGCGGCTCGACGGGAGGAGAAGAGGGAGCTATAACCAGCGAAGCTATGTGTGTGTGCGCGCTAGCTTTGACGCGTGCTAACAAACAGACGCGGCGCGCCCTATTTAAAGAGACCACGCCGCTTGATGAGTCAGTCAGCCAGTCAGTCAGTCAGTTCGTCCGTGTTTTGCGACGTATTCGCCTGTGCTTCGGCTGGACTCCCGGGGATCACCCGCTGCTGGCAAGCCCACGGACTTTCAAGGGAGCGGCGCTCGTCTCGTATGGCGGCCACATCGTGACCCTTGAGGCGTCGGACTGCAACAGTGCCCGGTGAACAATTTGGTGTTTGTTTATGTACTCTCTCGTGTTTCATCTGTTGTTAAGCCTCTACGTTATTGGATACCTGTGTAGTTGCATGCTTAGCGTTTGTATTTGTGAACCTCTCGTCTATGTATTTCAAGTGATCTTGTGTATTCCTTTGTATCGTCTCTTGCTGTGCATAAATTGTGTTTCGTTTGTTACTTCTGACTCCGATCCTTTCTCTGGTTTGAACCGGCGACCGCTGGGCACCAAACGACCACCCCCTTCTGTCACTACAAGGTAGTTAATTCCGGCTGAGCTGGCCACGCAGGTCGAGGGCATCTCCCTTTGCGACCGGAACAGCTACCCCCACTCACTCTAAGGGTGTCTGGGAGTGTGCGCACCGTTAAGGGCGCATCGTTAATAATACCCCCTTAATTATTAACGGGTGACAGCCTGTAAGAAAAAAATTGTTCTTTCACCTGCACGCAGGTACTCTAGCAGTAAACATTTGGCTCAACGAAAAAGGTATGTATGTATTTTGAGACAAGCAGTTTTTAACCTCTGCAGAAAGAGGAGAGCGTAAAACACTTCTTTATTCGCTGCAGTAATGCCATGTTCTCGGATGTGCTGACACGCACACTGAAGAATGATCTCCCGTTTACACCACACGTTATTACCTATTTAACTGTAATGGACGCAAAATACCACACGATAGTGGGGCGCAGTGTAATGGCTTTCCGGCACTGCAGTATTCGCACCCATCTGCACAACAATATTTTGTGTAGAGCGTCACAACTCTTCATGAAGTCCTGGTCGACAGACTGCAGCAAAGTGGTGGTGCTGTTTGAAGACTAAAGTAAATAAATGCATTAAATTACACACTGCCATTAGGGACTGATAGAGAAGTGTGAGAAGATTTCATATATTTATTGCCATATATTTTACATGTAATATACTACACTGTACTTTATTGTGTGATATTGTATTATATATTGCATCGTATAGTTTTGTATTGTAGTGTTTTGTTCTATTGTACTCTTAAAGGTAAAGAACCCCGGCCGTGGCGCAGCTGGTAAAGCGCTAGACTGAAGATCCGAGGGATGGAGGTTCGATGCTTGGTGGAGACGTTTTCTAGAGGCGAAAGCCTTTAACGGCTCATGCTGTCGTGGACGAAATGTGTCCCGCTTATGCGGCGTTCTGGTTGGCCGAGGCGGATGCGTCCCTGCCATCTGCAATGCCACACTGGAACGCGCGCCAAGGAACGCCACGCGACAGGGGTGATGGTATACTGTACAAACACTTTCCAGAGAAAGTGCGATATAGATACTGCGCCTTCAATTTCCTGTAAACCAAATATAAATATATGTACAACTGCAACAAATGCGAACAGGCTAACGATGGGAGGCAAGTTATAGAATAGAAAAGGTAGGCTTTAGCCATTCTATCTGAAAGACCCTCTAATATTTTTTTCATGAAAAGACTTTCCCAGCGGCGCCGTCAATTGTTGCGGTTACTATGCAACAGTTCAAGGTCAGTGCTACAACGCCAAGTGTGCGACCACGATGAAAATGCGATCACGGTGACGTGGCTGACACAGTGTAGCTATCGCTAAAAAATTTCCAACTTGTTGGAACTGCGTCACTCTCGCCACCCGTAACCGCTCAAAGCAGGTTTTCGCGTCACCGCGAAAAAAAACGCGAGCGTTTTCGCTTGCATGAGGAACAGCCTTACGTCGGCACTTAGTCACAAAGGCACGCCAGCTTCGGCTCCTTTTTCTTCACATTCCTGCTTCTCCCTTCGCATGACATCCACAGCATGTGACAATATGGCTCTTAAGGGCTTGTCACACTAGCATGAAATGACGCCGATTTGGTCTGCCTTGTCTGTTTTGTCTTCCTGATGTCTGCGTCCATGCCACACTACGCCGTCGCCGCGTCGCTCACAAGACGGCTGCCGGCCGACGGGGGTCCAACTCATACGTTACACTGCGAGACAACGTTCGAAACCTCCCATCGACGAGGCCCTCTCGATCTCACTCTCGTCTCGTGTCGTTATAACCTTTTCTTAACCTTCTCTTAATCATTTTATTTTTTCCTGCCATGTGAAATTCCCCTTTCTGTAGCTAATCCCGTTTTTAATTTGCTTTGTTTATTTTCATAAATTTAGGTTTAGTGACACTTTGTTTTTAATTCTCTTTCATAAATTCGACCATACCAAAACAAGCGCCTCACCAGCTCGTGGCGAACGGCGCAAAGCCTGGAGAGAGAGAGAAGAAACCTTTATTTTACCGGATAGTTATATAGGGCCGAGTTACATTGCCCTACTAGATGGCCAGCAGGTCAAGCCTGTTGGCGACCTCATAGGCACGTTTGAGGATCCGGTCTTGTATGTCCGGGTCCGAGCTGCGCAGCAGGGTCTCCCAGTCATCTGGATGCAGGATTTCTCCTAATTCGGGAGGTGGAGGGTCCTCCTTGCATCCCCAGGGAATATGGTTGAGGGTGACTCTCGCATTGCGCAGTGTGCAGTCAGGAAAAAAAAATTCTGGGACAATATATGAGAGAACTACCGGGTTTGGGAAGGAGTTTGTTGGAGTTTACTGCAGGTAATTTCGCGTTCTTTACTAAGCCGCTTGTGCGGAGGAGGAAACGTCCTTTGTTCAAGGCGGAAGGGGGGGGGGGTTAAGTCGGGAAATGATATCAGTTTATACTTGGCTGTCCTCAGAACGGAGGTGGTCACCGCCCGGCCGACAACCTCGCGCTGTCTGCGGCGCCGCCTCGTTTTCATAGTTACCAGAGAAAATAACTTCTGATCCCGAGGTAGTCCCTGATTTTCGCAACGTATTTCTAGGCATAGCAGAGCTAAGCAATCTTTAATTTGTTTTATTTCTTATCTATTTTGATTTCTACCCGCATAAGGCAGCAGTGGTAGCTCAGGTAAAAAGCCAATAGCAGGCCCCATGCATTTTTTATGCTCCTTCCTCATGGAGGTGCGGTGGATGCTCCTAGCCCTACGGGGCTCGGACAGGTAGGTCACCGCCACTTGCGACTGAGGTTAGCCTGTCACTGAATTCTTATCTCTTGTAAGCCGTCATTGCACCCGCCTTCGCTTTGGTAGTGGAGGACGGCTGTTGCGGCACACGTCTTTCTGATCCTTTTCTTTTCTTCTCTATTTTCTCTTCTGTTCCTTTATTCTCTATTTCCTCTTTTAATCCGCACGAGGTGGATGTGGCTTAGCTATAGAACTAGTAGCAAGCCCATGCATTTGCGTTTCCTTCTTCTTACATATTCTATGTTGAGGCAGACAAAAGTAAAGAAAAATAAAGTGCCTCTGCCCTTGCCACTTAGAACGTGTCGCAAGAACAATGATAGCCGCCGCGTAGTGCAGTGGTAAGACGCCCGACTGCTGTGACTAAGTACCCGGGTTCGATTCCGGCCACCAGAAACTACGTTTCCATGGAGGCGAAGCGAAGAGGCGTTCGTGGGCTATGCGGTGCATTTGATGTTGCGACGGAAGGAAGTAGGAAAAGAAAATGCACAGGCCTGTTATTTTCTCTGTAGCTCAGCCAGCTGCCTCGTGCGGACAGAAGAAAAAATAAAGAAAAATGTGGCTGAGGCTCAGCTTGGTTAAGCCTGGTAGGTTGCGAAAGCAATACATCTTGCCAGGCTCAGCCCTGATGGGGCTGGTGCAGGTGGGTCACCGCTGCTTGCGGCGGGGGCTGGCCTGGCACCGAATGTTTATCTGTTGTAGGCCGTCATTGCACACGCCACCGCTGATGGTGGACGACGGCTGTTGTTGCGGCGCGCGTCTTTCTTTCCCTCTTGCTTTTCTTTCTTCTCTATCTCTTCTATCTGCACGAGGCAGCGGAGGTGGCTCAGCTACAGAGCCAGTAGCAGGCCCGTGCATTTTCTTTTCCTTCTTCCTACAGCCACAACAACAACAACAATACATCTTGCCTAGGCCTTGCCCCGCCGGAGTGGTGCAGCGGTAAGACGCCCGACTACTGTGCCGGAGTACCCGGGTTTGAACCCGACTTCGGCGGCTGCGTTTCGATGGAGGCGAAACGAAGAGGCGTCCGTGTGCTGTTGTGATGTCAGCGCACGTTAAAGATCCCCAGGTGGTCGAAATTACTCCGTAGCCCTCCACTACGGCTCCTCTTTCTCTCTTTCCACTTTCACCCCCCACCTTCATCCCTTCCCTTACGGCGCGGTTCAGGTGCCCACACAGCAAGTGTGACAGATACTGCGCCTCTCCCTTCCTGGTAACCAATTATTATAATTATTATTAAGGTACGAAGCCTTTCCTTTGCTCTGAGCCAGTTATTATTATTATTATTATTATTATTATTATTATTATTATTATTATTATTATTATTACACTGCGCTCTGTCTCGGTGGTGAGTGATCAAGATGCCCGACTGTAGAGTCGGAGTACACGGGTTGGGTTTGATCCCGATTGCCGGCGGCTGCGTTTCTTAGAGGCTAATGGAAGATTTGTTCTTGTGCTGTGCGATGATGTTGCTGGTTGTAGGAAGGAGAAAATGCACGGGCCTGCTACCGGCTCTGTAGCTGAGCCACCTTCGCTGCCTCGTGCGGGCAGAAGAGAAAATAGACAAGAAAAAAGAAGAGGGAGAGAAAGAGGCGTGCCGCCACAACTGCCGTGTGGCGGGTGCAATCACGACCTACAATAGATAATAATCAGTGGCAGGCTAGCCCCCACCGCAAGCAGCGGTGACCTACCTTCCCCAGCCCCGTCAGGGCATTGGATTGGATTGCGAAACATTTATTTCGTCGCTCAAGCAAGTCTAAGAGGAGACGTACTAGATGGCCGCTAGTCGATGGCTGGCGGCGACCTTATTAGCCGCTCGATGAACCGTAGTTGAATCTTCACGAGTCCGAGCTGACCAGCACAGCTTTCGACTGCTCGGGAGAAGGGAGCGGCAATGATTCCACCGCAGGTGGATCATTTGCGCAGTTTCAGAGAATGTGATCATATGACGCTCTTTGGCCGCATCTGCTGCAGTTTGGGTTGTACTGGCCTGGGTACATTAGGGCAAGCACCGCCGGATTTAGGAGAGGGCGTGTTTGTAGTCGGCGCCAGGTAACTTCTTGCTCCTTTGTTAAATATTTCTGGGGGGGGGGGGGGGGATATGTGCGCCTTTCCAGCCTGAAGTTATGGGCAATGTCATGAAAAGAAATTAACCCCTCGTGAAATTTGGGTCAGAGGGCGCGCTCACTGCCCGGTCGACGAAACCTCGAGCTTGCGCGTGAACTGCCTCGTTCCCCGGATTAGACGAGTGGGCCGGGACCCAGATTTGCTCAATTTCCCTACGCGGAGCAGGGTTGCTTCGGAGGATGCGGATAGAGGTAGACGTGATGCGGCCCCTCGCGAAATTGCGAATGGCTGTTTTAGAATCACTAAATATAATATCGTCCGACTTGTTTGCAATAGAAGGCTATGGCCGCTTTCTCCGCCGTCTCGGAGGAGGTGGTTGCGAATGATGCGGCCGCCAACGGACTTCTCTGTGCGATGTCAGAGCACGTTAAACGTCCCCTGGTGATCGAAATTACTCCCTAGCTTTCCACCGCAATGTAGACGGTTTCGCCTCATAGCACGTTAGCGGTCCAAAGTGCCCCCTAATTTTTATAATTCTATGGGTCATTTCCGGCCGCTGGCGGCTGCGTTTCAGTAGAAGCGAAACAAAGAGGTGTCCGTGTGCTGTGCGATATCAGTGCATGTAAAGAAAACAAAGTGGCCGAAATTACTCCTAAACTCTGGACTACGGCACATGCTGCGACAGTTGGAAGAAGGAAAAGAAAAAGACGCTCGTCGCAACGAATGTCGTCCGCCACCGAATAAATGAATGAAATACTGTTTGGACAGAGCGAATTGTCGCGGTGTGGGTGGGGCCCTCAGACCAGGGCCTTAGTAGCCTTTGCCGTCTTGCGCCCTCTGTCGCCCCGCCGGTGTGGTGCAGTGGTAAGACGCCCGACTATTGTGCCGGAGTACCCGGGTTCGAACCCGACCTCGGCGGCTGCGTTTCGATGGAGGCGAAACGAAGAGGCGTCCGTGTGCTGTGCGATGTCAGCGCACGTTAAAGATCCCCAGGTGGTCGAAATTACTCTGTAGCCCTCCACTACGGCTGCTCTTTCTCTCTATCCACTTTCATTCCCACCTTACTCCCTTCTCTTCCGCCGCGGTTGAGGCGTCCACAGAAAACAAGCGAGACAGTTACCACGCCTTTCCCTTCCTATAAATCAGTTTTTTTTGCGCCCTTTGGCGATCAGTTTGGGTTGGGTTGGGTTATGGGGTTTAATGTCCGAAAGCGACTCAGGCTATGAGAGACGCCGTGGTAGAAGACTCCGGAAATTTCGACCAGCTGGGGTTCTTTAACGTGCACAGACATCGCACAGCACACGGGCACCTTGCTTTTCGCCTCCATCGAAAAGCGGCCGCCGATGTCAGGATTCGATCCCGTGTCCTTGGGAACAGTAGTCTAGCGCCGTAACCACTGCGCCACCCCGGCGGGGTGGCGCGCAGTTTGAGCTGGTCGATCAGTTTGAGCTGGTCATTAGGTGTCGAGCAAGACAGCGCAGCCTCTCACTACTCCAGTGTTAGTGTGCTGTTTATTTGCGCTATCTGCGCTTTTTGAGGTCCCCATGTAACATGATTGAGGGCAGGGGTTCCCCGCATGGTTGGCATTTATTCTCCTATGTTACTGAGTAGACTTAGGTTTGGGTATGTATGAGTGTAGCTGTCTCCAGGCAACCGAGTGCTCTCTATTAAAGTGTTGGTGGGGAAGTGGTTAGATGCTCCTTAAGGCTCTTTGATATTCAAGGATGGCTCCATAGCATCTATTGACTGCGTCCAGTTCGCAGTCGTTGTGCGCCTCCCGGTGGGCTTATGCTCGAGCATTGGCGTCGGCACGTTGGTTACCTTTGACAGTCTCATGGCCTGGTGTACACGTTATTAAGCATCTCGGAAAGGTTATTAAGGCAAAAGCCTTGAATGGCTCATGCAGTCATGGACAATGTGTGTTCCCCGCTTTTTCGGTGTTCTGATTGGCCGAGGCAGGATAGCCTTAGCTGAGCTACTGCTATTTTTGTGCTGTGTTGGTCTCGTCATAAAAACTCGTCTCCGCCGATAATAGAACCTCCATCCCTCGGATCCCGAACCGACTGCTTTAACCAACTCGCCATTCACGGGAGCGTTTTTCTTTATTGCATGGAAAAAGTTGCGTAAAAAAAAAGAAATTCCATTTGCTCAAACTTTTTAATGTCTCAAGTTACCAAGGTGTCTAACACTATTTCCGTTCATCGCTAAACCAAAACTGTACCACCATCGAAACATCAATATCAGGGAGGCACACACATATGCCTAGGTACGGCAGCCAGTTTGTAGTTTCTTCGTGTGCAGCATACACACTCCTCACCAAAGCATACTGCTCACAAAACACGGATGTGGACGATCTCAGTGTCTCAGCATGTCTGCCCATTATATGGCTTTTCCAAAGACTGAATAGTACCATCAAGAAAAATAGATCATAAGGCACAACAGAGTTTTTGTTAACAGGCAAACGTAATAGTCTAGAGTGTAAACTCAATGCCCTTCAGATGAGTTCGATGTAGGATGTCCCGAAAAACGCAGCATCACGGCACACAATAACCGAAAGATAAATTTTCTCAGGCACGTCAATCAGACGGCAATTCACCGTCCAGGGCACAAACATCTCTTTATCACGAAGGAATGCCTTGATAGGCAGGTCTCTGTGTACTTTGAAAAGGAACGTTTTTGCGGCTCTCTAAATGCGCATTCGCCTAACAAGCTTTAGAACACTGGTGTCGAAAACTCCCAGATAAATAAACCTGCTAATCAAAAGGTGTAGGGAACAAAGACTTAGTGAGAAGCGGAGTCATCTGCTTTTTAGAGAGGCTATACAGGTAATTTAAAGACAGTTGCACATAAAGAAAATTGAAAGTGTCGGCAACCTCCTTAATGAATCCACATTAAGCCCCCTCATGTGTCTGCCCGTTCAGTGCAAATAAGTAAGACAAATACAGACTGAAACGCCTAATGAGAACAGCTACGAGAAACGAGTGGTTTGCCGATTTGAAAAACGGGAAACACGTTGATGCACGAACAAGTGAACAATGACCGCTCTTAAAGACTCTAAGGAAAGGAAAAAGTCGTTACGCCGCAGGGGCTCGAATTGCGAGCGCCGCACGGATGTTGCAAGTTCTCAAACCAAATTATTTTACAGACTTCCACCCTACCTAACGCTGAGAGTCCCCTACCCAACCAATCCTGTTTGTCGCCGCATAGGTACGGATTGTGAATCCCAGTAAGCTGCACAGTTGCCAACTTGGTTCAGCGGAAGCCCTAGGTCACGAAGAGGGCTACAGTCCCAGCATATGCCACCAAATTGGATTGGTCTAGTGCCCCATTGCCCCATGCAAAAGCTTTTGGATTTATCTAAATTAAGGACCGAGCCTGATACATTGCATAACTGTTCAGTCAAGTGTAAAGCATCAAGTAAAATCTATTTATTAGAAGAGAAGAGGGCGACATCCTTGGCTTAAATCTTAACTTCACATTGAGCGAGATAGAAACAGCAGATAGCTGCGCTGTGAGATAAATGAGACAGATGGGTTCATATATAAGGCTAAAAACAATAGAGAGCCAGTACACATATTTGATGAACCGATGATTTGAGGGGTATTGCTTTCGTTAGCTCCTGGCTAGCAATTAGCCATGTATAGGAGTTTTATAGTATAGCTTTATGCCTTACACAAAACGTCACCAATATTGGCATGCTTCAAGATTGCGAACAGGAAATCATTCTGATCTTTATCAAATGCCTTCGCCAATAAAATTCAATCAGACCTACTTACTCTGTCTCATCTGATATTGTGTTTAATACTGACAGTGCAATATGTATATGTGTTAGATTTGTGATTGTGATTGCCTTTGTTGATTTATTCTTGTGATGTAGTTTTTATTTGTGTCCACCCCTGTTGGAGTCAAGTGACTCTGCAGCATTTCTAAATAAATAAATAAATAATTTACTTCGGCCTTCAATAGCGGATGCGGATAGCGGATGCGAACCCATTTATATCATATTGGCTACCTTCAGACGACAACAAAGAACGTTTGCAAACATGTTACCAACATTACAGAGTGAAATTGGACGACGTCCTTCAGCAGTTTCCAACCGATTGTTATGTTTAATTTTGGAAACTATTATTGTGTGCCGGAAACTGAAAGTGGGAGGCATGAAACCCAGATCATACATTGCATGAAAAACTCCATCAAAATAGGCGTTAGGCAAGCGAAAACGTTTTATAAAATTAGCTAGTAATACCATCCGGGCTAGATTTCTAGCTCTCATGGACAGAAATGTTGGATTTAATTTCGTCCAAAGTGATAGGTCCCTCCACTACAGCACCTTGCTCATCGTCTAGTCAAGAAAATGTTAGAGTAAAACATCGCAATTAGAACACTAATCTGGATATTCACAACAGCCATATAGATTCTGATAATAAAAGAAAGCAGCATGATTACCAGGAACATTGCTCTATGTCCAATCACCCTACTACGTTTCCAATATTTCCTTCGCAACAGCATTCTTACTTCCGTCACTCAGGGGCAAGAAGGTTGCGCATCTAGAAACATAGGCACCCCGGCTAACCCTCTCTAGCTCATATAGCTCAGAGTGCGCACAAGCTCACGAAGGTGGTGTACTGAAACTTCAATTGCCAAGTTTTTGGCCTCCTGTTTAAACAAGTCCCACTTTTGAAAAACGCACAGATCATGGCGTGACCATATGCCTTTCCAACAAGTAGGTACAGCACGCTGAAAGATTTCATCTGAGAGCAAACTGTTCCACATTTTCAACAGCTTCTATCGAGGGTGAAGTATGTGACGACTGTATCTCCCTATCTGAAGGGACAGCATACAGTGGTAACCATGGTGGTAACTGAGGAAGATGAGCCGCCCCCAGTAGCCATACGCACTTGCTAACGTGTGTACAGAAACGTACATTCTGTCGAGGCAGGCATTAGAGAAACACTGAAAATGAGTGAGATGAATACTGTCGCCTTTTTTTCTACCCCAAATTTAGAAGAATATATTTACAAGCCAAATCGTTAACTAAAGCAGCACTAGGGTCATATCTCTTACATAAAACTGATCGATACTCATGCCTACAAACAGAACTAAAGCAGCACTAGGGTCATATCTCTTACATAAAACCGATCGATACTGATGCCTACGAACAGAAGTAAAATCTCCCAGCGTAATGTTGCTGTTTGTGCACAAATGACGAAATAATGACAAAACGAAAGCCTTCTATCTCGCTGCCTATAGGGGGCTTAAACACAAATTATTCGCTACTGCACACCAGAAACTGGGAGGTCACAGCATATAAGTCGCCACTCGTCATATATGCACTAAGACCTGGCTATCGTCTCTATCGTTTTGGTCAGGAGTAGCACACACCCTCCTGATAAGCCTTTGGTGTGGCTAACAGTAACGATGTAATGCGGCAAAAATGGCTTGAGAGCAGCTTCCGTCCTTCATGAGAGGCCAACTTTGTTTAGTGGACGTCTACAGCAGACCCGCTTCATTTCTTGCAAAAATGCTTTAGCTGATGTTGGCTGCCACGATTACGCACACCCCTAATCTTAAGGGTAGCGACTTGATAAGCTGCGGCGCTAGACTTTTTTTGGTGCTAGTTCTAAAAAGCTATCTATGGAATGGTTGGTTGGTTTGTGGGGTTTAACGTCCCAAAGCGACTCAGGCTATGTGAGACGCCATAGTGGAGGCCTCTGGAAATTTCGAACGCCTGAAATTTGTTGGCCTTTCGGGCAGACGTCACCCTTCTCCTTAATGGCACCCTTCCAGTGACGTCTACACAGTGTGCCTTCTGGTTAGTGCCCTCGATATACACCTCCTCATGATCTGGAGGACGCTTCAGAGGTACGGTATACTCCATGGCCTCCTCTGAGACACCCAAGGCCTTGGCCCATGAACCCGAGTGGTGCACATCGCTCGCAGCCACACTGACAGCCGACAGAGAACCGGCCCACAGAGATCGAAGCCACATAGCTCACTGCTAAGCCCCGACGACGAAAAGAAATCAGCGACGAAGGAGGATTGGCGAGCATTCAATGGCAATATCGTCTTCACCGACTTCCCAGCAGGCATATGCAGTCGTTTGCTTTGGTGGCAGGGGGTTCCGGTTAAGCAAGCACAGTACTCTTAGTGGCACTCACAGCAGAGTGCTAATGCTCCTAAAGGGGGTTCTGGTCCCTATCGATCTAGGGTTCACGACTTAGCTCACCGGTCACATCAAGAACCTCCGACTCATCCATGATGTTCTGACACCATGTCATCTTCTCGTGACCACTGGCCTTGACGCATCCTGTCAGCATATTTCAACACACAGCTCTCCACGGTGTGTCCAAAGCTACGAAACTTGGTGCATCGAGGCGTGCGGCACTGGTGCTGTACATGTACAATCCAGTTGTATCGGAGACAGAGTGGAGGTCTCCCTGGGATAAGAAGTAATGCCTTCACCACATAAAAATTAAGAGGGTGAGGAATTGTGCTTGCTGACAGCCATCCTTTAGCATGAGGGAGATCTCACAGTTCGCCGTTTCCACATGTTCCAACCCTGGGCCCCGCCACTTTTCACACCCTACAGATTCAATCGCGCGATAAGGCTTCAATGTCTGCGCAATCCTCCAGTGATCCATAGAGCGGGAAAGGGAAAGGAGCTTAACTCGATTTTTTTGTATCCGAGTCAAATGCTTGACCTACGTTCGTTGACAGGAAACTGACAGGAACTACTTCCGCAGGCAGTAGTTCGTCCAGACATGATTCATTTGGCATTTACACAAAATTTCCCTTTGATACACAATCTGCTCGAGAAAGTGCGTCTCGAACGTGAAGCGCTCGGGACGGGCGGCCCTTAATGTCAGCATGCAGGAAAATGTATTAGGGCCAACATTACTGGTAGGCATTCGACGAAGGACAACCGAATTTGTAGTATCTACAAAAGTCAGAAGACCTCGACCAACGGCCGATGCGCTATTTCCAGCAAGGAGCGTTTTTAGGCACAGCCGCACAAAACGGCTTTTTCTTCCACCACGCCACGCCAAGCTCGCGATCCTAAGTAGCGCATTTTATATCTCCTTCTCTAGCGTTAGGATGATAGTAGTCAGGATGATAGACTAATCAGTGGTGCATATCAGGCAAGCGTGTACTAAGCATTGGACATGATTGGATTTGACTAGGGTATATTGTTCTGGGTTGGATTGGGCACGATATCACAGGTTTTCTTGGACATTTCTGGATTAAATTGGACACGATTGGATTAAATGAAATTTGTCTTGCGTTAACTGTACTTCACTGGACTGGAATATTTAGGCTGGATTAGCTTGGATTGTATTCGATTCGACTGAATTGAATGGGTTTAGATTTGACTGGACAGTATTACGCAGCCCAGCACCCGGCACACATGCTTTCGCTACGTATATCCTAGCCTAGCTGAACTATGCCACAGCCAATTTTTTCTCTTCTTTCATTATCACTGCACCTTTCACCCATTTTTCACAGCGCGATCAGATGTCCACCGAACAAGTGTGATAGATATTGCGGCTTTCCTCCCCTGGAAACTAATTATAATAAAAATTGTAAAATGTCCGAGAATTGGTTCAGGTGCAATACTCACAGCTTCCGCTCTATCACTAGATTCAAGCCTTGTCTAAACCCCCAAATTTATTTTTGCAGCGAAAGCTGCGCTGCTCTAACCTTGCATCGAGATTTCGGCGGTGCCTGAAAGTGCGCCAGTTCAGGCTTCTTCTTTCGTGTGTGAGTGGGACATTAGAATCAGCGTGCCAAGACATTGAAATTCAAGTTACCCGTATACCACGCAGGCTTGTTCATATGACTTAGTTAAAGCGGTAATTTATATATGGGCGTGTAGCCTACGCTATCGCGTCCATACTCGTAAACCGAAGCTTAAATGTGAGCCATAATGTTGTAGCTAAGGGTACACTTTCCTACCATCGCCTATTTTGCCATAGTTTGAAATAGCGTCCCGTTGCTTAGCAAGTGGTTTTGCCGCTGATGTAAATTAACAACGACACGAAGAAGGAAAAAAAGAGAAGAAGAAGAAGAAGAAGAGAGCGCTGCAGAGACGACCGATAACACCGAGTTGCTAGGCCAGAAGGTTCGTTCGAACGTTTTCACAGTCACCTGCTCCGGAGTTCGATGTAAAGAAGATGTCGTATGTCCGAGAGACTTTTACACCCGAATGACAATGTTCAACGAAACCAGGGGTGCCTAGACGGCAAGTGATTCACCACGTGACAGACTGAGAATTGAAGCCGTCAAAAATATAGCGGTGCCTAAAAGGAGCGGCCGTGGGGGCGCGCTAAGAGCAGTTTTCGCCACAGGTGAGCCGACTGTTCCGCCGCTTGCCGAGCTCGCTACAGAGGAGAAGGAGGGTAGTGGCATCCACTCTGTACGAATATGGCATCGCAGCAGATGTGCGCGCCTACACGAAGGGAAAGGTATTTTTCACATTGCGCATGCGCGCGCCGCTGCAGAAAGCTGACTGAACGTTGAGTTGACAGAGTGGAGAAGGAAAGCGTCCGTCGGCATCGCATACTGACGACATAAAACAAGAATCAGCCTAGGGCACCGATGAAATTTCTTGCGGTGAAGGAAACGCTTGTTGTACGATGCCACTTTCACTTGCTCGCCCGCAGCCAAAGCGTTCGCTCCACAGTCGGTTCAGAGGCCTTGAACCCCTTTATTTTTTTTCTTGATTTGTTGGTATGTTGATGCTGATTTCTACGAGCGGGCTTCTTTGCTGTTTATTTAACGATGCTGATGTTTGAATTAAGCATATTTGACGTTGAAGACCAACTCCGACTTCATCCTCCGTTTGCGATCAATGTCAGCTTAGGACGTTCTAGCTCCGCTAAAGTTTTACTAGGATGTATAGATGGTATCGTCGCCGTTGGAAGATCAGCCCGCACTGTCTTCGCTTCAGCAATCTAGCTGCCTCATACCGAGCGTTCTTTTCTGCGTTCACAGCATCCGTCTTACAACTTCTTTCTGAGATTAGGCCCTGCATGATTACAGGCATCTGGTACAATATCAATGCTGTCCCACTAGGCCATCCACAGCTCACTGCACATGTTCCAGTACAGCGACATACAATGTTTTTTTTTGTTTACACTCTGCTGGTTTCCGTCAACACTCACCGATCTACTCACTAATCTCTCAGTAAAGCAATCACACTTATAGCCACCTCCAGTGCAGCACCTGACAGCATGTTTAACTGTACACTTTCACAAGGTGCCTATCATTTTAAGTATCTTTTGACTCAACCTTGATGCAAGGTTTGGCGATGACGCACTCTAACATGGAGGGGCGTCCAAGTTAACGAAGACGTATCAAGCATGAAGTTCTGATGGCAGCGGCTTCGCATTACAGCGCCAATCAAATATTGGTGCCGGAAACGTTTTGCCGGAAGATTTGTGCCGGAAACCAATTTATGGCAACCACTTCTCGACGACGCGAGCCGTGTACGCTGTGCGTAAAACAAGTAAATTGAGGGCGTCGTTCGAGACGCACCCAAGTGCAGGAAATGTAGGTGTGTACTTTTCGGGGATAAGGCAGGCCTGGCTGGATCTGGCCAAGCAATCTACTCGATGGCCAGAACTTAGTGCACTCCAATTATTGAGAGGGAGGCTTTCCTATCCAGCTCAGGACTCGAGGCCTGCAGAGCTGTCATGATTCGTGCACGGATAGCAGAGGCAACTGCTGGACTTCCAGACTAAGTACCATACTCAAACATTCCTCTAGCTTATCTCTCCATAAAGATTTTCAGTTAGTAAATGCAGCAAAGGAATTCTTGTGGTTAAATCATAAATTTCCTAAATGTTGAATAAATTACTTCATTAAAATGCACAATCAATATATTCCACTAGGAAGAAAATTTTGTGTTTAATGTTTGTTTTCACTGGCATGTCATGTCCTCACTGGTTGTTAGGGCTTTGTGACGCCACATACCAGCACGACATGGCAAATTATAAGGCGAACATCAGTCGTGGTCATTGTGGTTTAGGCTGGGCTTGTCCGCAGAAAACGTTGGCTGTCAATACGCGCTAGAACGCAAACTAGAAAAGATAAGGTTCTTACGCACTCAAAAGTTTCTTGGCATGCATTGCCCACTATTTCTACAACGGCGACAGCTTTTCGACTGAACGAGATGTATCGCTGTCGCTTAAATACATATTAGTGGCATATGAATAAAGCTGATTAACTAGAACTACTATCCCAAAGGGGATCCAGCGAACGATTGTTTGCTCCATCACTGCAAGACAACTCCCCTGAAATAACCCATAATCGACAATTCCATCTCCAGCTATTGCGCGCTATATTATTTACTTATTTCACAGTACTGTGAGCCTTTCTCAGGCCCTGACAGGAGTGAAAAAAAAAAGAGTACAAACAGGCACAGTGCTCCAAGGCAGCCGGGAAAGTATAAACAGTAAAAAGCGGATATTTAAAAGTTACGCAGTTGTTGAGACTTCTGAACAAAAAGAAGGACTGTGGAAACAACTCCAATAAAGTGACATTTCTTGAAAAACATATTCAACGCTAGCAGTAAAAGCATCAAGTGACACATCCTTCATATATTGGTGGGGCAGGTTGTTCCATGTTAAGAGAATTTGAACAAGTGGCATTTAGCAGAAAATGGTCTTATACACATGTCATGGTTAATTCTTTTAGAGCGATGATAAGGTGGCTTCAGGTACAAATCTTTATCTATGTTGATGCAATCGTGATAGAGAAGGAAAACAAATTTCATGCACTCAGTCTGTCTCCGGCATTCCTACGTCGAGATGCCGGCTCATTCACGCACAAGTGTCACACTGTCGTTTCGTGAATAACGGGAATATATAAATCGCAGTGCTAAGTTTTGAATTCTTTCTACAATTGTTTGTTCGGATAAGATTGATGAGGGTTCCAAACTATGGCGCTGTACTCGAAAATGGGTCGCAATAATGTATCATAGGCGTTGAGCCTTACATGTGAGGGTACAGCTGATAATTTCCGCCGGATGAATTCACGTTGTCGGTATGCTTTTGTACACATGTTCTCGATATCAGAATCCCAACCCAATTTTTCGGGGATTGTTACTCCTAGGTAGTTAATTTCTTTACTGCGCGTCAAAGTTGATCCTGGTAGCAGAAAAGTTAAGTAAATGGGAATCTTCTTCCTTGTTATGGTAATAAATGATGTTTTGCTGACATTTATTGTCGTACCCCGCGTGTCACACCAAGAGGCAATAATCAGATAAGTGAAGGGGCAATGAGGGTGCTCGTTATAATACATGAAGGAAATAAGCCAACAGTCGGCGAGGCCAAGGAGAGCATTGGGGATTGTACTTTGTCTTTTATTTTTTATATATAAAAATAAAAGACAAAGCACAATCCCCAATGCTCTCCTTAGCCTCGCCGACTGTTGGCTTCTTTCGTTCATGTATTATAACGAGTACCCTCATTGCCCTTCATTTATCTGCTTGTAGCTTACCGGGGCCTCGGTTTTGGCAGTCTTGAAGCCATGGGTAGCGTAAGAGGGTTCTAGCACAGCTTTCGCTCTTGCTCTTGATCACGTTCTACGAGACGCTGGCGGTAACATAGGACGTTCCAAGTCCGCCGCTATGGTTGAGGGTGGCGCTGGTGAACACTCTCAAGGTTCGTATACAGACAACATTATTACCCAAGAAAGTAGCAGGGGGGACAGCGGCCGATGTAGCTCAGTTGGAAGAGCACCGCACGTGATATTCGGAGGTCGTGGGTTCGGTTCCCACAATCGACACGTTGTTTTTTCTTCTACTTTGTGTTTAATTATATTTCCCCTAAACAGATTGTATCACTAATTTATGTGGTTACCAAAGTTTATATAAAAAAAATAAAAAGTAAAAGACATAAAGTACAATCCCCTATGATCTCCTTGGCCTCGCCGACTGTTGGCTTATTTCCACCAAGAGGCATTGTTATTCAATGTTATGTTACGATTGTTTTGGTCATCTTGCGAACGAACAGTAGTATAAACAGCGCACTCATATGCAAACAGCCTTAAAACAACATTCTCAGTTACACAGGAAAAAAATATCATTGCTGTAGATAAGAAAAAGAGTACGCCATAATACGGATCCCTGGGGAACGCCTGAATAAACATCCAATGTGTCTGATTTAGCATTTTTATTTCGACTTATTGCGAACGGCCTGATAGGTAAGCGTCGATCCATGAAATTAGTTTCGAATTAATACCAATTAGACTGGGCTTCTCGATTAACTTACAATGTGGAACAGAACCAAACGTCATTAAAAAATCAATAAACACTGAATATACCTGTAGACCACAGTTGATGGTAGCCGCAAAGTCATGTGTAATTTCAAGTAGTTGAGTAACGATTTATAAACCCTTCCTGAAACCGTACTTGCTTGCATATAAATTTTCGTTGTTTTCTACGTAGGCTATGAGTGCTTTGTTAATTACATGCTCCAATAATTTGCAACAACAGCTAGTTAGTGATATGGGTCTGTACGTGTTTACGAAAAGTTTGTTTCCAATTTTTTTTTTAGTCTGGGCCGCCTTTGCACAGAGCCACTTGGTGGGCAAGGACGCTGTTTCTATTGACAAGAAGATTTTGTAAAGGAGCGGAAACCATTGTTGCGCATATCGTTTTAGAAATGCGTTAGGTAAGCTGTCAGGCCTGGGCGATTTCTTTTCGTCAAGCTTAACAACAAATTAAGAATGCCACACTCCGTTACAACAATGTCAGACATACGCGATTGAAATTCTGCTTGACTGAAATCTGGGGGAGGGACACGAGTGAACACAGAATGAAAATATTCATAAAAAGCGTTCTCTATACAGTATGCGCCATCTGTAACGTCTCCGTCTATTTCCGTTTTCCGTTTGATCGATTGATGCTCTCGGTTTTGTCTAGTAACGGCAGAACGTTTTGGCTCTTGTGTTTTAAAATTGGTCAAAGTTTTGGGAAGGCGTTGTTCCTTGCTGTAGAAATTTCAGCTCTAAGCATTTCAAAAAGTTCCTTTAAAAGAGCCACGTTGGTTTTCTTTTTACGCATTCTTTGTATCTTTCGTTTGAGGTAAATAATGCTGCGTGTATTCCAAGGTGTGTTTCTATTTACTTCTTTTCTTATATTTGGGATGAATTTTTCTTCACAGCGTGCCACTATTCTTTTTAGCTGCAACCATAAGCACGTTTTCAAAGGTCGGCTGCAAGATACCGCCTAGCATTACTTAAATGTATCAATAATGCTGACATCATCTGCCCTGCGATAGAATTTAACAGAGTTGCGGGATATGCGGCAGCTTTGGTTGGCGCTGGAGCGTAAGTTATCAAAGGTGAGTAATACCATTCTATGATCCGAGATTCTCTTATAAATACTGATATTAGGCCTAAGTGTTTTATAAACAAGAGCAAGGTCGAGAATAGAGCTAGCTTGCCGTTGTATACGCGTTGGTTCCTTAACAAGTTGGACCAAGGAAAAACTAAACATAATATTTTAAAGCATTTCACAACTACTGTGCTCATTTCTACCAGTTAGATTTTCCCAGTCAATCCCAGCTAGGTTGAAATCCCCAACTAAGATAAGCTTAGAACGTTTCTTAACTTTACGGTACAGAAAATTGTGGAGTTCAGTAAGATAGTCGACTGACGCGTTCGGCCGTCGGTATATGCCGCCTAATTTCAGTGACGTTTCGTTAATATCTATACTGCACCATACGCTCGCATGATTGGGAATTCCCTCATCTTTTTTAAATGGTAAGCCTTTCTTAATAGCAATAGCAACGCCCCCTTCCAGACTATCACGGTCAAATGGAATGAGAGAATACGAGTTCGGGAGCACTTCTGAATCGTGGATTTCAGGATGTAACCAGGTTTCAGAAATCGCAGTTATATCAAGGCTATATGTCAGCACAATTACTTCCAACGCTGTGGATGTACTGACAATTCTGCTGGCATTGAAACATATTAACGATAGCGGAACTGAATTAGTCTGTCACGATCTAGAATGAAAGTCATCTTCGTTTTCACTCTGACATGTTTTGCGCTTGACAAGCGTGCTCTTGCTTTCAGTACTGTCCTATGCATACAGATCATTGCCTATCTTCAGTTTATCAAATATTAACGACGCCGTATCGCTCCTGTCACGATTTTCTTGACACGATTGCCACAGTTTCCGGCGCGTTTCCCGTACTGCAGGTGAGAAGTCTTCAGGGATAGATATGTTTTTCCCTTTAAATTTGAAGTTTCGAAGAACAAACATTTCAAAAAAAAATCGAAGAAAAGAAGAATTACTGGACGTTCGCGCGTAGTACCTTTTTTGTCAATCCGGTGTATCCTTTCAATAGATTTTATTTCCACTTTAAGAATATCCTTAAAAATGGCACGCCTTACCGTTTTTCTAATACTGCCGTACTTTCGTTCTCATCTTCCCTAAGGCCGTATATGATTAGATTGCTCCCCCGACTTCGGTTTTCCAAGTGTATTTTACTACTCAGGCGAGTAATCTCCTTAGCCATAGTGTGAATTACCTCCTCGCCTTTTGTAACCTTTTCATTACAGAGCTTTAGTGAAGCAATGTTTGTCTCTATTTCCGTAAGCCTTGCTTGAACACTCTAAACGTACTTGTTAGTGGTCCTGTTTGCACATAATTTCGGTGACAGTGATTAAAATCATATCCAGTTTATCTTCATCTTAATTTGCCCGCCCTCGTTTTTGAGAACTTCGTTTTGTGAGATATAGATTGAGACAACTGTGGTTGCAAAGTAACATTGTAAGGTGACCTCAGCAGGCTAGAATATTTGATATAGTGTTTCACTATTAAAGTCTTTAATTACAAATTTCTGCAATGCTTTTCTAAATTGTGCTATATCTTAAAACAGAACATAGATAAAATAAGCTAATTAAATCTACTGTTCTGGCGCATCTAAATTCATTAGGCCTAAATATATTATTTATCCATAATTTTTTCTTTAGCAATATTCAAGGGCCTAAAACAGACCAAATTGACCATAATATTCGGCTGTTCGTCTCATACTGCTTAAAATATGATTTTGTCGTTTATTGGTTTTCTTAGTATGGCACATTTTATATTTCGCCTCAGCTCACGAATTACGTGATCCGATTTTTTCTAAATAAACTGTTATGAGATAAATGTTTGTCTTAACGTGATCCTACACCTTCTCGTTTGCACGGCCCGAACTCCACTCTGAAACATTCTGTAGAAAGAGCACACCGGAAATCATTATTCGCGACAGAAAGAATAATTATGCGGTGCTGATTTGAAACTGACAGGCAATTTTAAAACAGCAAACAGTGTTTTTTGTTTCATTCTGGTGAGCCAATTCTTTTCCAGCAGGCCTGCCTCCTCAGCTCTTTCTTGATCCAAGGCATAAAGTACGACACCCGCATGAACATGCTTGGTACCCCAGGATTTCCGCATCCGAAGCTAGAGGACACAATCCCAATTTGCTCCGAGTGCTTTTCATCCTTGAAACCCGTTAGAGGGCCTCCGGAGTCACCCTGTAAAAAAGGTAGTGCAACCTTTGTCTCAAGGAGTAATTGTGCTTCGGAAACATGTGTATGTTTGTATAATTCTAGGGGGGAATATTACGCATCTTCCGGTGTTAGGTATGGGGAAAAGTAGCATGTACCCTTCAGCCAACACTTTCAAAACTGAATAAATAAAGTGACAATATGATAGCCAAACCTTATTTTATGATGAGGGTTTCAACAATTGTGGTCGTAACCTACTGTACAAAAGTTCTTTTCACAAAGCTGATTCATCAAACACTCTTGTTATTCTGTTTTCAGCTCAAAAGAGTGGTTGAATAATGAGGATATTAAATCGTCACAAGATACAACACCATATCAGGTCAAAAGCTATGAATAATGTTAAAGCCCTGCAGCAAGAGAAAATACGCTCCATGTTTTTATAAAAAACGATTTTCAATGCAGTTCACAGACAGGAGAATTAGTAGAAACTCATTGTCAGCTAATGACGTCTGGTGATGGCAGCCTGGCCAATTTTCAAACTGCCTGCCTTATTGTCTTATAGTAGGAGTTTTATAGAGCAATCAATGCAAGTAGAAGGGACGGGAAAAACACGCTTTTGATATAGGCGTTGTTGGCGCTATAAAACTCCTACATCAAAATTAAGTACCAACTCAACAATATAGAACATTTTAATGCGGCCTTTGTTTTCTCCTTTCCTAAAAAAAGGCAGCCATCGTGATCATGGTAATAACTGTCATTGTCCGTGCACAATGCGGTAAAGAAGAACAATGTATAATGTGTTTTCTTCCAAATGAACAGCCCAGGGGCTAGATTCGTGAGGCATAAAGGCCCCCTACGGATTTCCAGCTTTCGTAACCTCGCATATTATTTTCCACACCCTTGTCATGCTTAGGTGTCACTGGAATGCATTCAGTGCACTAAATACACAGCTTGAAAGCATTGATCCTTTCCTGTATGTTTTTGACAGAGACACTAGATGATGGGAAGTGCAAACAGCTCATCATCATCATCATCAACATCATGATCATCCGGATTAAACCCTGTGCACGGCGAAGGCCTCTCTCATTTTTATCCAATTAATCTGGTTCTGGCTCATTTCGCCTTCTTAACCTTGGCTAGAATGCCAGTAACTTGAGCTATTTTTCTGACCCACTCTTTGCGCTTGCCATTTTGCATTCCGTGGCCCTCTTCCTAGTCCTCAAGTTCAGTAGAACCCCTTTCGTTAACCTCCGTGTTTCAACCCCGTAGGTCAGTACCAGTAGATTGCGACTATTATGCACTTTCCTCTTGAGTGATACTGGTAAGTTGCGTTCGAGTACCTTGCAAATGTGCTCAATTAAATGTTATTCACGAATTATTTCTCTTTCGTGATCTGGATGTCTGGTCAATACCTGTGATAAGCATACATATTCACCTACTACTTCCAATGCTTCGCTTCATAAATTAGACTGCTATTCCTTTAACAGGCTGTTGAGCATTAGTATTCTGCATAATAATCTTTATGCCTACCTTTCTGCTTCTAATGTGGGGATCATTTATCATTATTGGCATTTCGTTTATTGTGTTACTTAATAAGGCAATGTCTACAGCGAATGGCAGATTACTGATATATTCTGCACCGGCCCGCATGCCTGATTGCTGCCACTTTGAATACATTTTACAAGCTGTAAATAGCACTGATGAACTGATGAGATCATGTCTCCTTGCTTAACACCTTTATTACTCGGAATTTTGTCACTTTCCTTATGCAGAACTATGGTTGCTGTGCAGCCACTATAGTGCTATATATATATATATATATATATATATATATATATATATATATCCACTATAATATAGTGCAGCCACTTCAAGTACTTTCACATATGGCTCACCTATACCCTGATCTCGAAATGCCTGCATGACCACTGAGGTGGTTTCCACCGAGTCAAATGCTTTCTCGTTGTCAATGAATGCTATGTATAGGGGCTGTTATATTCCGAGCATTTTTGTATCACCTGGTCCTTACTGTGGATATGACCTATGGCAGAGTACCCTTTTCGAAATCGTGCTTGATCCTTCGATTGATTAAAGTCTAACATTGTTCTAATTCGATTAGTGAACCTTAAACTGAGAAGTAGAGAACTGATACCAAGCTGATTGGTCCATATTCTTTCAAAACCTTAGCGTCCTATTTCTTACGAAGTCAGATAATTTTAGCGTTCTTTCATGATTCCGGCGCTTTCGGTGTCATCAGGCATTGTGCATGTAGGGTGGCCAGTTTTTCTAGCACGTTCTGCCCTCCGTTCCTCAACAAATCTTTAGATACCTGATTCTCCCCAGCTGCTTTCCTTCTTTTCATAGCTTCCAAGGCTTTCTTAACCCCGTTCTTCGTTAAAGGCGAAAAGTCTGATTCCTGCTCATTACTGCCAATTTCATTCTTGTCCTGTCTACTATGGATACTGTACAGGTCCGCATAGAACTCCTCGGCTTACGTGATTATCTTGTCTATGTCAGTGATGACATTGCCAGTGTTATGCCTTAGTGAATACTTCTGAATTTTGCCTATACTTAATTTCCTCTCCGCCGGTTTCAGGCGACTACCGTTCTTTAGAGCATTGTGAATTTTCCCCATGGTATACTTCCTTATATCAGCCAAACAACACACTACACTACAAAAATAATGCAGCATGGCCTTGGTATTTTTTGAAAGCGCGCAAATATTTGATGAGGAATTAAATATATGACATGCTGGCGTAGAATAGTTCTGAAAAATGAGTTTTCTCTAACATTGATAGACCCCCAACCCATGTGCGCTTATAGGTAATTGAAACATACGTCATACAGACTTCAATATTTAGCCTATATTTCAAACAAGTTTGTAGAACAATAATGTAATATCAGATTGCAGTTTCTTTCAGCCGCAACCTATTTCTAAACGACTTCCTCTTTCCTGTGTCCATTTTCTAAATGTGCTCTTTTTTAACCCATATATATTCGGCTATGTTTTAGAGCAGTTTATGCTAGCACGTTCAGCTGATGTTTGAAAACAGTGATTAACGAAGTATTGGTGATGTGGAACCATTACTGAGGTTTCTGCCAGTGAGGAGGCAACAATATCATTTTTTAGCAATCCTACTTTTCTGCTTGTTTATTAGACACACCATGTGATGTTCCAATCACAATTTGATATTTATTGAGAATCATTCCCATGAAGGCTACAAATAGACAGCTTCAAATTGGTGAAATGGATTTACATCTAGTCCCCTGAATCGTACGTGCAATGTAGAACCCGTCGCGAGCATCAACGTAGGTGCTCCCTACCTTGCAGAAGTCTCCATAGCGAGTGTCACCACAGACCAGCGACTCGATGTTGACAAATCTTTTCTTCGTCCTATTTAGAAATCTCTGGCAGGCTTCTTGCGGCATTAAAGTAATATGGGCACGCAAAAGTTCAGGCGACGAAGGGCCCGCTTTAAAAGAGATTGGAACGAATATGACAAATTAACCTTAATCTCAGCATTCTATAAGGGGCGGACATTCTCGCTGATAGACTTCAGCGAACTGACCTTTTGGAACAATATTTACGAATAAGCGCAAATGAATGAGACTGCGAACGTTTCACTATATCCAAAGCCTGACGAATCAATTCGTCATGGACATGGTAAATAAATAGTGATATAAAGTTAGTTAGTTATATTGGGTTTTATAGCGCAAAAGAAACCAAGGCTATGCTGCGCCAAACACAGCTTTAAAAACTGATGATATAGATTGATAACGTTTTATCTTGACTGTTATAGTTTCTTTAAAATGCTGGCATTATTGAGGAAGATAAAAATCTTTGCTCAATCAAGTAGTGCTTGTTCACCTAAAATGAGCATGGCGTGTAGTGGAATGTGTTCTTTATAAAACAATGTAAAATGCTTTTCTTCTTAGATATTCTAGTCCTGAGCAGGCAATTAGGATGCGGTTAACTGTGAATTCATCACTGCATCTTTTGCAATGTGGCTTGTATAGTTTTGTTAGCAAGAAATTGTTTATGAGATGAGTGTGTCCGATCCGTAAGCGACGTATAATTACTTCCTTAAAACGTTCCTGGTGTCTACTTCCATTCTGCTAAGAAGGGCTTTATGGTATACAATGTATTGTAATATTGATCTCTGCATGCAGTCGGCCATCTATCTCTAAATGTTTTATGTCATGACTTAAACCAATCCCTGCGCGGCACGCTCACTTGTTTTGTTTCGCCGCATCGGGATTCCGCAGCACATGCATCAGCTGTTTCAATACCATCAATCCAAATATGGCTGGTGACAAAGCAGAACAGAATGTTCATGAGATGTGATTTTAACTATATAATGAATGATGTTTCATAACAAAGATTCCTGAGCATTTTTTGCTTTTATGGCTGTGAGCAGGCTCTAATCACCAGTGTAGATGCCGCTGTTTTTTATTTTCTCTTTGACTATCTGTTCTACTGCATCCGATACAGCGTAACACTCGGCCGTGAAAACTGAGGCACACTTTGGCAAACGTATCATTTTTTTTCTCCTGAAATACTGTCATTCCTATTTGTGTTTTTATTTTTGAGCCATCTGTTAAAAATTCAGCGTAGGTATGAGATTTTTCTTGGAGTGCGAAAAATTCTTGTAGTATGTACACATGTCGTGTATGTTTTTTGTGTAAATGCGTTATTAAGACGTCCCAAGGTCAGGGAGGTCGCACCATGGTGGCAGGGGGTCTTTTCTTAAAGCAGTGTTAGGGAGAGAGCTCAGTTCTGCTAACACTTTGCATTTTTCCTAAAACGCAATACCAAGGGCGTGATAAAATGAGGTTTGTTGCAGAATAATGTGTTAGATGGGCATTTAATTGCAAGGGAGTAGCAGAGATGCTTAGGGAGAGAACAAATATTTAAGGACGTATGTGCTCATCAGTGCAGTTCTGCGCTGCTCTAGACATGGCTCATTTAAACCTACATGGAGACTAGGTACAGGAGGTGTTCTGTACGCTCCAGATGGTAAACGCAGACCAAGATTATGAACAAGATCGAGTCGTTTCAGATAGGATGACATTGCTGAGCCGCACACTATGCACCCATAGTCTAATTTAAACGCACTAGAGAGCGATAGATCTGTAGAAGGCATGTTCGATCAGAGCCCCAGCGTTTTTTTAGAGAATGTTTAAGACATTAAGCGCTTGGGCAGATTTCTTTTTTAAGTTAGTTATATGCGGAAAGTGTGCGTTCCTTATAAAAAGTGACGCCTAAAAATTTGTGTTCTTGTTTAACAGGTAGTGCAGTTTGGTTCAGGTGCAAATTAAGTTCTTTTTGTAAGCCTAGTTTTAGTGAGAACAGAACGGCTACTGTTTTCTGTGAGAACTTGAATCCATTTTTCTCTGGTCAAGCAGAGAGCTTAATAATGGTTACCTGTATTTGTCGTTCACAGGTTGATACGCTGGCGGAAATACATGCTATTTGAAGGTCATCTGGGTAAACGAATACATTATAGATTTAGGGATCACTTTCGCTAGATAATTCATTTTAGTGCGAAAAGTGTTGGCCATAAATTCATCCCTGGGGCATGCCGTTTTCTTAGATGAATGTCATGGCATAAGTTGCGCCTAGATGGACACTGAATGTACGGTTAGCTAGGAAGGTGCTCGAACAGTTTAGCATCCTACCGTGGATACCTAGGCCTGCTAGGTCACGGAGTATACCAAACTTCCACGTGGTATCGTAGGCCTTCTCCAGGTCTAAGAAAAACCCGACACACTGCGGCCTATGGATGAACGCCTCCCGGATTGTGTTTTCTTAGCGGACAAAATGATCACTTGTTTATCACGTTTTTCTAAAACCACTCTGATGTATATCCAGAAGTTGACGGGTTTCAATAATAAATGTTAGCCTCATATTTACGATGCTTTCAAATAACTTTTAAATACAGCTGGTAAGGGCTATTAGTTTGTAACTGCTTGGACTTGAATATGGTTTTTCCGGGTTCCACTATCACGGCTATCACGGCTTCTTTCCATGTTTCTGGTATTTTTCCAGTTACCCAAGTTTTGTTTAAAAAAATTAACAGGGCTTTTACGGCCACTTCAGAGAGATGAGCGCGCATTTCGTAATGGATGTTATCGGGACCTGGTGCAGTTTTTGCAGCACTCTATTTCCTGCATTGTAAAACGCTGGTTGTAATCATCATGTGCGCCTTCTTTAGAAGGTAGTTCTTTTTTTTTCTAGTTATTATTTTGTGTCTTTAGAATGTGTGAGTATAATTAGATGAACTTGAAACTTAAAAAAAATGTTTACCCATTATGTTGGCCTGTTCTTCTGATGATGTCTGTGTACCGGGTGCTGTCAACTTTGGAAATGTGCATAGAGTATAATTACTACTGAATTTATCAACTTTTTCCCACTTGTTATTTCAGGATATGAAACTCTTTATGGATGAGACATATTCTTGCCACGATTCATTTCTACTTTCCTCCGATTGTACCTTGTCCTGGGCTTTGCTTTCTTAAAGCCTAATAAGGTTTCTTCCGTGGGGTGCCTGCGGAGAGCGCCCCAGTCGGAAGCAGCCTATACTGTTTCTTTGCTAATGCGCAGTCTTGTGTCCACCATAGTTTGTGTCTTCTTTGTACAAGTCCTTATGTTTGAGGCATAGCTATTGCTGAAGGTGATATTATGCATGCAGTAAATTTCTCACTGATTTAATCTACCCTGAGTTCTTCAGAATACCCTTTGTCTAATGTAGCTTTTTCTCTAAATAGCGATCAGTCAATGAGATGTATTTTCCAATGCCGTGGTCGTGGGGGGATGACAGGTGTAGATGATAACTTTAAAACTGTCGGTAAGCGATCGCTTTCCCGGGGGTTATAAAACATCCCAATAAAATAATTAAAAACTGATGGAGATGCGAAGGCTAAATTAAAGCAGCTCATTTTACCAGAGCTGGGGCTGCAATACGTATGCTTCCCGGGGTTTAAAAGGCGTATATTATTTCAAAGTTTAAAATCTTCTATGATCTTTCCTCTAGTGTCAGTATGCTCACTCCCCCAGAAATGGGAGTGCCCATTTAAATCGCCAACAATCACGAATAGTTGCGACGACTGCTCAGCCAAGTCTGATGGTATGCACAGAGAATATATTGTTATCGTTTTGTGGCAAATGATGGTTACGGCCACTGATTCGAGGTTTGATTTGAGTGGTATTTTTCTGGCACGCACGTCGGATTGTATTATTTTCGCGATACCTCCTGACAGCGTAGCAGCATGCACTGGATCTTTTCGGAAAGTTTTGAACTTTTTCAAAGAATTTGTGTGCTGAGGCCCAGGGTTTGTTTCTTGAAGGCACACCCTTATGGGTGTCATGGTTGTGAGTATATCTGTAATATCTGCGTAACTTCTAAAAAAAATAGTGATATAAAAGTAGCACGTGAAACTAAATAGAGCGCGACTGGTATCCGTCTTCCGCACAGTGTTCGCATTTTGTTCTTCGCATTCAGTTATCCCCTACGTCTCTAGATTATATCGCCATCTGCACATACAACGTCTACAACACAAAAATGATGGCTGAAGAAATTGTGTTCTGGACAACTTTGTTTTTGTTTTATTGCTCATGTCCAGGGACTGCCGATTGTTTCATTGTATCGAATTAATGATGAATTTATCAGTCAGGCACATGTTACATAACAAGAGTTAAAAAGTTTGTACGGGTAAATGAATAGACCACTTTGTTGTTTTTTATTGCTGGGATCCAATGACTCCAGGCCGCGTCTACTTAGATAGGCTGATAACTATCCTCCTTCTTTTGGAGATTAAAGATTTACCACCATAACTGTAATCGATCTCTATAGTAATAAGCTATTTTTATTCAGGCATGTACTGCGAACTACAATAGGGCACTATGAAAATATATTTCTTGTGCTTATTTGTATCACTTATTTCGCTGCCTGCCATTACTATATGTAGCATATAAACCGTCCTTCACCTTGAGTCTGTCATCGAAATTTTGTACCCTGAGGCCTCTGGGGAAGGCACGAAGAGCAAAACGAAATTTACACTTTTCTCACTATGTGAATTACAACGAGCTTTTCTTTTTTATATTTGCTTGCGCTGAATAACTTAAAGAGTTCATCTGTTCTGTACGTTTTCGCGCCATGCACAAGGAGGACGATCGACACAAAAGCTGCCACTATCGTTCCATCATGTTGCACATGGTTCTCGCGAGAATACAGCAAATTCTACATTTATCGTTATAAATGACGGCGCTGCTTAACAATCAAATGTTTGGTTACGTAGTGCCAGCGATATACGAAATTTTTTCGAGGACCATGTGCGACGTTAAAGGTAAGAGGTCGAATGTGACTGATGTTGCATGGTTGCTGTTTCTAATACTTACGAATGGCATCTCATTCATCCTTTAAACAATAACACTAACATTAGCACCACGCACCGAAGTTTAAAAAGAAACAAATTCTCTTAAGCATTGCATGTTTAATTTAGCTATCAGCTTTAATATCATTGAAGTGTCATAGCGTAATTTACAGCTTTTTAAAGAATTTTCGCCGTGCGCCACAAAATGAGGATACCGTCAAAACATAAGTCACCGAAGTAGTGGGTGGTTATAAATTATATTTTGCATTGACTCCATCTATCATGTATAAAGTAAAGCTGCACCTAAAGTGTTTCCGGTCGGTGTGTTTCGTACTCCCAGTATGATATGAGCGCAGAACAGTCAGGGAAAATCCTTGTTTGGAAAAAAGAACGGGTGCATAACGGACAACTTCGTTCACTGAACCTGTGAATCGAGTTGGTTAATTTCATTTTGCTCTATAACCTGTCGCCGATTTTCTTTGGCTCTGAAATTCATTTCAAGGCAATTTGGAATTACGCGTCTACGATGTTCATGTCACAAAGCCTCTTATGCGCGAGTTGCTTACGTGCTGTGTGCGACAGTTGAATGAGTGTCATGTTGCATCATCGCGCTTCACACTTCGATTTATTTCCGTTTATGCCATGTACACTTGCAGGAGTCTATCATTCATGGCGGCTATCAGCGCGTGACAGCTTGGTTAAGCTGTTTCATTTTAAGTAACAAAACAGACTTTGTTCACTTTTTATCATGCTTCTCTGTGGGATCCTTGCTATAGTTTTGCGGTGATATTTCACCTTAGATGTGATAAAGAACATGGTTGATTTGTTACATCTGCTTTGTTGTTTAATTCACCTATTACGTAGCTATCGGGCCTTAATTTGAAGAAGTCCATGATTTCTATTACGTTAGGCCACATGTTTCACGATTCTTACAGGCAGCTGAATTCTCTTTGACCTTCTCGTCGTAAGCTGTTTTTCTGTCGCGGATATAAAGGTACACTGCACGACAAGAATTTGTGATTAACCCATACGATAATATTAAAGAAACCACAAGCATTTTAGGATGCTATATTATAGCTACGATAGACTTCGGCGGCCGCATTATTTAGAGGTATTCGTAAGTTAAGGCGCGCGCTAGGAAAAAGCAAGAAGCTCGTAATTTTTGACATATGTTTTCAAACTGATTTGGGCGGTGTCTAAAAATTTCTTTTTGACAAATTTGTTCCGGCCAAGAACCCATACGCAGTGCATTTTTCGTACAAGGGTGGTCTGTCCAACTTGTGTTTTTAAATTGTCTGATCTGCAGGGTCAGAGGTCCATAATTGACATGACTTTTCGGGTTTGAGCTCCATAGCCGAACTGTCTCTCCGATTTAAGCGATATACCGTGTGCCAAAATCAAACAATTTATTATGTATTCATGATGGCTCATACCGATATTAGATTGATTCCGCAAGCTCGTTTCAATAAAAACCGGTTTGACACGATACGGAATTCTTAAAATGGAGGATATGTTTACGAAAGTTCAGGATATATATGCAATGCTTATCCTTCCATTCCCTGGCTGGCTGTTGGGACGGGTGCTTCCTTGACGCTACTGCTATGTATATTTTGAAGGATATTAACTAGCAGGAGTGCTGAAGTGCGTAGTGCAACTTTGAAAAGCGACATTATTCGTACGATTCTTCCTGGTTTCTCTACAACAACTTTCCAGAATGCTGCCAGACAAAATGTATTCCAGCGAATAAAAAGTACATAACCCCTAGACTTCTTTAACCACTCTAGCTGCGTACTATTTTTACAGTGACAGACTGCATAATAGCAATCTGCGGATACATGTGTGACTCCAACTTAATTTTAATTTGCGACACTGGCAGACTATTTACCAGCTGCGGAGAAACAAAGAATTCTATATTTAGCTGTAAATAGGACTAGGTAGTGCGCACTGCATGCGAAAGAATACAACCAAACAGTATCAATATTTCCTTGCCATTTTATAACTTGCTTTTTGGTAAGGTTATATTTCACAATTAAACAAGCACTAGGAATATCTCTAGACTTGGTTTCGAGCTTTTAGCTCCTTAAGCATTAAGCGTGAAGCTCGCATTCCAACTTACATGCCCATATTGATGCACGACTGTACATTATACCTGCTACACTTTATTGGGCACGAGAGACAAGCACCACCCAGTGTGTGTGACTGACTTTGTAATACTTCCTCGTTATCGGGATCACACTATTGCCACATAATAGAACAAAGGTTCTGGCATATATTCAGTGGCTGTTCTTTTCTTGCGTTGAGAATGTGTTAATAGCCGGCCCATTATTTTCATGGCACGAAATACTTTCATAGTCAGCTGCAACTTCATAAATGCCATTATTCAAAACCTTGAACCAACGTTTCGGATAAGGATTCGTCTTTCGAGTTTGTCATTTGAAAATTTACTAGCGCTATCAAGTTAAACATTCCTAACTGCGTTTGAAGCGTTCATGAAATTTATTTTATATACTACGCTAGTAACGTAAAAGCCAGCAGTCTCGCAAAACTATTGCTTAACATGCGCTAGAAGACTGAACTGTTTGGTAATGGTAACCATCTATGCATGAAAAGTTATTGCTGTAAGAACATTCATTTAGCGAGGAATTCCACTACTTATATATAATATCCTTTCTATAAATATGGAACGCATAACCTCCGCTGTACTTACATTGGGACGTTCTCCCCCATCCACCAATCAGATAGAATTGGCTGATGTAAGTTCTATTTCTTGTAGGTAAGCACACTGGAAGGAACCACCTTTGGAACATTATTTTTTCGTTGACCTGCATGCGACACTTCGTAAGGTCACGCCGATTTTAACACAGGGAAATAAGTAATAGTTGTACCCATGAAAGAAAATAATAATAAAGAGGAAATTATGCATCTTTCTCTAACATCTAAATGCTGCAAGTGTATGCCGATTGCTTTAGTGGTTATCTCATTCTATGCTCAAAGGAAATGTACTTAATTACAAAAGAGACACATTAGGTGAAATGTACACTGAGCTGCTCATCTGGAACAATAATAACAGCTTGAAAATCCCATAGGTGTTTGGTGACAAGAATGAAATTCCTATTTCCTATCGGCGAGACAAACGATTCATCGAACCTAGACTACGAGAACATGCAAAATATTAAGAAACTGTACACCGCGAAATCATGTTACTATGCACTGCACTGAGTATAAAGACTGCTGTAGCGCATATACAGCATCATTGCCAGATAAAGAAATGAAACCTCGAGGCTCATCTCTGAGGCTTCCATCATAGGAAGGCCACGAGACACCAGCATCAACAGCCCTTCGAATACTTCATTCCCTAAGGAGCATGAGTGTTTACATGAGTGACTTTAGACTATTCCAAGTTGTAATGTGGTTGTTCACTTTCCTTTTTGTGTTTCTCTCGTGTTCATATTCGTCATCATCATCATTTATTATTTTCTTAAGGATCCCTATCAGGGACATTACATAAGGCGGAAGCCAAAGGTGAGAAAGGGCCATATAATACCATAAAACCAAAGGAAACGAATACAAAAAATGCCATATTGGATTCCTTTATATTCCTTTTGTATGCTGCCAGGCATGTAGTCATTTGTTTGCTAGTGAGCGCATGTGTCTGTCCTTCACGCGTCCAGTCTTGATTAGGGCGGTTTTGGTCGACTCTTATACACAATCCCCCTTCATGGATCACTACCTTGTCGTGGCGGAGGGGCTTGCGAAACTCGATGAAGTCTTGAGCTCTGCTGTGTAGGGCCACCCAAGATAGACAGGTCACGGCCGAGAGGTCTGAAAAAATGTGATTCACTGGAGAAGGTAATGGCAACCCACTCCAGTATTTCCTGCCAAGAAAACCCTATGGACAGTCCCAATACCATTAATGATATGGAGCCGGAAGATGAGCCCCCCAGGTTGGAAGCCATCCCACATGTTACTGGGGATGAACAAAGGGCGATTCCTAGTAGCTCCAGGACGAATGAAGCGGCTGGGCTAATGCCAAAAGGACGCTCAGTTGTGGATGTGTCAGGAAGCGACCGGAAAGTCCGATGTTGCAAGGAGATATGTCACATAGCAACATGGAATGTAAGATCTATGACGCATGGGTAACCTGGATGTCGTCAAGCGAGAAAGGGACAGATTGAACATTCTAATCTACCTAATATACCTGATACCTAATATCTTAGGTATCAGCGAGCTCAAGTGGACCGGAATGGCAGAATTTAACTCCGGCGGCCATTATGTCTTTTATTGTGGGCACGAATCCAAGTGAAGGAATGGGGTCGCTCTCACAGTAAACAGGAGAATGGGCAAAGCAGTGCTAGGGTACAACCCCAAAAACGACCGAATGATTTCACTTCGGATCCAAGATACCCTTTCAACATAACAGTTATCCTAGTCTATGCACCAATCACCACTGCTGAAGAAGCGGACGTTCAGATTTTATGCGGACCTGCAATGCCTTTCAGACCGCACTCCATCATCAGACGTCCTTTTTCTCATATGAGACTGGAATACTAAGGTGGGGAGTGAAGAAATATCCGTAATTACAGGCATGTTCGGTCTTGGTGAGCCCAATGAAGCTGGGAAGAGGCTAGTAGAGTTTTGTCAAAAAAACAACTTGACCATAGCGAATACTCAATTTCAACAGTAGAAGAGGCGCCTGTACACGTGGACTTCACCGGATGGTCTATACAGGAATCAGGTCGATTATATTCTTTGCCAGCAGAGATGGAGAAGCGCTATACAAGAAGTAAAAACAACGCCTGGGGCCGATTGTGGCACCGGTCATCAGCTTTTTGTTGCTAAATTTAAGCTTCAATTCAGGAAAATGCAGAAAACTTGAAGGCCTTTCAGGTATGATCTGGATCAAATTCCATCAGAATATGCTGTGGAAGTGAGGAATCGATTTCAAGAATTAGATCTAGGAGACAGAGAGCCTGAAGAGATGTGGACTGATGTTCGTGATATAACACAAGAAGTTGCTACTAAGGTAGTTCCAAAGCAAAAGAAATGCAAGAATGCAAACTGGTTATCCGAAGAGGCTTTGCAAATAGCTGAGCAAAGGAGGATGGCAAAAGTTAAGAGGGAAAGAGAAAGATACAAGATTCTCAATGCAGATTTTCAGAAAATAGCAGGGAGAGTTAAGAATGCCTTCCTGAACATACAGTGCCAAGCAGTTGAGGACAACAGCCAATTAAGGAACACAAGAGCTCTGTATAAGACAATCAAAGATATCAAAGGAAGCTTCTGTGCTAAGCTGGGCGCGATAAAGGACAAACGAGGCAAGGACCTCTCTGAAGCCTCAGAGATAAAGAAGAGGTGACAGGAATACACAGAAGAACTGTACAAGAAGGACCCGAATGTGCAAACCCAACATAAGACGGTTGTGATTACTGATCTCGAGCCGGCATCCTGAAGAGTGAAGTTGAATGGGCCTTAGCCAGCCTTGCTAAGAACAAAGCTAGCGGAATTGGTGGCATTTCAACTGAGTTGCTTCAAAACCTCAACCATGACGCTGTTAACATTCTGCATTCTTCTGCTGTTAACAGAATGTTAAGAGTCAGAAGATTTGGACAACCCTGGAGAGGCCACAAGATTGGAGGTCAGTTTACATCCCCATTTCAAAGAAAGGCAGTGCCAAAGACTGTTTCAACTATCACAAGATCGCGCTTATTTCGCATGCTAGCAAGGTGATGTTGAAAATCCTCCAAGGTAAGCTTCAGCAGTATGTGTATCGGGAGCTTCCGGACGTGCAAGCTGGGTTTCGCAAGGGCAGAGGAACTAGAGACCAAATTGCCAACCTTCGCTAGATCATGGAAAAAGCACGAGAGGTCCAGAAACCCATCTACTTCTGCTTTATTGATTATGCGAAAGCGTTTGAATGTGTAGATCACATCAGATTGTGGAAAGCTCTTCTAGAGATGGGAGTTCCAATTCACCTGTATGAAGGGCGAGAGTTCCTGTATGAAGGGCAGGAGGCCACAGTCACAACTGGGTATGGTCTTACTGATTGGTTTCCGATTGAGAAAGGAGTGAGGCAAGGCTGCACACTGTCGTCCTGCCTATTTAACCTATATGCAGAGTGCATCATGAGGAAGGCCTTTCTGGACGAGTCCTCAGCTGGAGTGAAGATTGTTGGAAAACGTATCAACAACCTCAGATATGCGGATGATACCACTTTAATGGCAGAAAGTGAAGTGGAACTCGAGAGACTTCTGATGCGCGTACAAGAAGAGAGTGAGAAGTTTGGGCTTAAACTGAATATTAAAAAGACAAAGATCATGACGTCTTGGCCTATCAAGTCCTGGAGCATCAATGGACAAGAAGTGGAAGCTGTGACAGATTTCCTCTTCTTGTGCTCCAAGGTTACCTCGGAAGGAGACTGCAGCCATGAAATTAGGAGACGCCTGTTTCTGGGAAAGAGAGCAATGGTTAGCCTTGACCGCCTAGTAAAGAGCAGAGACATTAGTCTGCCAACCAAGATCCGTATAACTCGGGCTATGGTCTTTCCAGTTGTGATGTATGGATGCGAGAGCTGGACTGTGAAAAATGCTGACCGCCGAAGAATTGATGCGTTTGAATTGTGGTGCTGGCGAAGACTCTTGAGAGTTCCTTGGACTGCCAAAAGATCAAATCAGTCAATATTGTCGACCATAAACCCTGACTGCTCATTGAAGGGTCAAATTCTAGAGCTAAAGCTCAGCTACTTTGGTCATCTGATGAGAAGAGAGGAGTCGCTGGAGAAAGATTTGATGTTGGGAAAGGTTGAGGGTTACCGGAGAAGGGGTAGGCAGCGAGCGCGATGGTTAGATGGCATCCTCGAGGCGCTGCAGATGAAATTATGTGATGTTAGGAAGATAGTGAGAGACCGGAAAGCGTGGCGTGACATGGTCCATAGGGTCACGAAGAGTCGGACACGACTGAACGGCTGATCTGAACTATACAGAATCAGTGCGCGACAATAACAAAAACACTAAAGACATAGTCAACGATTATTCTTCCTTACCAGCATGGGTAGGTATAAAACACGAACTTCTACCTCCGTTTTTAACAGCAGCAACCGCCGCCAGAAAGGAAATCTGTGGTTTCTTGCGAATACAAAAGTTGTCTTTGATGGTGAGTTACCTAATACCAGAAACACCACGACAGGGCGCGTGTTTCCCAGACTGCAATTCAGGGAAGCGCCGCTTGCACCAACCGAAAATTCAACTACTGCCACTTCATATCCCCTACTTTTGGAGGCATGACAACAGACTCCTTCTCACACTGCTCATGGTACGTGATTGTTTTATCGCTTTCCAGCAACCTCATGCTACATCGCCATTCGCACGCGCGAAGAGACTGTAATGTCGGCTCTAGTGGGCGTGATACATACATATCATGCATAGAAAAGAACAGTAAATTTATCTACTATCGTCAACTAGGGGCTATTCCTGACTGCATGGCGAGACAAATAACTATTTGGACCGCCGTTCCACCGAACACTGATGAAGTGCTACTGCGGCAGAGTCAGATTACAGCGGCGGAAAGGCTCCTGAAAGCCTAGTGCGTTGTGTAAAATACAAAGCAGCGCTAAACAAAGATGCATACATTGAAGTCAGAGATGGGAGGACAAGCGCGGAGCTACAAATCAATGTTACATTTATTACAGGTACAACATTCATTGATAAGCTCACAGAAAAGATAGACGGCTATCAGAAATGGATGTGATGCCTCTCCAAGGACCAACTCACCATCCCTTTTTTTGACTACAAGCATAAACATGAGGCCACTGCAACAACCGACTCATTTTTGAATGCGAGCACCTAGATGTGGATAAGATTATCAGACTGTCAATTATAAATCATGTCATGTAAGCATGATTTATCAAAAACAGAGTCAGCTTGTCCTGACAACAGAGTGCTGACGAAATTGAACCATCCGGCAAACTACTTGCGGGATATAAAGCTTCTAAACCAAAGGTTAGGCGATAGCAGCCGGCAGCTCTCTGGGAGGTGGGGTGTTACATCGAACACCACCAGTGATCCGCTGAAAACATCAAAATGCGCTGGCGTTCTATGCAGAACGCACTCTCATGACCGGAGCATGTGATGCCGCAACACGCTTTCCCGCTCCACTCGATGTAGCTGTGATATCACAGAAAGCGCGCTGAGGAGTGAAGTGTCTAGGAGGCTTTGGGACACCTTCTTCTTTTTCACATGCAGTGTCTCTTTAATCCTTTTCGCAACCCGGCGACGGCGGTCGAGTGCTCATCTGTTTTTGTCTTCCGCTGAGGCGAGCGCATGCACAGTGCGGGAACTATCCTCGTCGTCCTCGCCGCGGAGTCCTATCTGCTTGGATACCGCGGCCACCCTCCCCCTTGCTGCTGTATGCTTAGCGAACGTGGCTACCCGTTGAACCCCTCTCCACAGCAGCAGGCGCGCGCTCGCAAGGTCTTGTCACATGGCGATACACGGCTCTACCTAGCAGAGTGAACCTCTCACTTCGAAACCGCCATTCACCCGTTGTACTCCAGTCAGCAGATAGTGTTCGAACTAGTCTGCTACCTCAGCATGTTTTAAAGGTAGCAGAATAGAATTAGAAGGAACCTTACTGTCACCTGCAGTGACTATATTTAATTGTGAGGCGGTTTTACACCTCTGGGAAACGTTCTATATTTGTCACAAGCTTGCTAAGAGCTGTGTAGAAGACGCGTGCGCATGGTGGGGAGTGTAATGACCGTGCATGGTCCGCACTTGCGCGCTCTATTGTTCGCCTGTGGGCATGGATATGTGCTGTGGATATGTTCTGTTGGTGCAAGGGCTCTAATTGAGCTTGTTTCCATGAATCTTTTTGTGTGAGCCTGCTTTGCTTTGTCGAGACCCTGCAAATGCCAAATTGGCCCTGTCAAGGGAACGTCAAGAAAAATACAAAGAAATGTCGCCCTGTGAGAAATAGTCGGATGTGCTTTTGTTCAACTGTTCACCCTTCCCGTCGAGAAGCGCTATTGTCAAGTGAGGAATGCCTATTGTCCAATGGAGACGACAGAGTGACACGTCCGCTGACGTACAGGACAAGACAGGAGCATGACGAATACGGCCATTAGAGGAATTCCCGGAAATGCAGGAAAGATTTCGAATTGCCGGAAAGGGACAATGCTGGGAGCAGTATGCGGCGCGCACGTGCACTTGGGTTTCTGAGAAGGAAATCCACTTGCCGGAAGCACCATATCGAATCGTTGCAGAAGAATAGAAATGTACCTCCTCGCCGTTCCCAAGCTCTACCCGCCAACAAGTGACCACGCCCAACGAAACCATACCGGACCAGTCAGTGCATCAGACCATCAGTGCAGTGATGTGTTCGATTGGATGCCGATACCTGAGGGGCGTGCCCTGGAACTGGTTGGTCAGCTACTTCAGAGAGGGGCTGGACATAGGGGGTTTTAACGACGTTGCAGAGCACGAAATGACGCTCTGAGCCCTGGGTAAACGGCTCATCCAGACGCTTCTCGCTATGAACTCTTTACGCTTGCCATTTTGCTGGTATACCTTTTTTTCATGTAAATAAGTTTTCTCAAAGTGCCATTAAACCTGCTTGTATATATTTTACCAACTTTAAAGATTCAATCCTTCTTCAACCCGGAGTCTCTGCACGCTACCAAGTGAAGGCCGGATCGACTTAGCTCCAGCGTCACGACAACTGGTGACAGCGGTGGGATCTCAATCTAAAAGCCACAACATCTGGTGATCGGAGGTGGCATCTGAAGCTACAAGCCACAACATCTGGTGATCGGAGGTGGCATCTCAAGCAACAAGCAGGAGCAACAATCGGCCAACAAGAAAGCAGCTCGGAACATCGATCGCATGTGTGGGTGAGTGCTTGGCTTTTCTTCTGATGTGGACCAGGTTCTAGAACAGGGTTAGATTTTAGAACTGGTAAAGAGTGTTGAAACGCCTTTAGGTTTGGTAGTTTGCACAGTTGTTTTGGAAGTAGCCGACACTCGGAGCGATCAATGACCTACAAAAGCTGCAGAAACCGGAACTGTTGCTATTGTGTGAGGAATTGGGAATTCATACAAGTGGTTTGGCACGAAAACCCTTGATTATAAAGGCAATCACTGATTTGGGAACCGATGATGAGGAGCTCAGTGAAGCATGGAACCTCATCGGACAAAAAAAGAAGGAGCAACGCAGACAGCAGAAAGAGCGGGAAAAAGAGGAAAATAGGCGTGAGCGTGAACTTGAGAGGGAAAAAGAGGAAAAGAGGCATGAAATTGAGAGAGAAGCAAAAAGGCTGGAGCAAGAAATTGAGCTCCGGAAATTATAACTAGAGTGGAGCAAGAGGTCGGGCAATTGTTCCCAGCTAGCGGTACCTCTTCTCAACAAGGAGGCAGATTTCAAGATGTCAAAGTACATGCAGCCGTATGTGATATCAGGGGATATCGGTCTGTATCTGGCTAACTTTGAGCGAACCTGCGAAAAACTGTCCTTCCAGCGAGACACTTGGTCTCAGAGATTATTGACGGTTCTGCCCTGCGAGGCAGCGGAGGTTGTCGCGCGGCTAAGCAAGGAGGACGCGGACAACTACGAGAAGGTCAAAGCTTGCCTTCTGAGTAAGTATAGGCTTAGCGCCGAGGCGTTCAGACAACGTTTTCGGAACGCTACTAAGTCCAGGGACGAGAGTTACCCTGAATTCCTGTACAATTTAAGAGTCAATTTGGGCTAGTGGCTAAAGAGCACAGATTCCTACAGTGATAGGGACGCTGTAGTCGAGCGAATTCTTTTGGAGCAGTTTTATAACTACCTCCCAGAAAAAGAAAGAAATTGGTTACAGGACCGAGGCGACATTAAGTCGGCAACTGAAGCTGCCGAGCACATTGAGGAGTATGCTTCGCGCCGACAATTCAGCAACCCAGTAAGTGTTTAGGCCCCGCAATCCCAAGTTGAGTGTGAATAACCGTCAGGAAAGGCACTTTGCTAGAGTTGGAAACGAAGAAAGGAATACTACTTCAGGCAAACTCCCTAGAAAGGACGGCAGTGAGAAAAGTGGCGAAGTGACCAACGCGCAGAACACAAAGAATAAGCTTGAGGCTAGGAAGCCGCTCACATGCTTTAGGTGTAATGAGCAGGGTCACATTGCCGTCAACTGTCGGAAAGAAAAGATTTCTTTCTCGTATGTCAGTGACTGCGATGAAAATATGCAGCTTTTGGAACCCTACCTGCATGACCTAGTAGTCAACGGGAAGCCTTGCGAGGTACTGCGCGATTCGGCCGCAACGATGGATGTTGTCGATCCGGCGTATCTGTCGCCTTCCGACTATACAGGACAGTGTGAATGGATCCGCCAGGTAGTGGAGGAACAGAGTGTGTGCTTGCCAATCGCGAACGTGGTCATCGAGGGCCCTTTCGGCGAGTTAACAACCAAGGCTGCCGTTTCAGGAAAGCTTCCTAAGTGCTATCCGTATTTGTTTTCCAACAAATCGGACATGCTAGTGCGGAAGAGGAACATCCTTTTCGGAGACAGAGTTGTGCAAGCCTTAACACGTTCAAAGGCGCGAGAACTAGCCACACTGCTCATTCCAGAAAAATCCTCAGCGGAGGAAACGGCAGTTAAAACATTGGTCGATGCAGAAGATAGCGGGTCAGAAAACTTTGAGAGCGAGGCATCTCAGATAAGTCAACTTGAAAGTGAGCTTGATGAGACGCGGAATGAGGGCGTTCTTGAGAGTAACCTCTTGCCGCCAGTGTCTAGTAATCTCACGAGACTTTTAAGCGGAACCCGAGAGGACTTAGCTATGGAGCAAGCCAATGATCCCAAGATACAGGAGATAAGGGAGCGCCACCGCGCCACTAAGAAAGCAAAGCATATTTCTTTCGAGATGAGAAAGGGAGTGCTGTATCGCTTATTCAAGGATAAGCGCGGAGTAGAGCGGTACCAATTTGCCGTTCCCCAAAAGTACCGCGAAGACTTACTGTGACTTTCCCATGGCAGCTCGTTGTCATGTCACCTTTGAATAAGGAAAACAAAGCAGAGGCTGTTGCAAGAATACTATTGGCCTGGATGTCTTAAGGACACGGAAAATTTTGTACGGTCATGCGACACGTGCCAGCGGGTTGAAAAGGCGAAAGATAAGTGGAAAGCTCCGATGGTGTTAGTACCAATGATTACCGAGCCGTTTCGCCGGTTAGTAATAGATGTAGTTGGGCCACTTCCTGTGACAGAGTCAGGGTACCATTATATCCTCACTATGTTATGCCCAGCCACGAAGTTTCCAGAAGCTGTTCCGCTGCGCGAGGTGAGGTCCGAGAGTTTAGTGTATTCGCTGCTGTCAGTGTTTGCACGAGTTGGATTCCCTTCTTAGGTCCAAAGTGGTCAGGGTAGCGTTTTCACAAGTCTCCTCACCACCTCATTTCTCGAGCGATGCGGCATTAAGGTAGTGCATAGCTCGATGCACCATCCGCAGAGCAACAGCGTAGAAAGATGGCATTCTGTTCTCAAAGGAGTCCTGAGGGGTCTGTGCTATGAAAACAAGCGCGAATAGGGTACATGCCTGCCTGCCGCACTTTTCGCTTTGCGATCAGTGCCGCACGAATCCACTGGATTTAGCCCAGCCGAGTTGATGTACGGAAGGTCACTGGCTCACCTTTGCGAATGGTGCGCGAAGCCTGGGAGGGGCGCGGAGAAGACCCAACAGTAGTAGAATTCATTTTGAATCTCTTGAATCGCTTACATAACACTAAGGAACTCGTTGAGGCCAGCATGAAGTCAGCCCAGGCTCGTTCCAAAGTGTACTATGATAAGTCAGCCCGTCAAAGGACGTTTCGTATCGGGGACCAGGTGATGTTGCTGAGAGGTTCAAGACAGAATAAGCTCGAAGTACAGTGGGAAGGATCTGCTGAAGTCGTTGCAAAGCTTTCTAACACTAACTAAGCAGTGAAAATCCCCGGTAGGCGTAAAGAAGTGCGCATTTATCATTGCAATCTTATGAAGCCTTATGTGCAGAGGGAAGCCGTGGTAAATCTAACGGTAAACCTTCCCGAGGAGATGGGGGACAACTTGACTTGCCTCAGCGGAAAAGAAAGCAACGCTCAGGAGCTTCTCAAAAAGACGGAGCAGAGAGGAGAACTAAAGAAATCCCTCTGTCCGATCTGGGCGAGATAATGACAGAGTTTGAGGCCTGCTTCGTGGACAGGCCAGGCAGGACTGATTTGACTGAGCGCGATATTGAGCCGACATCAGACGTGCCAGTGAGATCAAGGTGCTACCGATTTTCTCCAAGGAAAAGAGAAATTCTGGATAGGGAAGTAACTCGCATGCTGGAATTGGGAGTAATAAAACCCTCGGAAAGCGATTATGCTTCGCCTATGATCTTAGTAGAAGCTCCTAGTAAAGACCCTAGGCCTGTGGTAGACTACCGAAAGCTAAATTCTCTCACCAGGGATCAAGTGTATCCTATTCCGAATATCGAGGAGAGAGTAGAACAGGTCAGTAGAGCGGCATATGTGACTACGCTGGACCTTACTCGAGGATACTGGCAAGTACCGCTCCCTGAACGCGCCAGAAGATACGCGGCTTTCGTCCCTCCGACGGGCAGCTACCAGCCAACAATGATGAGTTTCGGGCTCAAAAATGCTCCATTTTGTTTTTCCCGACTTATGGATAGAGTTTTAAAGGGGTGTGAAACATTCGCGGTGCCTTATTTAGATAACTTTGCGGTTTTTTCCGACTCATGGGCGGACCATACGGTACATCTAAGAGCTGTACTGAGCCTTTTGCGTCAAGCTGGGCTAACCGTAAAGGCCGAGAAATGTTGCCTAGCAAGGGCGACCGTGGACTACTTCGGTCACAATATAGGTCAAGGTTTCAGGAAACCCAGCGAGATTAAGATTTCTGCGGTAGCAGACTACCCGCGGCCGAGCACGAAGACGGAAATTCAGGCATTCCTGGGGCTGACAGGATACTGCAATCACTACATCCCTAACTATTCAGCTTTGGCTAGCCCTCTGACTGACGCTCTCCGCAAGACAGAACCGACAAATGTAGTCTGGGACGAACAAAGGGAAGCCTCCTTCGTAAACCTGAAGGCTGTGCTGATTAGCCGTCCGGTATTGCGAGCTCCAGACTATGACCGAGAATTCACGGTCCAGTGTGATACAAGTGATTGAGGGCTAGGTGCTGTTCTCTGCCAGAGGGATAAAGACGGTAATAAGCACCCCGTGCTCTACCTGAGCAGAAAACTGAGTTCTAGAGAGAGGGCTTATTGCGCGTCAGAGAAAGGATGCGCGTGCATTGTATGGGCCATTCAAAAATTGCAGTGCTATCTTGTAGGGGCCAAATTCACCGTAGAGACGGACCATTGTCCCCTGGCTTGGCTGCAAACTGCGACATCGAAGAACAGTCGCCTTCTCAGGTGGAGCTTGATTTTACAGCAGTACAATTTTGAAATAAGATACAAAAAAGGGGAAGTTAAATGGGAATGCGGACGCGCTTAGCCGCTGTTTCTAAGCGGTCCGAGGTGCTCCTCACCACGTATCCAAATTGATACTCAGGTTGTTTTTTTCGTGCGCTTGTATATATGTGACTATGTAAAGCAGCACGTTTGGTTTTCTAGGCATACGTGCGTCCTGAGCGTCTTGAGTGTGGGCTTTTCTCGGGCAACGATGACAGTTTTCTTTTGACCTGGTCTCTTCAGACGGGAGGCTTGCTTAGACATGTGGTTGAGTTTCAGACAGCTCAAGCAATTTGGCCTACGACAATCAAGACAACTCGACAAGCGACAGCGAGCTTCAAGCATTCATGTGCAGGCCATTAAGTCGTCTCTTCATGCAGCAGCTGCGACTGCTGCCCTCCGTGACTCTTCTGCCGGGGGAGGAGGCCGTTATGACCATGCATGGTCCACACTTGCGCGCTCTATTGTTCGCCTGTGGGCATGGATATGTGCTGTTGGTGCAAGGGCTCTAAGCGAGCCTGTTTCCATGAATCTTTTTGTGTGAGCCTGCTTTGCTTTGTTGAGACCCTGCAAAGGCCAAATTGGCCCTGTCAAGGGAACGTCAAGAAAAATACAAAGAAATGTCGTCCTGTGAGAAATAGTCGGATGTGCTTTTGTTCAACTGTTCACCCTTCCCGTCGAGAAGCGCTATTGTCAAGTAAGGAATGCGTATTGTCCAAAGGAGACGAAAGAGTGACACGTCCGCTGACGTACAGAACAAGAAAGGAGCATGACGAATACGGCCGTTAGAGGAAATCCACTAGCCGGAACCACCATATCGGATCGTTGCAGAAGAATAGAAATGTACCTCCTCGCCGTTCCTAAGCTCTACCCGCCAACAAGTGACCACGCCCAACGAAACCATACCGGACTAGTCAGTGCATCAGACCATCAGTGCAGTGATGTGTTCGATTGGTTGCCGATATCTGAGGGGCGTGCCCTGGAACTGGTTGGAAAGCATCTTTAGAGAGGGGCTGGACATAGGGGGTTTTAAGGACGTTGCAGAGCAAATGACGCTCTGACCCCTGGGTAAACGGCTCATCCAGACGCTTCTCGCTATGAACTCTTTACACTTGCCGTTTTGCTGGTATACCCTTTTTTCATGTAAATAAGTTTTCTCAAAGTGCCATTAAATCTGCTTGTATATATTTTACCAACTTCAGAGATTCAATCCTTCTTCAACCCGGAGTCTCTGCACGCTACCAAGTGAAGGCCGGGTCGACTTAGACCCAGCGTCACGACAGGAGTCTCAGGCGTAGGCATCATATATGATAAAATGTAGGAATGAACGCTGGCGAACTGCCGTCAAGTGGAGCCCATTTGGACAAATGGCCCTGGGCTACATTCAGGTAAAACCTTCGGTGGCTTACAAGTAGCTTGAGGGCTCACGTTTATTTAGCTTGTCGTTTTTAAAATTTCGGATGCGATTGCCATTACGACCCGCCATCAAGCTGTCGGGGGAAGCAACACGGAGAGAGTGCGTCCTTTAATGACGTCCACGAGCGTACACGTCGCATGCATTTCAGCATTACAGAAAGGAAATTGCGAACACTGCTTTCAGCATTGGCGATATCGACATCGACATTTGTTGTCTGATATGTTATATCAATATATCTTGCAGTACCTTCTTTAAAAACCCAACTAAAATGTTGTGCGCCGACAGTTATTTTACACAGTCGCAGTCCTCCTCCGTCGTATACTGCGCAATCTAAAAATCAGCAAAATATTTTACCGCATGTTGATCTTGTTTTCAATCGCGGGCATCTGACGTCAAAGGGGATTCAGTAGAAGACACCGATCATGTTTCCATTGAAAGGCTGCTGAAAGGAACTGCGCCACAGCCTTTTAATATATATGCTCAAAATGTTATTTTCTTCAGTACACTCCAGACCACATGTATTCATTTCTTTTAGGCCATAATGTATTCGGATACACTTTACAGTGTACATGAAATACAATATTTAGGCTGTGGAAGAAAGGACCCTTTTTTCAATTCTAAAAACCTTACCTTTAATCTGGCCTCAATATACATCAATGTTGCGAAGAGTGGCGCTACGAAACTCTGCAAAGGTGTCTGAATATTTTCCTGAGATAATCATCTGAGATCAATACACTAAGGAATAAACATATTGCGCAAATTGTTTCAAGTAGCTACGAGCAATTTGGTGTATGCAATATTATGTAGCAACAAATGTATGCGAATCTCTTTGAAAGTTAGCTAATAACAGTAAGAATAAAATATGTCTAAAAGATCCCAAATAAAATAGAAGCGGTTAAATCCCTGGAGAAATATGTTAAGGAAAGAAAGTCAAGAAAAACGTTTTTGTACGTTTTCGTTCCATAGACGAACAGATTACATTGACTGCATAAGGTTTGTGTAGCTTCAACGCGAGCCACTTAGAAAGCACAGTGCAGATTTTACATTACGTAGCACGGCTACATCAAGTTTAGGCCTACAAATGCGTCCATGAAAAGGTATGTAGACGCTAGGGATGATTTGCAGAACGTTTCCTGTTATTCAACGGCTGATTGACGGATTTTGCCGTACATTTTAGCAGATGCATATAGAACGCGGTTAAAAATATATGATACAATTAGAATACCGGCTTCGGGCAAAAATACAATATGGCCAGGTTGTGCGTACATTGACGCGTGATGCTGTTCAGCTGGCGCTTTTGTGATTGTGAAAGCGTTCGGAGCATCGATTGTACTAGCCGACGGGTTTGTGAGGCTTCTGGTCGCTTTTGCAGCTGCTGGCGTATTCTTAACCATGACGGCGATAAGGAGTCAGCCGCTAAACAGTGAACGCCACCGTTTTGCCGACCGGCTGGTTGTCATTTCAAATCACTGCTTTTGCGCTACTCCTTTTCAAGTCATTTACGATAGTTACAGCATGGAAGCAAAGTCTCCTTTATAGCTTACACGTACCGTCCAACTCACTTCATGTGCGGTTTTAAAAATATCGTGCGCAATCACGGCTTTCTGAGTTTACTAAACCCTTTAAACCTATTAGACTAATTGAAGCATTTAGCTTATGCACTGAAAGCGACGACACTTTTGCTCATAAGCAGCATTCTTAGACTTTGTTTACATTTCTTATAATATCGCGGACTGTGCTACTCCAAAATTTGAACTTCGCAGAGACCGTTCTAAATTAAACCACTGAACAGTGATGGTGCTTGCTTTAACAACTATCTCCACCAATCAGTTCGCTTATATCCGTCAGTGGGGTTTTAGAGCCAAAACATCAAATGAAAGTACAATAAAAGCACTCATCCTTCTCGCTGCTTTCGCGCTTGGATATTTTACAGACGGCTTGAAATTTGACATGAAAGACGCCTGAGAACGCCGCGATATTTCAAGCAAGTGGTATTTTTCTGCAATATAGTAACATAATATATTTTCTTTTTTTCACCGCAGATTATTATTGTTGCATTGTCTATTGCGAAAATGGCATTGAAATTCACTTTCTAGCATAATTGTCTTCTTCTCAGTTCTCGCGCAAGAGAAGAAAACATCGTAATGCCCAGCAATTCGTAAATTTATTCCAATATTGTAATAACCGCTCTATCGGACCGGCGCCATCAATAGCGCGCATTGAGACTGCTTCATGAATGAAGATTAACTATCACAGCAGTTCTCGTTGGCTGAAAAGTTGGCTAAAAAACACAATCACTCTTAATATGTGTCCCCGTTTCTGTGTTTTTAAATTTAACCAGATACATCTTTTAAGCTATGTTGCTTGAATTCGTGTTCCTTGAAATTGTGGCAATGCAAATTATTCTATAGCAAGAATTTGTTAGCCAAGCGAATGCTTGAAGCGTACAACTGCCTTGGTTGGCATGGCGATCAGTGTGCACAATTCACTTGCCAGCCATGGCAGGATGCATTTGGTAACCATGAAAATAACCATTTTTACAGGGAACAATAAGAGCTAACTTGGAATTAGGAATTATTAGTAAAAAACAACTAAATATTACTAGTCAGTTAGGCATAAATAGACTAGATGAATGCAAATAATAGTATTTGAATTAAATAAAAATTTGAATTAGGTCTAATCAGCATAGACAGATGATTGAAAGGTAATGTAATCAATGTTCCAAGGCCATCAGATCAGAAAAACTTAGAGCGCGACAAAAAGCGTTTCATACTTCTGCAGTTCCTATTCAATGTAAACCCCTCAGTTTCTACCCGTGCCATGCTCGCGCTAAACAAAAAAATTTTTTCTTACCTTGAGCATAGCTACATCGTTTGCAATTAGTGTGGAATTGTACTGGGGATGAATTATCATCTTTTTTCCTAGTAGCGTAGGTCCCCAATCGCGTGTGGTTGAATTGAAGTAAACAGTGACGTCAAGGATATCTTCGTTACTATTAGGAAACAAAAATTATCAGAAATCAATTTTTGGCAAGGCTATACCAGGACGATTACTGAAAATCATAAATAGCAGAGGGAGTATAATTAAGCTATTTTAGTAAATTCTCGTGAAACAAAAATAAACATTTCAAATCTAATGCAATGCATAACGAGTTGTAACCGGCTCACCTATACCTTGCAGTAATCAACCTTTCATGTGCTACCAAGTCGGGCTTCGCCATTAAAATGGGAGGGTTACTTTAGAATGAGCATAATAAAGCCTTCTTGGACGATCGGGCTACGCCTAGTGTGCAGGAACTTCCCTGCGGCAAGGTTCAGCTAGTGCCATATATCTGTTTCGCGCTGGGCTAATTGGACATGGTATATCATGGTCCTCCCCACGACCATTCTTGTAGCAAGTGATGAGAAGACAGCCAGTACAATACTGTCATCTACCAAATGATAAAAGCCAATCGTATTTTACTCATTATGTTTGGATGACTCACATTACGCTACGGTAATGCTTATTTTTTTGGTGATGCAGGTTACTAAAATGATTTTTGATGTAAACAAAGCGCGTGCATAGTGGTGGCCAGCTGATGGCCAATCGACGGAAAGCGAAACACTTAACTACACGAGAAAGTCGAATATCGTGAAGCATTACAAGAAAGAGACGGCTAATTTCGATGATAGCTCTTACACACGTTTGCTATTACCGTTGCGTCTCGGACATGCGTGCCTGAAATGTATGCAGACGGCCGATCTTGCATCAACGTATTTGGTAGCAATCGTTTTTGTATAGACTGATACCTAACACCGTTACTTATACGTTTTAGTCAAAAAGCGAAGTGTGAGGGACATATTGCATGGGCTGACGGGGAAAGGTCACATACGAATGCTAAAAGAGATCTTTTCCAAAAGGCGAAAAAGCACGCCGAAAACTTTTGCTTTTCGCGAGAAACCACTTCATGGATCTTACCAATACTGAAAAATATTTTTCCTGAATCTTGCCTTAGGCACGTTGGCGCTATTTACATGACGAAATTTTGCCTAGCTACTTTTTTCTGTTGGCAGCGCCTGTGGGTTATTTTGTTAACGTAAGGCTAACTTTAGTCTGAAGATAGAACAATACAATTCATAGTAGCCGCATTATCAATATAACTCCTGTAAGCTACCGCCAAGCTTCTTGCTAATGAATCTGCTTTGTCATTGTTCCTGTTCCTGTGTTTTGTTGTAGGTCGCCAGTCGGAAAATATGAACTCGTAAGAAGGCTCTCCTGTTCTTTTTGCTGGTTTGGTAGATATTTTTCATTTATTTGTCAAATGGCACGAGCAAAACATTCGCCTTCTCTAATTGATCAGACCTAAAACTTTGGAACTTTTCAAACGAGATATAAAAAATCTTGGTAATTTAGTTTTTCATTAAAAATATTGTCCCTCTTAAGTGGCGTTATACTGCAAAAAATATTGTTCGAGACATGACCCGAATTTGTTTACATCACAATCGTTTTCTTGGTTCTGTTTTTCCTTGCTAGCACTAAACAAAAATCAAGCCAAACGAATGCACTTCCTTTCATTTTGGGTGGTAGTGAAAGAAAAACACAGAGAAAAGAACCTCACAAGAAACAACGCCCGCAAACTGGATAAGCCCGTTTTGCATAATCGATATCGAACAGCGGGTTTATGCGGACAGTTGAAAAGGGACGTTTCAATGATAAATATTTGCGGTTTTAGCTTCCGACAAGGCGAATTCTTGAAAAGTTTGTTGCGCGGACCAAATTACACGAATCATCCAGCAAATGCTTGTGACCCAATACTGGTTTTGTGTTTCATCATTGAAGGAGATTTCGTCACTGATATCAGCTCGTTTGGATATAATGAATCACTTTTTCGGCCTAAAGCTTGCAATTCCGGTGAATAATTCTTCTCGATAATTCCCCCTAGCTTATAGTTAGTAAGCAGGTTTGCAAATTGTGTACTTTTTTCTATTTTTGTTTTGTTAATATGGTGATAAAATCTTTTGTGGCCAATATTTCATATCAACAGCCCTGTCACACGACACTATTACTACTCAGATTCAGAAATGTTTCTCAATGTACTCACGGAATAGACAAGCAGTGAGCAGCAGTTAATATGACGCGGTCCGTAATGATGCTTCCTGCACAATGGTACAAATAATTTGCTGTTCTCATCTCGAGCCTAACCTGTGACAGAAAAACATGAACTTCAAATACTCTTCTCCAATCACATCTGCATATGACACAAGACCCAACGTGCAGACGATGTGGGGCAAAAGCGCACAGTTAATGTTCACTCGCGATTGCATGAATGCTGTTTCCAGCTTCCTCACTGCTGCTCGAAAGTGGTGTGATCGGCAGTTGGCTTTAGCGGAAACTGCACGTGCAGTATCGAAGCACATGCCGCAAAATGATAGGGGCCTTGTCTGGAGTGCACATGGTATATCTAGCGTAGGCTCAATGATTGTGTGGTGGTTGACAGATTAGTTGACTGATCGAGTGAGTAGTTATTTTTGATTATTAAATAAAACCGATGCGATGTAGACGATAAATTTCATTCATGTCTCGCTGAGAATGAACGCCTGTGATGGAACCTGTGGCCGGGCATAATGCGGCATCGCCGCCTAACATTGTCTCGGATACGCGGAATTATCTAAGAGCTTATTTGAGGGTGTCGTATTGTGATAGTCGTTCTCGAATACTAGTGACACTTCATACGACCTACGTTGAGAATTTGGGCGGAGATGAACTCTCGGTATCAGGCCCTGTTGGTACAAAGGCGGGACGCCGAGGCACGGTCATTAAAAGCGGGCCAATGAATGAGAAAGCTTTTCCTTTCACTCTTAAGGCGAAGTTTCAGCGTCTTCCTAATCTTTATTACATCAGTGAATCCGTGGATCATATTATTGCAAGGTATCATTATCCCTTTGCAACAAACCTTACTGGCTGAGCGAATCTTTGAGCCTTATGGTCAAATCTTCGGCACTCTGTGAAACAGCATGCGATAGGTCATATTTTTTAATAATAAAGTATCTATACATTTCTGAACGTTAATATTCTTTTTGTTTTATAGCTGCATTTTTTATTTACAACAGTGGAAGCGTAACATAAGCAAATTATGCCTCTTTTGAGTGCAGGCGATAAGGCCAATGGCCAACATACGATCCATGGCATTGCTGTTCGGTTGATGAGCTCTCCGTGTACAATCCGTGCTGCAGGTTCGGAATCCGCATATCCACAGACTGGAAAAGTAAAATGAAAGAAAAAACGCTGCATCATTTCGAATATTTAGTAATAAAGCCATGGGTAGTTGCAATATTTTGTCGAGAAAAATAAAAGCTACATATATGTTGCTCGGAATGCAATGCAGGAAGCAAGCAAAGGGATGTGCAACGCGAACTAGTCCAGAATGCAAATAATTGTGACCATAATTGAATAACGTAAATGTATCTACGGCGCCAAATTTTTCAATAATTTTGTTTAGCTTAATGGTTTACGTTTCAAAAATCGACTTAATTTAGGTTTTTAAATCAAGGGCGAGCTGAGTGTAGCTAAAATATTATGTGCGTAGAACACTGCCGTCGAAGGCATCATTTCAAATTTTGGAGAGCGAATATTTGAATCTTGTCTCAAACATTCAGGTCAACGCAACAAATCTGACCGCTAAAATTGTGTCATTGAAATCAATAATGAGAATTTAGGCTCTCTGGTGGCAGTCAGCAAAATGTGGAAGCGGAGCTTTAATAGATGCTGCTATAAATTAAGCGGTTTGTAAACTTTCGTTTTTCATTAAAGAAACAACAATTAGAGATCCCTTCTTTAATTGTGTTGGGCATGAGAGATTTCAAACAAACATTTTGATAATATTTTCATCGGAAGTGTAATAAGGTACAAACGTGCTCTTAAGGGGCGCCCATTTTGTAACGGGATTTCCCCGCGCTTTGTTACTGCTCTCCAGGAATTAACCCGAGGCCTTGAAAACGACGCAATGAACAGCCCACCAGAGTCCGTTGCCATTTCCCCATCAGTTAGCTCCTCGTTGTTATCTTCCCCCGCTTCAGTGCGACGCAACCATAGGATGAGCGATGGTAAAGGCATTTCCGCATTCCTTCCACTTAATGCGAATCTTACCCAGCATTTGCATTCTACTGTGTAAACCAAATGCATAATGTAAACCCACTGCTCCTAAATGGACCATTTATTATTTATATAAAAGTGAATCAGTATAGTACGGAAATAATTTGTGCTGTTTTTAATAGCCTGTCGTGCCGCCAACCATCCAGGTGGTGTGGCCACATCCGACTGAGTACGCCTTTTGCAACGTCATCCTGTACAACTTAAAATCGAACACTTTAGCTACCTAACGGCGCCGATTTCGTCGTATCTTTACACGTGACCATAAAATGCGCCTGACCGCGCACCTCGCTCCTTTGGCAGGTGTGCTCACCCACGTGGAAAGCCGATGAATATATGTGTTACTCTCTCACTGGCACGTGCGTCTAACAACGTGATGCGCCGCTGGTACAGTGGCCGGAATACAGAAGTGTTATTTTCAACAAGCGCGCCTAAGGGGAGCGTTGAAGCCATCTAGTGATGCATCCGCTAGACGGCTCGCCCTCCCGCTGACACGCCAGATCTGCGCATGAAATGCGTGCTTGAACTCTGGAGTGCACCCCTGATGTGGGAGCCTTACGTTGTATTTTGGTGCATATTCTACTGACGGTGTAAGATTAGCCGGCGACAAAGCCACTGGTTTGCACCTCGTTACAAAAGCGGGGAGAAATCGTACTAGAAGGAGTTGTTCAGTGTGCCAAAATTATTCAAAGAAAAAAACAGTGACGTTTGTGAGCGGGTTTGGAACACACTTACTGTAACGTAAGCGTTGGAATTTTATTCACTGCGCAACTGCGAATAATAATTGATAGAATTATTGAACGATCGTGGGTGGTCCCTATGTAAGCGTGTTCCGGGCCATTTCTCTGACCTTGTCTTGAAATACATGAGCCAAAACCCGTTTCAAAAACAATCATAAGGTGAGGCTTCGCCCATTGCGTCAGCACACCCATAAAAGCGACGACGTATAACCATCAGTAAGGGGCTGCGGCCACTGGCATGTAAGGAGTCTGATGACGCGACGGCTAATTCTGAGCATAGATTTTCCTTTAATCACAAGCACACATAGGACCTTTCTGTTACGTCATAAAGGTTCGAAGCCAACAGTCGGCGAGGCCAAGAAAAACACTGGGGATTGTACTTTGTCTTTCTTTTTTTATTTTTACTTCTGTAATCATATAATTTAGTAATGTCATTTGTTTAGGGAAACATAAATAAGCACAAAGTAGAAGGAAAAACAACGTGACGATGGTGGGAACCGAACCCACGACCTCCGAATATCGCGACTTTGGAACGATACTCGCGGGCGCGGGTTCGGTTCCCACCATTCGGGACCTTACCATCCTGTTGTCACTGCGTCGCACTTTCCCAGTTACCTCTACATTTTGGATAATGGTGGGGGTTGAGCACAGTATGAAGTCAATTTCATTTTTAGTCTCTCCATTAGGACGTTTCAATTTCCCTTTCAGGTTCTTCCGTTTCCTGAAGAAGGTATTCATGATTCTTCAGTTATTGCGCTCTGAAAACTCGACTAGTAACTCCCCCCTGCTATTCCTAGAACCAATGCCATAGTCACCTACTGCCTGGCCTCCTGCCTGCTTTTTCCCTACCCTGGCATTCTAGTCACCCATTAGTACAGTATACTGGGTCTTTACTTTTCGCACTGCCGATTCTACATCTTCGTATAAGCTTCCAACTGCCTGGTCATCATAACTACATGTGGGTGCATAGGCATGTACAACCTTCAGTTTATACCGCTTATTAAGCCTATTTACGATGCCTGCCACCCTTTAATTATTACTATAGACTTGATCTATATTACCCGCTATGTACTTGACAAGGAAAATTGTTCCTAGTTCTCGCCTCTCCGGTAAACCTCGATAACACAACATGCCCATCCTTCAGTATAGTATATGCCTCATTCGGCCTCCTAACCTCACTAAGCCCTATGATATCCAATTTCATACCCTCTAGTTTCTCTAACAGTACTTCTAATCTAGCTTCACTAACTAGGATGCTAACGTTAAATGTTGCCAGGCTTACAATGGCGGCCTGTCCAGCGGAGCCAGAAGTTCTTAGCACCCCCTGCTGCGTCTGACCGCCACCGTGGTTAGTTGTTCCGCAGCCGCTGGTGACTGAGAGCCGGGTTTTTATGGAGCTAATTATGAGAGGTTGCTGACAGTGCACCAGGGTGGCAACTCTTGTTCTGGTGAGGTAGTGCGTTGCCGAAGGTGTTCACCGGCATCAGGTCGCACCCCAAACCTGTTTATGCAATTCCATCGACACGCGTTTTTTTCCCGGTGGAGAATTGCACGGCACCGGGATTTGAACTCTGGTCCTTTTGCATGCGAAGCGGATGTTCTACCATTACGCCACCACTGCACTTATACATAACATTCATTGATTATGAAAAATCATTGAATTCACTAGAAACATCGGCAGTCATGCAGGCATTGCAAAATCAGGGTGCAAACGACATGCATGTGAATGAACTGCAATGTGTATATATATATATATATATATATATATATATATATATATATATATATATATATATATTTACAACTGAAAAGCAAATGAGGAGCTCGTTATTATAAAGTTTAAAGGGGCTGATAGTCTACGAGTGCAAAGCGAACATTGGGGATTTCTTTTATTTGATGTTTTGTCATTGGGATTTGACAAGAATTATTTTTATAGTCATTATCAGGATTGTTTTGGATTTATTTTTCTTCATCCTGATAATGATAGGGCATTCAGTGTCCAAGGATGGCATCCTTCCTGATCCATCTAAATTCCGCGCTGTTGCTGAGTTTCCGAAGCCAACATCTATCAAGCAACTGCGCAGCTTCATAGGCTTATGCTCCTATTTTAGGCGTTTCGTTCGGAACTTCGCGACCCTCATTGCTCCTCTGACGCGACTTCTCAGCACCCACAAAGATCTTTCTGCCTGGTCGCCGGCTTGGGATACTGCTTTTACAAAATTGCGCAGGATACTGACCTCAACCCCCGTATTGCGCAATTTTGATCCGGCTGCTCCTACCGAAGTGCACACCAATGCCAGCGACGCCGGCCTCGGCGCTGTTCTTGCCCAACGAAAACCAGATGTTGATGATTACGTTGTGGCGTACGCAAGTCGAACGCTGACCAGGGCCGAGACCAACTACTCGGTGACAGAAAAGGAATGCTTGGCAATTGTTTGGGCGCTTCAGAAATTTCGGCCATACTTGAATGGGCGCACTTTTGATGTTGTTACGGACCACCACGCTTTATGTTGGTTGTCTTTACTAAAAGACCCCACCGACCGTCTCGCCCGCTGGTCGCTTAGGCTACAAGAGTATGATATCCGACTCATCTATCGTACAGGGCGTAAGCACTCCGACGCAGACGCTTTATCTCGCTCGCCAGTGTCGCCTGACGCTCCGTTGTCCCCTGCTTCCAGCTCCACCTTGTCTTCCTTGTCCATCGACGACATGCCATCAGACCAGCGCAACGATCCGTGGCTTACATCACTAATCGTTCTTACGAACTCGTCACTTTCAACGGCTCCTCGCGCCCTTCGTCATCAAGCGCAGCATTTCGCCCTTCGTGACCGTCTTCTGTATCGACGCAACTATATGCCAGAGGGCCGTAAGTGGCTGCTCGTCGTACCTCGCCACCTCCGAAGCGATATCTGCGCATCTTACCATGACGATCCGCAGTGTGGCCATGTGGGTGTGTTTAAGACTTATGAACGCTTGCGACAGCGCTTTTACTGGCACGGTATGTATACCTTCGTCAGTAAGTATGTGCGTTCGTGCATCGATTGCCAACGTCGCAAGCCACCTCCTCTCCATCAGCCGGCTCCACTACAGCACCGTCCGTGCCCATACGGACCATTCAATCGTGTTGGCATCGATTTGTATGGACCTCTGCCGTACACACCTGCAGGAAATCGTTGGATAATCGGGGCCGTCGATCACCTCAATCGCTATGCGGAGACAGGAGCACTCCAGGATGCCACCGGACCCACTATCGCGTCCTTTCTTCTTCATCATTTCATTCTGCGGCACGGTGCCCCCCGTGAACTTCTAAGTGATCGAGGCAAATCTTTCCTATCCGAGGTTGTCGAAGCGCTCCTACGCAAATGTCAGACCATCCACCGGACAGCCAGCGCGTACCACCCTCAAACCAACGGACTTACAGAGCGCTTCAGTCGCACAATAGGTGACATGATGTCCAAGTACATCGCCTCCGATCACTCCGATTGGGACAAGGTCCTCCCATTTACAACTTACGCCTACAATACTGCCGTTCAACAACTACCGGATTCAAGCCATTTTTTCTGCTGTACGAGCGTGAAAATTCGTCTCCACTCGACACCATCCACCCCTACCGTCCTGATATCTCAGGGTATACATCACTTTCAGCAGCTGCTAGGCACGCTGAAGAATCTCGCAAGCTGGCTCGCTCGCTTACTTCGGACGAGAAAGCCCAGAAGAAAGTGCACAGCGGCAGCAGCCACTCTGTCCACCAATTTCCTCCCTAATCGTACGTGTGGCTCTGGGTCCCATCGACACCACCCGGTCTGGCCAGCAAGTTTATTTTCACGGACCCTACCTAGTGCTCTAACAGACTTCTCCCGTGAATTACCTAGTTGAACCGCTAGCCGCTTCCACCGACCTTCACCGCCGTGGGCGTGAGATTGTTCACGTCGACCGTTTGAAGCCTTACTACGATCCCGCATTGATGGCTCCTCTTTTCTGCGGGGGCCAGATTGTAAAGAAGAAGTTCCGGTTAGGTGGGCAGATCACCGAGAAAGAGGAAGAGGAAGTGATTTTGCGGACCAGCTGACTGCAAGCTAGGCCACCCCCGCCTCGGTCCTGCTCGCTACCAGTGCCCGCTACCAGTGCTTGGATCCTCGCTTAACATTGGCAAATAAGCAGCTTACCTGTATCGCTCAAGAGGAAAGTATATAACAGTTGCGTCTCACCTGTACTCACCTATATGAAAGCTAACGAAAAAGGTTCTACTTAAGTAGATTTTAATACAGAGGGCTATGGTACGCAAAATAGTAGGTGTATTTTTGAGGCATAGAAAGCATGTTGGGTGGATATGAGAAAAAACTGCGGTTAATTACATTTTAACGGAAATCGAGAAGACGAAGTGGCATAGACAGAACATATATTACGAAGAGAGGACAACCGGTGATCGCTAAGGGTACCAAATTGGATTCCAAGGGAAGGAACACTAAAGGTTAGCTTAAGAAGTTCGCAGGGGTCAACTGGACGCAGTTAGCACAGGCCTGGAATAATTGGAGAAATATGGGATAGGCCTTCGTGCTGCATTGGGTTTAGTCCGGCCGGTAATGATGTTGTTGATGTTTTTTGTCAACGGCAGGATAAAAATGTCATGAGCATCGCGTGTCTTTAGAGACCTAGCAAGGCCTAACCACAGCCAAACTGAGGTTTAACGGGGTGTTCCAAAGCTTTCTGTTGCATAAGCAGGGTTAGCTGAGCTAAGCCACTGCCATTTTCTCAATTTCTCAGATAAATTGGCAATGAATGAATGCATGGATGAAATACTCGTGTGCAAAACCAGATAGTACATGGTAATTAAAAAATGCATGCAGTACTTTCCGACCGAATTGCTCGGGTTTCTGTGGTAAGTGTTTTGTGCTCACTAAAATAAGCTTGCGTGCGCACCAGACATTGTCCGCTCTGTAAGTCTTGTGCGTGAGCTAGGAGGTTATACTCGTAGTTTTGCATTGTTGATTTCATATGCAGAGAGGACACAGAAAGATGTCTACACAGGTGAGGTGCTTCAGTGGTGTGTAAATCTTGCATTGCTCTCTATTGTGTATGCGATGGAAAACTCGGCGCCAGTAGTCGATGGATGATTTCCGCACCGGCCATTTTATGTATAGAGGCCGGTACCCTTGCTGTTTACGTTGCCTCTGCTCATTCGGGCGCAACTGCACCTCTGCATCATTGCCTACCTTTAGGCCCACTACGTATTCTGAGATGCAGCCTAATGTAAGGCATATTAACAATTCCTCTCCGAATTTATTTCCAGCGGTCAACTACTAAAACGGTAAAAAAAATTATTTCTTTAATTCCTTTCTAAAGCACGTTATTTTCCCGCGTGCTCTGACGTCTTGTGTAGAGATGGATATTATGTAACTCTGTAGGAAATGTTTCGATGGACATAGGAAATCTTTGTCGGCATAATTAATATACAAACGCTTGGAGGAAAAACAAGATATAGATAGATGGATTTATTGAAAGGAAAAGGCAGAGAGGTTGGCCCGAATGATTCAAATCTGGCCTGCTACTCTGCACTGGGGAAGGGGAAGGAGAGAGAAAAGAAGGTCATGATGGGTGACGATGTGGGAGAAGGCATATGAAATATATATACAGACACAGCAGCTTGCTTTACAAGCGCGAATCAAGTCCGCTGGCGCTCAAATAACGGCAAAGAGCACGCACTGCCTGGACGCCCTTCCCCTTGTCCTGCCAAGCGCGCAGCAGCAGTTCCTCGGACAGAGGCCTCTTGTCTAAACGTTTCAAGGAAGCAGCTAGCACATTTCTTTTGAAGGAAAAACAAGTAGTACACTAAATCACTCATCTCGAAATATACAGGAGAGTTAGTGAATTATCTAAAAGACGGATGCTCAATCCCCGTCATGACCAAAGCTGGGGCACTGATTCATTCTTGTAAGATATATTTGATTGCTTTGCATGAATTTATTTCTTAGAATATTTCATTCCTGCGGGTAAGAAGAAGTCATTCTGGACATTTTGACTGGCACTGGCCGTTCCCAACGTTTATATTGGAGATTACAATTTTGAAAACCAAATTTTGAAGAAAAAGACAATGATGAATTCATTTTATGGAAATAGTCGTATCCGTATAAAGGAAAATCCCTATGTATCTTGCATAACAGAATTAAAAAACATCTTTTAGGTTCGTCATGCTTTGATAGTGAGCATTGAAGAGAAAGAGGGGCCGAACCGCATCAAGGAAATTTGCGACTACACAACAGCCACTATGTCCGTAAAAGCTATTATAACATGGATATATACAATTATTTGCAGCGCGTTAAACTTTTTGCGAAGGTAACTCTTCTCTTTTCGATAAAATGCAATTTTGCTGCTTTGTTATTACACACGGACACGGAGATGTTTTAAATCTATATAAAAGTTTGTTGTAAAAAATACTCACACTTGTGATTAATCTTCCAGGGTTTCCAACCCGTTGCCTAGAAGAATAAAGAAACGTGGTAGATGAGATCATATTTAGGCCACTGAACCATCTTTCTAGTTTACTCCTAGCTATCGAAAAGCAACGTATCAAGGAATAAGCTGCCATTATGGACACTCTCCGTAAACCACACGCTACAGTTCCACTCGACCATCAGCAGTTCCTTACTTGGAACATTTATTTCAACAATGCAGATAGGAAGCTTATTGGTACTATAAGTATATAAAGCATTTTCATTAAATCATACTTCTTTTTTATTGGGGCAAGTAATATTTCCTGATGCACAATCAGTGCCTTCGTTGTCAGAGTAGTCTTGTTGCTATAACTTGATTGATGGCGAGGGATACCCCCCCCCCCCCCCCCAGTTCAACCTTTATGCAAAAAAAAAACAGCCTTTATATTATATTCTAGTTTATTGGCAAAAGAATTGAATTGTGACAAGAATCAAAACTGTGCACCTTCAGGATGAAGTACATCAACTAATTCTAATTAATGAAACTAAAAGAACTGACGTTATTAGGAAAACTAAAATATAGCATAAATATTATCCATGCCACATTCTAAGAAATAAGCGCAAAAGGTTTATTCTACTGGGATATGATAACAAAACCAATTTCTAACTTACCTTTTGAAAACCGAAGGCGAAGAATGGGACCAGAATCGCACTCCAGTGCATAGTCTGCCGCTTCACCCTTCGGATTACCGTATTGCTGGAAATTATTTCCCCTACATTAACGCGTGGCTAACATGCAGTGGTAAAAAGCGACGTTGAACGGATAAGGACGCAGCATGCCTGCCGATCTAGCTCCGCAACGCGTTAAGGTTCAATACCTTATTTGAAATAAAACGTTCCCCCCTCAAATCCTTAGATCTCTTAACCATTTTCGAGGGCAGATGCAGGCTTTGCGAGAGACTGTCAAAATTCAATTACAGCTGCTTGTGAAGCACTTTAAGCGTTTATTGTCGCTTTGAACGTAGTCCGTCTTGGGACCTTTTAGAAAGCTTGACAGGAATCTACCCCTATTTTGCGGTTTCCCTGGACACATAATAACACCTTGCAAAGGTTCGAGTAATATTTTGCGTACACCGGGGATGTGGCGTTTGAATAGATATTGCTGCTCAATAAACACGCTGCCACTTTTATGTCAAGAAAACAATTTGTTGTGTTCGTGTTTTATTTATTGAATTTACTATTTTGGGAGTATCGTTCATGATTTGACATATCCGGCACTACTTTCCGAGAGCGATATATTAAGCTCTCCAGGCAATTTTCATGTCTACCCTTATTCCCTTTTTGAAATTAAGCAAGTGGTGATTCATTCATGGGCTTTTTTGGTAAAGCGAAAAAAGTATTTTGTGAAAAGAATTATCTCTCTGAGAGCTTAATTAGTGATATGTAATATTCATAAATAGGATAGCGCACAAGCACATATGGCACCACACTAGACTTTCCTTACCCAGAATATCACCAGCATACACTGTGTGCGATAAGAAAGTAGCCTGTTCTGCATTAGTGCTACAAAGCTGGTGTTTCAGCAAGCTTTTTTTCAACAAGATGAACCCAGCCATGTTGTGCCCAAGATAAAAATGTTTAATCAACAGTGTCTGAAGATATGCAACCAAAATGATACGCAATGTCAAAAGGTGATTGCACGAGGCATTAGCAGAAGGTACGCGCAAATAAGAATAAGCAGATGTATGCTTGTAGAAAAACTATGTGCGCCAAGCTGTTTTCTCAGTTAAGATAGATTTTGACTTACGTTATCGACAAATTGTATGACTTGAGAACTGCTACACAGAACAGAAATAAGCAGGAAATAAAACTATTTTAATATTGGATTCACCATACACAGCAATGAATGAGTCCGAGTTTGAAATAAAATTTTGTTTATTTGCAACTACCCTGAACCCCCAAGCATTACAGCAGAGGTGTGCGCTCCAGGGATATCAGCTTAGAGAATTTTAATATAACAGAATAATAAAAGTGAAATTAGATCTTAGGGGCAGTAATAAAAGCATACATTTGTACTAAAAATACATTCAAGGAAATATATAATACATATAAATTACTTATGCCGGGGAATAAAAACATCTTTTTGCGAGAATACACCTTGTGGGCTCAACTTCGTCTTTAAATCTTCTGCTTTATACCAAGCGCAATTTTTTCAACTTCCACTGATCGAATATTGTGTCTTCGATCGGTGAATTTAGATTTTCTGTCCTATGCACAATGCCGCATAGGGCCAAGGAAATTCAGATAACATAATTATAGAATATGAGGGCATAATCCCCACAAACCCATGCGAAGAAGAGCTGAAGAAATGCCCTCCTCTGTTCTTCTGGACTACGGCCCTTTCTTTAGAATAGGTCAAAAGAAAGTTCATTTTTAAATCAGGTCAAAAGAGCATGCTTTCTGGCAGAAGGAGGTTGACATGAATGAAAGCAGGACATGACATCATTACAAACAAAAATGAGGCGAAGGACGCGACATAAATATCTGATGCAACATTTGATGTGAAATTGCATTCGACCTGATTTCGTCAACAAAAGCCACACAGCAAAGGCACTGACCAGCGCAGAGGAACAAAATATAGAAAAAGAATTTAGTAATTCATATTTTTGCTTATAAAATGCTTTACTACGTCAAGGATATTTAAAAAGAGGCACGGAAAAGTAATTGTGCGTGATCTGAAAATCCTGTGATACTGCTTTAGAGCAGGATAGCAATAATGGATCGTGGGAAGGAAAAATGAATGAGAACGGCAAAAATAGAAGAGGGAATATCCCTAAAATCCCTTTTCTTCTAAACGTCGAAAAAAACGAATAAAGAAAGAGAGTACAAGAGCTATGCGTGGCACGACACTATGTTAGGTATTTAGGTATATGGCATTTTACGACGCATAATCACTGTGGCTATCATTCGCGAAACACAAGAGATACTATTCTAGAAGGGTCCTAAGTGGTTGTAGAAAAAACGCGAGACATCAGGAAGTCAGGAACGCGAAGTAAAAATAAACGAAAGACTATGATGATGGTGATGTCGTCAGTCGTAAAGGCGCGTACCCACGGCAGGAGGCAGACCAAAAAATCAGACGCTGGAGATGGGTAATCTGCCGAGAGAAATGCAGAAGATGTCTAATTCACCTTGATATATTTTTAATATCATTTATAACCATTTTTCAACAAAGGTGGAGTGATGATGCGCCCTACCTCTTGGAGGCTTTTATTTGTTCAGTCTTAAAGGCGTGAGCTTGACTGATCAAAACTTCCTTCTGGATTTATGGTACCTTGCTGTGCGGTAGCCCAGCCTGACAATGAACGAGTCAAATTCACCAAAGTTATAGCCATGCTAAACTAATATTCTGAGTTTAACATTAGGAGGTTTTATGATGATCAGAACTTTGGCAAATCAATGCCTGGATGATTAGTAGGTGAACAGCCGCAAAACAATGGGAATGCGAGAAGCGGATATCTAAATATTTCTTTTTTGTGGTTTTCTCATCACGCATTCTTCTCGACTTAATCGCAACCGTTTTTTGCTTTTTTATGTTTATATTTAAAAGCATCGCAATTTCCTAATAATATAAATTTGTGCAGATAATGGCTATATCTGCTACTGTATGCCAGGGTACATGTGAGTAACAGTATCCTGTATGATATCTGCATGAATAATCATGTGTGGAAATTCGCGGAGAGTTATGGAATCAAGTTTAACACTTATTTGCTCGGTCAAGCTAAACTATGGTCTTCCGTAAACTTCCTTAATCTGTCGCTCCATACTTTCCTCTATAACAAGGCAACCAGAGTGTACTGACCAGCTTTTATAAACGGCGAGTTAGTACCGAGTAATAAAACGGCAGCTTTTACGCGCTGCTTTCTTGCAGTACCAGCCAAACCGTTCTTACTACTATTGCTACTTCACGCTCATGTGGTTTACCCTAATAGCCTAAATCTACATCTCGTCATTCCGAGTGACCCAGCACAAAACCGTATCAGAACTGTGGCTAGGGATTCAAAAATGAATCGACTTCGAACAACAACAACACAACAAAAAAAAAATTGTCTTCCAAAAGTCACCAAGCATTCCAAGAAAGACGGTACGCAAAGGAACCAGCCTCTTCGCTCAACAACTGATCGGGAACGACGTGGCGCATGGGCACCGGGACTTTTCTTTCGAAAGTTAAAATTTACAAGCGCCTAGTGGTCAAGGGCTCGACGAATGGCCACCTTGACAGGAATTACTTACTGACCAAGTAAACATGGTCATGTCTGTGATTCATTTTACACTTTTTAAGCGCCTGCCACAGCGACGCTTACAGAAACTATAAAAACAGACCTCTATATTCTCCCGTGGCATGAAGTGCATGGGAAAGCTACATATGTAATTTTTCTGTGTTGCTTAGTCAATTCAGCTTGCGTGCCAGATCACAAACCTATGTCCCCAGTACCTCCGAATAGATCAGCTTCTACGTTCTTGTGATACTCTGCGCGCACGAACAGCAATAGCATCCGTAAAACATATCTGTGCGAAATGAAGTGAATTTAAAATTATGCTCTAGAAAACAACGTCTTATTACGCTTTCTAACACTGCGAATTTCGGTGGCGCGGCAGCCAACATAGCAATGAGTACACGGCGTTACATAGATGATTCTGCTGCTCGTTGACTCCTGTGTGTGACCTTACGGCTGTCACGCTTGAACCAGCCGTGTTGGTTATTTACGGAGCTATAAATAATAATGAAAATTGCAATATAAGATGTGTGACGTTTTAAGAGTTCCCTAGCTTTGTAATAATATTCTCGTCAAGTAAAAAAAGTCATTTACTGACTTGCCGTTTGCTGTGCATGAACGCAGAAGAGAAAATGTGTAAACAAAAAGAAACTTTGCCAGCTACCTACCTAAATATTTGAATAAGCATGACGAATCCTTGAAATTGTCATATCTGATAATGCAGCGATAGAGAGATGTTCTCATTTGAGGCTCCCTTGGCCTTGGAAAAAAAAAAAAACTCATGCCACATATTTTTTCTACATAAAAGAAATGCAACTCTGCTTGGGCACCTAATTTCTATTCATGCTCATTTGTTTTGTTTTTCCTCCTGGCTTCTCTGTTTTCCATGTCAAGCCTTTTCGTAATTTTGTGATGTTTGGTCTTTTGCTCTTCTGTGAACACTTTGCTGATCTCCTCATTAAATCTTAAAATTTATAGGTGCCACTAATTAGTGCGACAGTTTTTGTTAAACCATATGATTTTCGCGCAAACCTTTCCCGAGAGCGAAAAGGAGAATCTGGGCAAGATGGTCTGATATTGATAATGTTGGTGAGGAGCGCAAACAAGAAACATGGCGAAGCAAAAATAGACGCGAAAAGCACTGACCCGCAAAACACTCTCTTAAACACTCTCGTTCGCATGGGTCGCGTACTAACCCCTACCAAGACGCAGCGAACTATTTATATAATATCACAGCCGTGTTTCTTGATAACCTATTGAAATGTACTTAGAGCCACGTTCCCGCAAGAAGGAGTATACCTGTCACAACAGTAGGCGCACAATAAAAAATACGAATATCGGGGCAACATAGTGGAAAATGTCAAACTTCTGTTTTGAATGCACTCTACAGCTAGAAAAGCTCTTTGATGTTCGTTCTTGAGAAGTAGACGGAAATGGAATCATTCGCGACATATTTCTAATCCTCACGACAGGAAAAAGGGCTGTTACAAAAGCGGTACGCTTTTGATACCAGTTGAGAAGATTCTGTTTATGTCGCACAGGAAGAACGCCATAAAAGACTACTTTTGAGTACATTTTCAGTTTCCAGTGCTTCTACATCATTGTGACTGTCAAGAACTTTTCGCGCTTTTCATAAGGCACGCTTAGAACTACGTACATACAATACTGCCGAGCTCACGTCACTAAAAATTGTTTATTATTTTCTTGTACAATAATAATTGAATAAAAGAACCTAAAATTTTCAAGATACTGCAAATTACAGATATAATCTTCTTGGTTCTGGGCTACATAAGGGTGGTTTGGAAAGAATTTCGTAATGTACTGTATTTATTACATAAATAGCAGTTGCAGTCTTTTTTGTAACAGAACATTTCGCGAACAGCAGGTAGTCAGCCGCATGACAGCGGGTTGTTCTTTTTTGTGCTGGCGTAGCGGTTTGTGTAGGCAAGTATCTTAAGCTTAGAAATGGCGTGTAAGGATTAATAAACACACATTTTGTCGAATATTTGCCTCCATAGATCGGATAAGGACGAAAAGTGGCTTCTGTGTGCACAATAGTATGCATGGATGTCTCGGTACCTTCTGAAACATGCTATTACTGAAGTCTTTTTATTTATGCCTGTGTATCATTCTTATAGCTGGTTTCACGTTCTGCTGCAATCTCATGAATTCTTTACTTGAGCTTCACACAAGTTTCAAGCAGAGCCCTACTCAGTGTTGTGCTCCTGGTGGTGCTGGGCTCGATTGGTGAGTTAATGAACTTAATTTCGCGGCTCAAGGTGTTGTTTGCTGTACTATGTGAAAGAGTCTTTAATATTCTGGCAATTCTGGTATTGAAAAATACAAAATATTTTCATTGCAGGGGTTATACCCCATGCGCTCATACGCTCACTTGCTTAGACTAGAACAACGGGAAACAAGAACCTCAGGACAACTCCTCTCAAGTGTTACTACCAATCCATATAAAAAAGCGAAAGATCGAAGCCGAGAGTCGGCGCTTGCGCTTTTGTATTTTGGACATATTTGTGGGTATCAATAAAGCACGTATTGACCTTAAGTAACGCTTTTAATATTATTGTCTCTATTCACAAACAAAAAAAACTTAGCATATTTAGTGTAACGTGCTTCTGATTCTCTGAATAAGTCAGACAGTCTAATAACAGTCGAATAATGGTTCCTATGAGCCATGCCATAATTTTATCATCTTGTAGTTTGATTGCGATTACTGTTTTGGCGAATTGAGAACATACAGCTTAATTCACTTTACGCTGTTCGCTATGGCCGGAATTTTTTAAAGCCAAAGAAGAAAGTTTTTAGAACTCTTCACCTCATCAATAAAAGTAATGATTGGAAACAAAATGCGGCCTTCCCTTCTTTCTATTTCAAGCAGAAGAACAGCAGGAACCTCCAATAAGCACGAGTTATGCACTCTAGCTTCATTGCAACTTTGCCTAAATTTTTCTCGGCTATAATGCTGCCTCATTTTGTTTTTCTAAAAGCTCCCATATAACTCTTACCTGGTGATTGAAAATGCGTGTTGGGTCAATAACATTGGCCCCAAACGGAGCGAGACGTATCAATTACCTTTCGGCCTTTGTGTTCACGTGACTTACAGGGAAGCACAATGCAGGATCAAGACTATGCTCCCTCAAAGGCAGCTGTAACAAAAATGAAACCATGGAACTTCCGAGCGTCATATGGCGAGTTTATTGGTAAGGCTTTCAATAAGGTGTCACAACCGTTCTCTTTTCATGTTAGTATTTATCACTTCAGTGTCTTTGAACATGGTTTTCCTTTTACACGATAGCATAACTTCTTTTAAACGAATCACTGCGACTGGCTGATGCATTTCGCGTATGTTTGTCAAGAAATACACATTATGAACCTTCTCTCAGAGTGCAATAAGAGTTCCTTTGCAAGTTCTCTAGGTCAATAGCTTAACTTGCATACATTGAAATGCTCAGAATTTGTGCCAGTAATTATTTGCAGCACAATAAGAAGTACCAGGGGAATATTCATCATTGCGGTGGTTGCAGTACCTTGCATGCTTCATCCAGTCCCTGCAAATATTTTTTTCGAAGATATTTTAAGACTGCAGGTAGCTCACAGGTACTAACATTTTAGGTGTAAAATCTTTTCCAACTTTTCTCTTTTCAGCCAAGAAGTACCCGCTGAAACTTCCAAGATTCGCGCTGGCGCTACTTGTGGTGCTGCTGGTTTTCACCTTCCAAAAAGCTGAAGCTTGCAATAGCATTTGGTGCGCTTTTAGGTGTGAAATGAACACGTGGAAGACAGGCCGCTGCGTCCTCGGATACTGCTTCTGCTGGATATTTTGAGGACACGTGTCACTTCCTACACGATATGCTCGGCCAAACATTCGCACTCTTCCTGTGCTTAGAGCAAGCTATCGTTAATACATAATAAATGACGGATGTATCTGTCGTGTGGTTAACGTGACACGATATAAAAGAGGTAATATATAAAACAAGAAATTTTCGCAGGTAATCATTACAGCAATATCTATTTTTTAGGAATAACACTTTAAGCATTTCGAAACTGTCTAATGGGGTTCAATAGCCGAGTGCCATAACCACACATCAACAGTAGCTTTTAGTTCTTACATATGGTTCCGCGGCGGTAAACTGATGCACGTAATAATGCGACCGAAGATGGTTGATTACGTAGGGAGAAAGACAGAAGGAAACAACTTTTATTGCCAAAAGAGTGTGATTAATAAAGCATGCCGGCCTGGAGATGATTTAATGAATCTTGGCGGTCCTAGCGCGAGCGCTCCTGCCCGCGCCACTGTCCGCTTCTTCCGCTTCCGTAACGTTACAGAGGCTACCGGCGATCGTCTCGATCGTGGACGAGGCTGTTTGTCTATGTCGATGCGGTCCATGGTGTGGCGATGGGCGTGACTAGATGGCATTAGAAAAAGACGAAGGAAGAATACAACGGCTTGCCTAAACGATGATTCCCGATGAAGCCTGGTCCAGAACGCCTTCTGGCCGCAGGTTGCCAACACCCGATGGCGGAGGCCCAGGCACGCACCGCATGGCATAGGCAGGGGAGATGTCTTCGAGAGTAGCGGTGTCTTGGGTTGTGGGGTCTTGATCATTGGGATCTTTTGTTGGTACGTCGGTCAACGGGTTCATATATTTTTTGCTCTCTTGTGTCTTTTGGTCGTGTGTGTGGGGTCTCGTGTCAGTCTCTCCTTCGTGTCTTGTGGTCGGGGCTAGGGAACAAGCGGTGGAATGGCGGGGTCACATCGGGTCCGGCAGGCTGGTGATCGGCCACGCTATTCCGCTTAGACCTTATGCCAACAACGCAAGACACCTGGCGCCAAAGCTACGAGCCAGAATGAGGAGATGATTTACTTAGCACCTCCAACCAGATGTCACTGGTCGGCAGGCCGATGCACACGTAATATATAGAGAGAATGGTCAATGTTTGATAGATGATTGAATGAATTTCGGCAGGCCTAGCGCGAGAGTTCCCGCCCGCGCCACTGACCGCTTATAATTAGTCGCGGTTATGCTCAAAATTCTTATATACACACACTCACACACACTTTATACAAACCAATGATGCGCTGCAGATCTCCGCTCTCCTTAAAGAAAAAGACAGCAAAACGAAGGGAACAATATAACAGCTTGTTAACAGCGGAAGCCATCCCGGTTAAATTATTTTCTTCATATATGTCGTTTATTGTAGCATAATTTGGGTGAAATAAATCCTTGCAGAACAATAGTTCCACCTCTGCGGTCCTTCAAGCGCATCTTTGACAAGTTATGAGGTCGAAAGTGAAATCCTTGTGATAGGGTTCGTAATCAGATTGAGCAAATCCCACAATCTGCGAATTTAGAGCAACGTCCTTTTGCAGTCCTATGTAGCTCGTCCCAAAAGAGAATGGCCTCCTTGCTATTGATGATGCAGTGTTTCAATATTTCACACAAAGTACACAGATGAAAGCTCATCTAACATCCCAAATAATTTTCCGAGCAAGCCGTGTGTTCATTGGTCGCCTTCGGTGTGTAATATTCCTTACAACCATTCTTGCATAAATAAATCGGCATTTTGCGGACCCGCGTTAGCGCATTGTGGGCTTTATGGCCTAGCGACCCAGCTGGTGTTGGAAAGAGCACCTTTGTCAATTCCGTGAATAAGCTCTTGCGCGAAAACTAAAAAAATAGTGCTTATTCGGAAACCGGACTATCAAAATCCGCACCGGAGAATAGACGTCCTAAATAAGACTCCGTTTGTAATAACCCCTAATTACTGGCCATTGTGGTGAGTTTTCGCGTATTTACAACTATGTTTATTAAAGTTACTCCGAAATATTTTGTTTTAGGTTCTGAAGAGACCTACCTGGAGCTAATCTTTACTGGAAAAATAACCAAGCACACCGATTCAGATATTACGTAAAACCTAGCATCAAAGCTTTGTGCACAAATGAAGGACTATGACCTGTTGGAGTCGCATACTTCGAGTCTAGTGGCTTCGTTAGCTTTCGGTTGTGCTGTTGAATTTCGGGTTCACATGATAGCTGCACCTCATGCTGTAGAGGCTCTCTTCAGGAAACCGGTGAGGAACTGATGCTGAAATGACAGCTCCTCCTTCTGTTGTGCGCATGAGCTGAACAAAAGCCCATTCCTTGCATAAAATCAGCAGGCTCTAAAGCCACTATGTCGTCGTCAAAGTGTGAGTTTAAGCAGGATGTTTTGGGCTGCAAATAAAATATAAATAGCATAGCGCCACGAACATTAGCCGACTCAATGCGCACCCGGCAAGTCACCGTTCCTGGTCACATAGATAAAACATCAGACCATCGCAATCTTCTACGCTGTCTGCATAGACGACGCCACACAAATACAGATCATTGTTAACGCTAAACTGGTGCCAGATAAACGTACATGGTAGATTAAGTTTTCTTTAGGTGTGCCAGGCCATGAAGGACGCTCCCCCACGCAGGGGTTCGCTTTGAGATCGACACATATATCTGATAAATGAAGCACATTCATCAAGATGTCCCAAGCCGAACGCACGTTGGCATTGTATGACGAAACGACATTCTCGACCTGCATAATGCGCGATGACCCAGAACCGTAAAAATCTCAGCTATACGCTCGTCACTTTCAAATAAATGGTATGAAAGATCATGCGGAGTTATGAGAGCGTCTTCTCTGAGAGTGCACTCTGCAATATCCAAATTGATAATGGCCTCCAAAGCGTCGATGAGGGTAGGTTCATCTGTTTCAGGCATTTTAGCGCTATTGTCCTGTTCCCTCTTCGTCCTTTGTGATTTTGAGCGCTTCGCTGTATTGACGATGAACCAACACGCCGAAACATTTTCCCCTCTGATTTTAAAAAGAACCGGTTAGTTGTTTACTGTAAAAAGAATTATTTATGCTCATGCAATGTCCTAACAGGAATGGTGTTAGAATACAGCTGAAAGATAACTAGGTTGACAGTAGATCTTACAGGCTCCAGTTTGGCTCGTTGCAGTATCTGCTTTTCTTTTCCACTGCATTGCTCCATTCTATACGAAAGTAGATGCTCGTGCCGTAGACTAAGTCCACATACACATTTTTCCTTCCTAAAAATACCAAGTATACTCTATTTAAAAACGTATGCATAGCCACGGCCGTGACAGAGTATTTTAAGGACAAAACAACTTATAATTATATTATCTCTTTTCAAACATGGCACTAGATGTAGATTAAACGTATTTTGTCGGTGCTTTAGTAAAACAAATTGTGGTCGTATTGGTGTGCTGTCGGTTTGTTAACAACCCACCATGAAGGGAACCCATCCGAAAATGACCCCCAAACTAGCTGTAATAGTGGATTATTGAAAACCAAAACTAATTATTTACGGGGAAAGCCATGTTGCGTAGATCTCTGACTTTTGTCCAGGACGGAACAGAGCAGTACTGTCTAAACACATCCGCGCCTACAGCTACTTTCATGCCCTTCCAACGAAATTGGTTTCGCTGCACTGAACTTATGCAGCTGTGCCGCCTGAACACAACTGCCAATACTAATATTACGCTACAGCGTCCATTTGCCACGCATTCAAAGATCCTTCCATGTTGACCTCTTCGAGGAAGTTGAATCACGGCTCGTTCACTTTGACGGCGTGATCACCGACGAACACAACGGCCACCGTACTTGTCGGAACGTCTACATCACTTTTCAAGGGTCCGCCATGACTTGGCTTGAGAATGTTGATTCGAACGGTGGAACTTGGCAGGAATTTTGTAGTTAGCTTCGACTTGATTTTGGCAGCCCTGAGGAAATAAAAGCTGCACAGGTTCTCTAGTGTCGAATCCAGAGACCCAAAGGAAGTGTTAGGATGTTCGTTAATGACATGACCCGTCTTCTTCTGCATGCCAAGCCTAACACGAGCGAAACCAAAAGGCGCTGTTTTTCATGCACGGTGTGAAGCAGATGCTTGCTTTCTCTCTCGTACAGCCCATTCACCAGAGGAGAGGAGTTTATTCTTTACGCTGCCATAATGAAAAGACGCTGTAGAAATGAACTGGGAAATATGCCTGCCTGCTGCAACTCTCCGTCGTCGATTGTCCTAGCCTGCCGTGTGAAAACGAAGGTCACGAACAAAGGTCGTGCAAAGATTCCCAGCATTATCACGGATGAGCTACAGCAAGCTATACATCCACAAGTAGAACCGTTTTTCAACCCCCCATGTTCTGATACTTTTGAGATAGAGCGCTCATCTGCGCCTACCTATGCCCGCGCTCTTCTCCACAACGCAAACCGCCCGAGCAGCGCTTCTCGTATTCAGTACCGCGCAACCGGCCAGGAATGCTACACCAAAAAGGCGGCTATTTGTCGGACCTTTGACAATCGCCGCACCATTTGTAATCATTGCGGAGAGCCCAGACGTCTCTTACCATCAGATGCGCTTGCAGGCATTCACGAATGCCGCACCTCATCCTCGTTATGTTGAACTACTGCACGAATTTCAAGACTATCTCACCAGCGGTATTTCTTCCATCTTTTTCTCTGACCGCCAACTTCGATTGCCTTCTCCTCTCAATTTTTGACTGATTCATCATGTGTCCTCCGCGCCAGAAAGGGCAGGTCTCCCCGTCGGCATTGGGGGAAAATAAAAACAGTGGCCTCCAGGGGAGCGGCCGCTGTTGATAGCTCTTTTTAATATCCTCGACGCCAATATTGCAGCTTCTATCCAGTATAACTTCAACAGATACCGGAAGCTTTTCCACCTACTACCTATGTGTGTTCACGGCCATGTGCTGAGGGCCCTGAACAGTGTCCTGAGTTGGGAACTTGGCACTGAATTGCAAAAAAGATGATGCCATGGCACGGGCCACAGATTCATGCGGCATTTATTTACTCAATCATGCCTAAAACGTTCACATATAACGCATACGTCACGCTAATGCTTGAGTACTGAATAAAAACACCGATTCGCCCAGTCAGCTCGAGGTGGCTAAAAATATTGACTACTTCAAGCACGGTAAAGGAAACATCGTCCTGACTTCCTTTATTCTTTGTATAACCAGCAATTTAGCTTCGGACTCATCGCAGCACTTATCCCATCTAGCCACCCGATATACTAGATACCATCACATGCTCTCAATAACACCATATTTTGTGAAGAACTGACTATTTTAAATACTGTTTTTTTCTGAGTACAATATCGATCTTTCTCGTTGTTTATTAACACATTTCATTTTTATGCACATTTTTTTTATTGTTTTCTGTTTTTATCTTTAAAGACATACATTTTTCCTGAACCCTGTCAAGAGTCTGCAGCTTGTAATAAATAAATAAAATAAAATAAAATTTACATATTTCAATAACTTTTTGTGACAATTGTTTCAATGCCTATAATGTAATGTGTAAAAGCATTGAAGCCGCAACGACCGATTACAAAGCCTGCCGTCACACATGCACTGCGGGCACACACCCATGGCAAGAACCGATGACACTCACACAGGTCCGAGAGTTGATGTCACATAGTTCCTATCCTCAGAAGGAAACTCGTAACGATTGTGAACAGAAAGATAACTAAAGCGTAACGGAAATACACACAAAGCAGAAAGAAGGAAAAGAGCGGCGTGCACAAACACTGCACCAAACGCAAGCGATACGATTCCAGTCTGCTGATATTTCAATGTCAGACTAAGGAGCAGAAGCACCGAGTGACGTTCCTTTCAAGACGAAATTCGTAAACTATTGCGCCAGACCATCAGATGACTACATAAGGTCTTAAAAAGGCACAGAAAAAAATTGAAGTGAACTCTCTGGCAGATGCGGGTCCATACGCAGGCCAGGTCCCTTCCACGATGTTTAAAGTCCCGATAACGCGTTCGTACTCACAGGTATCAGAGCTTTGCTGCTGACGAATACGAAGCCTGGCAAGCCGGCTGGCTTGGTTTGGGAAGCTGAAGGAAATATGTATCAGAGATGGATGCTCTAATTCAATGCATACAAAATTACTTCACTTTGTGTACAAAAACAAGTGGAAAGCCGTGCACCCGCTAGTTTTTTACACTGCAGTACTATGCGAAACCATGACGTTGAGCAGAACATGCCAGGCATTGTCATCAACGTCTTTTTCATGCAGAATATATACTTCAGAAATTTTTTAGGCGTTCTGTCAGTCATATAAACTGAGGTGAATGGTGGTAGTTCTCCGGTAAGCTGTAAAACTCACGCGCATCACTTCCTGCAATAGCTGCGTATTAAATACGGTGCAATCATGAGTGATAACAACAGCAGGAGCGCCATAGTTAAGCCCCATGTTTTGTACAAAGAAGAGCGTTTGCAGGAGCAGTCCAAAGCTGGGGATTTTTCATAATAAACTGATAAGTGTAATGTTTGCTGTCATTCCCAAAATGACAGCAAACATTTTCTAAAATATACAAAAAGATATTTCACATGATTACAGCATAGCGCCATACAACTTCATTGGGCAAATTATCAGTACCAGGAGTAGTTTAGGTTTCACTTCTTAAGAGGAGGAAGAGGAGGGAAGACAGGGAGGTTAACCCGAAGTAAAAACCGGTTTGCTAGCCTGCAATTGGGGGAGGGTGTGACTGGATACAAAGGTGAAGGGTAAAAGGGCGTTACAGGATTATGAAGTAACTATAGTATAGTCAGTAAAGCAATGAAGTCAGTATATTCAGTAAATCACAGCCTATCAGCAGGCCTGTGGTTCTCAAGAAGCGGAATAGTACCTAGTCATAATAATAGGACGTAGTCATAATCGCCGATTATGACTACGTCCAGACGCCTAGAATCTTGATTTCTGTCAGCGGGCGTCCATCTAGACGCTCAAGCGCACTGTAGAGAGATTGTCTTTACAAGCTGTGTATGGGGCACTCACAAAGGATGCGGGCTATAGTCTCCTGGCACCCGCTGGTTGGACATGCTGGGTTATTAGCCATGCCTATCACAAATGCACAATAGTTGGCGCAAGCTACACCAGCCCAAAGGCGGCGCAGCAAAGTTGCTTCACGTTGAGGTAGGCCGGGTGAAAGCCGAAGTTTCAGTTCACGGTCCAGAGATTTTACGTGGGAGTTTGCAAAGTGGCCAGATATTCCCAAGGCGAGCCTGGGCTTCTGCGCAAGTGCGAGAAGCGTGCCCGCTGCGTCTTCTCTGGAAATATACTCGACAAACAATCGCCGCCTTGGTGACCAGTTTGGGCGACCTAGTCCGCGAAGATTTTGTCCGCTATGCCGCTATGCCACTGTGCCTTGAAGCCACTGTTCAGATCTACTGACTGATTTCCCCCATTTCGACACGAAGAGCGGTTAACTCTGTGGTCATCGAAGAATTCTGGTGATTTTTCCTAACTTGCGGTGACGACAATGAAGCCTGCGAAGCTCACGGCTTCCAATGAGCCATCGGTGTAGACGTTCTAAAGGTAATCGAAATAAGTCAGCGTAGCAATACATTACCCTTCAGGGGATAGAAAGTATGACGCGTATTGCTCAAATTGCAAGCGTTTCTGAGAAAACACGCTGGAAAACAATCGTTAAATTCCGGTGCTATATCAATCGGATCATGCACTGTTATTTTATCAGCATTCCTCTTGCTTGCGCTAAGTTAATTCCACAACTTACTCCAGTCATTCTCAATAATGTTAGGTAGCATTGTGAAAAAGTGCATATCATTTGATTCGTGTACCGTACACGCACTTTTTAATCATATGGATAAGATTTGTATAACTGTTATTTTTGGCTGTTTAAGTTTTCGCTTCAGTTTTATAATCTTATGCTTCGTCCAAGATGTGTTTGTGCACTCTTTTGAACTTATTTGTCCCAAAGGTATTTGGACAGTGGGACACATGCCAAAAATTTGCTCCCACAGATTCAGACGTCATCCTTTTCATCAAAACCAAATAAACAAGATTATATATTCTCAGTCACTACAGTGAAATAAGCCCTTCAATAATCCTTTAAAACGCACACGTGACTCACTGTTTGTTAAAGGAACAGTACTTGGCTAAATCTAATTCCTTGAGGGGCAATATGACGGAAGAGCTGCTGAAACAAGTCCCGCCTTCATTACCTTTAATGTGATCTTGTAACCGAGGCGGAACAGAATACGCGTGTTCTTGTGTAGTTTGGGGCGCGTTTTCTCATTTATATCAAAAATCGGCTTTCAAAGGGGGTCGTCGTATGCTCTCAGTACTTCATGTTCCTTTTCATTTTTCTATTTGCAATTTCTGAAGTGCACAGGTGTTTTTAAAGTTTCATTTCCTTGAGTCTCCATTTTTCATGAGTCGCTTTTTCGCAGGCATCTGGGTCATCACATCTCTTGCGCCCGAGTTCCGGAAGTTAAAGATAATCCACGGTAGCAGAACAGAGCACGAATGTACTAACCGAACTTTTCGTCCACCGGATGTGAAGCGGGCGACATATGAATAGATGACAATCGTGCCATGTGTCTGCCTTCCCCTTCGTCCTCGGTTATTCGCGATACCTTTCGAAAAATTCAGATGACGTTAAAATTGCTTGTATTTTCTGCAAGAAAACTATTACAGCAAAAATTGATTACCCCGTCAAAACACTCGGAAAGGAGAGCAGACCCATTTATAAGCTGCAGAATCATCTTGCCAATTAGAGTTCGAAATTCTGTAATAGCCTCTCGTTGACTTCGTGAAACACTGCTAATATCCTTACCTGAACACCGCACTCACTGCTGCCACCCCGCTACAGGCTTGAACAGTCTGTTTAGCAAGAACATTGTCATGCTTAGCTGATATTGTAATGTCTGAGAGTCAATAAACTCAAAGTTTGTTCCTAATTTATTTTGCTGGCCCTCTCCCGTTCATCAGCGAAACTCGTGTCGTAGCATTCAAATCAATACAAAAAACAAACGACATGCAGAGAGGACTTCCAGTTTATAGAAACAATTAACGCTGATACACAATTGCGAGACCGAAATAACAACGATCAGCTAATCAGATATTGGGACTGCAGCGGGTTTCTATGCACAGCGCGAAATAAAGCAAGTCTGATGAACTTGTCTAAATAAGAGAGATTATAAGCGGATGTGTAATAAAGTATATTACACCGATACGTATTATTTTGCATATTGTAAAGGTTATGTAACTTATTGCCCTTGTCGGCCTTCTATTTGCTCGCACTAAAACATAATTCTTCTCTGCGCAATATGACTGCAGTATTTATTAAATAAATAGATGCATGAATAAATTGGTACGCTGACAGAGGGGAGGGGAGGAGGAGGAGCAACCACCACCCTTCGCTAAATGGCCCATCTCTCCTTCTCAGTATTTCTGATTTCATTCGAAGCTTACATAAGTGGTCAGCCCACCACAAGTGTGGTCGGGAAAAGTGGGCTAGAACCACCCGCCATGACCCGCCCGACCCCAATCCCGCATTTAAGCACACTTAGGGTAGATTTATTTTATCACGCGTATCGCTCAGTGGGCTGCCTACTCTCAGCTTCGACTGCAGATTTGTCAGAAACATAAAAGACATTCTGCAGTGCATCTAGAGAATTGTACACACCGAAAGTCGAGATATCAGTTTCGATCATCCAGCTCACTGATGGCACAGTCTGAGCGGAGTCCGCAGTCACGAATTCTTCTCGGTTCATTCCACTCATAAATCCTAGCAGTCGGAGAGATTGACCGGCTTGGTACTAAATTCGCCTTCAGCATTTCTTAAGCCTTAAATAAAGTTCACTTCAAGCAAACACATCGGATCTGCTCCAAACTAAAGCCCTGTTTCCTGTTTTAGCTCATATAGCGACTTAAACTTGGGGCACTTTTGGAACTTCGTCCTGTTTCTGTCGTGTGCACAAGCTGAATATTTAGAAAGGTGTTTCTTGCTATTTCAATCGACTTTGAGTACAGCTAGTAAGCCCTTGATGCTTTAGAGCCGCAAGTCACACAAGTATCATAGGAATCTTTTGGCCCGTCTCAGCGCTTATTGTATTTAATATTATTAAAAGGAACATAATATAATTGGACCCCTTTAAGAAAACAATTGATTAATAACCCTTGTATTGGTAATTTCAATATATTTTAATTCTTGTGGAGTTACAACAGTGACGTGCGCATGCTAGTTTCTCCTTCTTGGATTGTAACCAGGAGGGAGCTGGAGGCCAAGAGCGAAGCAGGTTCCCAGCCAAGCAGAATGCGCATGTTGGTAGCAGCCACAGCCACGTTCACAATTCGATATCCGGGACGCTGGGTTGCACTATGTTAATGGAGAGAAAAAAAGAAAAACGTGATCGATTGAAGCATGTATATGTATCAAGAAATCCTACATCAGCGTTGTGCGCAAAAAAAACTTCGAGCATGTCTCCAGAAGGAGCTAGTTGCCGTATCACATAACAGTGCGCCTACTGGCCGTCGGTTGTGCGAAGTCACGCGACTATGTGACATGCCAGAGTTGGCAGACGCTGTGATCTTCGGCTTGGCTCTCGGTTGGGAACATCTCATTGGAGTCTATGTAACGTGGACCCGCGATTTCGGAGTTAGACTCTGTGCCTCCAGGCCAGGAAGACAGGTTCTCATTGCTTGGTTAAAAACCGGGTGTTTATGCACTCATTTTAAACCAGCCAAAGGACAAGACACAGAGAATAGAAGCAAATAAAGCGAGGCTGGTTTTTAATCTCTGTTTCATGTCTTTTGACTGGTTTAAAAAGAATGCTTACCTCCTCGCCCAGTCTTCAACCTTGTTTATGCACCTTAAATAGCCTTTCATATAATATTGAAAATTTATGACTGCACGCTAATGACTCTGTGTGGCATAATAAAAGCCCCCCCCCCCCCCCCCCAATATAAACCTGATTAGGAACTAAGCGGGTAGAAGGGTGTAACCTTAAGAATGGACGTGCTAGATATATTTCAAATTTGCTTTTATTACATACAGATTCTGCAATATTATGTTCCCATACCTAATATGTAGAACGAACACACTAAATTTAAACTAGGAATACAAAACTGCATATTTTTCAAACAAAATGAGGTACAATGTTTATTGCGTAGTATATTTCTAACATATTACAAACGCACTTGGGAAAGTTCGGCTGGTTATACACACATGGAAAATATTTCACCTAATGCTGACAGCGTACTTTCGAAGCATTACAATGTACCCATGACCTTTTGATGCTAGCAGCGAGTATATACATAATGTGCAAAAATTACGCATTTATAGCATGATTGAAATAATCATCAAAATGCTCCAGAAATGTGAAGCACATATCGAAAAAAAATGCACGTAAAATGCCTCAGAACAATTCTTGTCAATGCTGTAAGAGACTAAGAATGAGCTAAGTATTTTCAGAGCTGGATAGCAAGAAACAAAATTGTTATTATTTACCAATGACCAAATCAGACCTTAGTCTCCATTTTGTGACATAATGTGACCTTTCTCTCCAGTTTACAGGAGTTTACATTACACGCATATTCAGGCGAGCGCAGAAATTCTCCCTTACAAGCCCTGTGCATAAGGCGATAAATCAACCGCCTTTGTTGTTACGTGCGTAAACCTAATGACACATATTAACAGCAATTGTTGTTACTGCGTCTGTAGGAAGATGGAAACAACTATACGGGCCTGCTACAGGCTTTGTTGCTGAGCCACCTCTGCTGCTTCGTGCGGGCGGAGGAGAAAAAGAGAAAAAGGAAAGAAAAATGAGAGAGATAGACGCGCTTCACAACGTGCGCTACTAAAGTGGTGGCGGGTGCAGTGATGGCCTACAGCACGTGCAACCGCCGCTGGCAGGCGAGCCTCCGCCGTCTTTAGCTGGTATCTACGGTCCGTAGAGCCAGTAGCAGCAAGTCCCCATTTCGCGCTTGCCAATCTGGAGCAATTGGCATCGTGTAGAAATATGCATCATGTCTGGTGGATGTCAATACGGCGCCAGATGTGGGAATTGCGCATCACATCCCAGTTCCTCAACCACTCTTAGCGCAGCGTTCTGAGTTCTGCCACATGATTACTCTTAAAGTAGCATACTGCTGTTAGTCTAGTTAGAAAATACTTGTGGTAGAAATTACAGCGGAAAAAACAAGTCAACTTTTTAAAATAAGTTTCATTGATGAGCAATAATCCAGTTGTAGTTCACAAGAAATAATTGCATACTGTTATGTGGTGTACCATGCTGGCATTCAGCAAGTGAAGGAAGAAGTGTCTGGGTGTGTGGACGAAGACGACGCTCAGTGTTCAGTTGTGCGGCTAAGCAGTGCCCTCAAATTAGAGGAGAATAACAACAATAACAGCGGTGCCCATCCATTTCAGAGAGGTGTTACCCATCGGTTCGTGATAGAGTACACATAAATAACTCTTGCTACAGTTTCAAACCATTACTACACGGCGTTCCGCAGGGAAGTATTCTTGGGCAGCTGCTTTTCAACCTATATAATAACGACCTTGTTAACATAGATTTAAACACTTCGTTTGTTATTTATGCCGACGGTACAAGCTTATTTTTCTCACATCAGAGCTTACCCCTGCTTATTAAGAAAGCGTGTGAAGTGCTTTATGTGCTAAACACTTGGAGTCAAATTAATTATTTAACTATAAACGTCTCAAAGACAAAATCAGTTTTTTTTTCGCTCTAAAAATAAGCCAGTTAATTCCAAAATTTTCCTTCGACTAGGTCTTTCGGTCATAGATTTGGTACCAGTTATAAAAACGTTAGGTGTTCTTTTTCAAGAGAATATGCAGTGGAGTGCATATGCTGACCTTGTTCACTCCAAACTTTCGCGAATAGTAGGTATTCTGGCACGCTGTCGTTCTTTTTGCCAAAGCACATTATTGGTCTTATACAACTCCCTTTTCATGTCCACACTATCGTATGGTTATTTGGTATGGGGAATAACGACCTACACAAACCTGTTCAAAATATATCGACTACAGAAAAAAGCTGTAAGAATCATTTCTAATGAACCCAATGACCCAAACACAGAACCTATATTTCATGGCCTAAGATTAAAACCATTACCGAACCTGTTCAACGCAATTGTTTTAAAACGTTATCATACTTATTGCATAAATGGTGACCCTTCCCTTCAAACACTTGCGACGCTGACTCCAGTTGAAAAAACGTATGGCACACGAAGCAGTGAGGTTTGGAAGATTCCCCATACCCGTACCAACTATGGCCGCCAAATGTTGATGTACATGCCACCACTAGCTCTTAATTCCTCTGTTAACAAGTCCAGCTAATCTGTACAACAGTACATGTCCTCAAATCAAATTATTGTTAACACATGCAGTTATGTACCCCCAATATTGCTCCTATCATATAAATGTACTTTGTAAATATAAAGCCGTCGTTATATTTATGGATTTTTCTTGTTTTGTTGCGTTTTGTCCGCTGCTGTATTGCACTGTAAGCGGGGTGTTAGCCTTTGGCAAGCCATCGCAGGCTTTTTGCTAGCACCCTGCAGCCTCACGAGTACTGTGTAATCAGTGTTGATGCTGAATAAAATTATTTGTATTTATTTGTATTTGTATTTCCACTCGTAACATCTTTGGTGGAGGTGAAATCATCGATCCCGTGCAGCAGGCTGGATCTCTGCAGTGGGCGCTACGTCGGTAAAGTCACCGTGTCCACAGACCCCAACCCCTCTACGACCGCTGCCCCAACAGTCTTCATGACTCAACCCCAAGATCCGAGCACCTTCTGTTGGACCGACGACGTTGATGTGGACGACTGGTTCTCCCTCTACGGACGAGTAAGCAAACACAACAGCTGGGAAGCAACGCTTCTGCTGGCAAATATATTTTATTTGACCGGCACCGCGCGCGTCTAGTTCGAAACGCACGACGATGAACTGACACCTTGGGACGTAGCAAACAGAAGCTTCAAGACCTCTTTGGCAAACCCATTCGACGCCACCTTGCTGCCAAGAAAGACCTGGCATCTCGCGACCACACATCGTTCGAATCACATATTTCTTGCATACAAGACGTCCTATCCCTGTGTCGGAAAGTCAACTCGGCCATGACTGAGGAAGATAAAGTAGGCCACATACTAAAGGATATAGCCAACGACGCTTTTTACTTCGTCTTATGCAAGGACTGTTTAACTGTAGACTCAGCTCTTCAGGTGTGCGGGCGCTTCAAGCAGACGAAAAAAAACGCATATGTCATCGTTCTGACCGCCTGTCGAACATAGCTGCTACCTCATCCTGTACTGACCTGCCTACTTTCTGTCAGCCTTCCAACACGACTAACTTGACACGAATCGTGCGCCGGGAAGTCGACGCCATGACTCCCGCTGTTTTCCCATCTCAGCTGACAGGCAACACCCTCCCTACGGTATTCTTCATCCAGGCTGTTGTTCGCCAGGAGGTGGCTAACATGGGCATCTCTGCTGGCCACGTCCCGGACACCATCAACTCCAACTGACCCCCTCCTCTTATCGCTGCTGCCCGTACCCCAGCTTTATGCTTCGATACCGCTACCGCAATCCTAATGACTGGCGTACCGCTGACAATCGCCCCATCTACTTCAACTGTTCTTGTGTTGGTGATATCTCCCGTGAATACCGCAACTGCTGGTCCATGCCATCACGCCCATTCTACTATGTCAATCGCAGTGGAGTCTCTGCACCGCGTCGTTCCTCGTCCCTACCTGACCCGTCCCGTGCAGATTCTGTTCCACCTGTTCGTGTTTCCAGCCGGTCGCCTTCATCGCAACCCGACGGTCCCGCTCTTCTCTTCTTCGTCGTAATTCTTCACCATCCTATGCCGACCGCTTCTCGGTAAACTAGTCGATGCAGCTCCCGGAAGTGATGCTGCATTCGCGATCCGGACTGAAAAACCTCTCTTGACCTTTGCTCCACATCTAGCGTTATTGAAGCCTTTGTGTATAGTGTTCTTGTCTCTGCCCTTATTGGCACTGGTGCCCAACTATCTGTCCTAGGTTCCTAGTTTCTTCATCGCCTGAAGAAAGTCCTGACGCCATCAGTTTCGCCCACCGTTCGTGTCGCCAATGGCACCACTGCTGCTGTGCTTGGTATGTGTACCGCCCGTGTAACCATTGCTGGTCGTCACACACCAGTCTTATTCACGGTGCTCCAGGAATGCCCACATGACCTGATTCTTCGCCTTGACTTCTTGACCGCTCACTCAGCCATTATTGACTGCTCAACCGGCATTCTACGCCTGGACCCTCCCCTCTGCCCTGAAGACCTCTCCCCACCACCTCGCCTCCGCTCAGCAAAATATTCCCGCCTTACTCCGGAAGCTATCCTTTATATTCCCTCGTGCCCTTTCCCACCTGTGCCCGATGGAGAATACCTGGCGTACCCAAAACAGACGTCGCTCTGCAGCGTCACGTCATCATCCCACAACTCATCGTACACGTATCTCAGAATCGCACCACTCTCCCAGCCCTAACTTCAATTTGTCGACCCAAGTCCTCCCCGACGGAATTTCATTAGCTGAACTTTCCCCGCTGAGCGACTGTTGAGTTTCAGCCTTTTGGTCTAGGTAACGCACCTGCAACTTTCAACGGATGATGAACTCGTTGCTGCGCGGTTTGAAGTGGACAACTTGTCTTTGTTACTTAGACGACATCATTTTTTCTCGTCCAATTTTGACAGCCACCTCTCTCGCCTTTCTGCCATTCTCGAGCTATTCCGCCGCACCGGCCTTCAACTCAACTCCAAGAAATGCTCTTTAGGCCATCGGGAACTCAAAGTTCTTGGGCACTTAGTAAATGCTGCTGGTATTCAAGCTGACCCCAATACGATTAGCGCTGCTCGTTCTTTTCCCACACCACGTTCATCTAGTGATGTTTGAAGTTTGCTTGTCTTGTGTTCGTGTTTTCGTCATTTCGTGCAGAACTTCGCAACCCTTGCTCGCCCTCTCACCGTCCTACTGAAAAAATGCATCTTTATCTTGGGGCCTTGACCAAGCTGCAGCTCTCTCTGAACTTATCGCTGCTCTCACCAATCCACCCGTCTTGGCCCATTTCAATCCTTCGGCCCCTACCGAACTCCGCACTAACGCCAGTAGTCACAGCATTGGAGCTCTCCTCACTCAGCGACACCACGACCGCACCGGAGTGATTGCGTATACCAGCCGCCTACTATCTAGGGCATAATACAATTGCTCTGTCACAAAGAGAGAGTGCATAGCTCTTGTTTGGGCTATTGCGAAATTCCGCCATTATTTGTTTGGACGACTCTTGACTGTCATCACGTACAACCATGCCTTGTGCTGGCTATCTTCACTCAATGACCCTACTGGATATTTGGAACGCTGGGCATTAAGTTTGCAAGAATACACCTTTTAAGTGGTTTATAAGTCTGGTCGGCTTCAATAAGATGCAGACTGCTTGTCTCGCCACCTTGTCGATCCTCCCAGCTCTACGGCCCGTGACATTGACGCATATGTCCTGTCTTTATCGGTATTTCCTAACATAGCCGACGAACAGCACTTGGACTCCAAACTCCGGTCTATCATCGACACCGGCCAGTCCCATCCCGCCCTCGCCATGTTCGTACTCGAAGGGGACGCCCTATACCGCTGCATTATGCAATCTAATGGCGTTGAGCTCTTGCTTGTCCTTTCGAAACATCTGCGCTCCACCATCTTGGAACAATTTTATAATGCTCCCACCGCTGGACATCTTGGCGTGTCCCGCACGTATGACAGCGTGCGCCGACGTTTCTAGTGGCCTGCTTTCTATCGATCCTCATCATCATCATCAGCCTGACTATACCCACTGCAGGGCGAAGGCCTCTCCCATATTTCTCTAATTAACCCGGTTCTTTGCTAGCTGCATCCACTTGACACCTGCGAAATTCTGAACCTCATCCGCCTACCTAACTTTCGGCCGCACTCTGCTACGCTTTCTTTCCTTGGAATCCAGTTTGTTACCCTCAGCGACCATCCGTTATCCTCTATTCGCACTACATGTCCTGGCAATGACCATTTCTTCTTAATTTCTACTAGAATGTCAGTAACTTCAGTTATTTCTCTTACCCACACTGCACGCTTCCTATCCCTTAATGTTACACGTACCATTTTCCGTTCCATAGCCCTGTGACTTGTCCTCAACTTATGAAGAACCCTCTTGGTTAGCCTCCATGTTTCAGCCCCATAGGTGAGTACAGGTAAGATGCAACTGTTGTATACTTTCCTGTTGAGCGATACCGGTAAGCTGGTAGTCATAATCTGCGAGTGCTTGCCAAATGCGCTCCATCCCAATCTTATTCTTCTTCTTATTTCCTTTTCATGGTCCGGATCTGCGGTTACTATCTATCGATCAGTTCAGCATTATGTGGCCGCATGTGAGCTGTGCAGCATGGGAAAAAACCATCCGTGTTGCCATCAGGACACCTGCAGCCAATATCCATCCCGACTGACCCGTTCTTCCGTGTTGGTGTTGATTTGCTTGTCCCTTCCTGGTCTCTGCGTCGGGCAATAAATGGATCGCCGTAGCGACCAACTATGCTGCGCGTTACGCCATTACCCGCGAGATCACGACTAGCTGTGCTACTGACGTCATTGATTTCCTCCTCCACGACGGGATACTACAGCACGTTGCCCTTCCTGAACTACTCACGGATCGGGGTCGCTGCTTCCTCTCCAGAATGGTTGGCGAGCTACTTCGTGTGTGCACCGTCCGACACAAATTTACCACCGCCTATCATCCTCAGACCGACGGCCTCACAGAACGCCTCACCCGTACGCTCATAGATATGTTATCAATGCATGTCTCCTGCGACCATCGGAATCGGGACAATAATCTGCCCTTTATAAAATTGGCCTATTACTATTCTCGTCATGATACCGCTGGCTACTCTCCCTTTTACCTGCTCTTTAGCCGACACTCATTACTCCCCTTTGATCCATCGCTACCCACTACTGACGCCGCCACTTGTATTTACGCTCATGATGACATATCCCGCGCTAATGATGTTTGCCACATTGCACGCGACAGGCTCTTTGCCTCCCAAGCCTCCCAGCCATCCCGTTATAACAGTCGCCATCGCGATGTGCACTACGCCCCAGGCTCTCGTTCTGCTCTGGCTCCCATCACGCCGAGTGGGCTTGTGCGAAAAACGTCTATGACGCTACATAAGCCCCTACCGTACCTTGCACCGAGTCACCGACGTCACATACGAAATCGAAACTTTGAACCCGAAGTGTTCTGCACCACGAGCTTCCGACATTGTGCACGTGACATGACTCAAGCTGTATTTCTGACGCCCTGCTTCGTTTACATGGAATGCACCGGGACTGTGCTTCTGTGGTGGGGTAATTTTATGTGGTGTACCATGCTGGCATTCAGCAAGTGAAGAAAGAAGTGTCTGGGTGTGTGGACGAAGACGACGCTCAGTGTTGAGTTGTGCGGCGTAGCGGTGCCCATCGATTTCAGTGTGGAGTTACCCATCGGTGCGTGATTTCCACTCGTAACAATATTTACGAAAGTACATTTCGAAAGCATTACAAACGTGTTAAATACACATTTGTATTTTTTACGTATCGAGATATACTCGAAGCACACCTTTGGGCCTAGGATTTTCGACAGATTTAGAATTAGCTGCTCGTAAGCACAAAGTTTAATATATTTCTTTATTGTAATTGTCATTCAGGTGTTGGGTCGCAGAATTTTGTCCAGTGATTTCATGCCTGGTGACTAGTGTATCAGATGGCGTCTAGTATGCCTGCAAATTCAACTGCATTGGACTTTTTACGTACCAGCAGAAGGCTGTGGCTGTAGGTGCTTTTTTGGTGCTATAATCATGGGTTGCTGAATGCACAGCGCTATCAGCAAAAAGGTAATTGAATAACCATGCGTAAACATTATGTATGATATTGGCAAGTGATTGAGCCCAGATATTGCGATGTGGAACATTTTTGGTATTTCTTAACGATGTTATCGCACATATAGTTTTGAAAACGTTATAAAGACGCCTCTATAGTTTGGCGAGGCATGCAATTTGTTGGCATCGTATTGAGGTGTGTCCTGACGACTTTGGAATAGGCTGTGTCTTGACGCGTACTACTAATATTGGCCAGGGTGTGGTTGGTTTGACTGCTTAGATGTTCTAATACACTCGTAGCTGCGCCTGCTGAAATTACTGATGCATGGGCAGGCATGAGCCTCATAAATTGTGCCACACGTCAAAGCTTCACATAGTAAACCAAAAACCTCTAAAACACGTGCCTGGACGCGTTCGAGCCTTCGCAGGGCATTTAGACCAACCACCACCACCACATTGTGCAAGCGAAGTAAAGTTCGCTCAGACAAACCCTACGATGTAAAACCTATTAATCTTACTAAACTTGTAAAACTGCTATGTTTTCGACGGAGCAAGGAGGCGTGCTGCGTTCAGGACATGTCAGTCTATAGTGACACCTAAGAAGTAATGTTGTGTCAAGTATGGAATCGATTGACTCTCAATTGCGGTCGGGTACCACATCATAAACTAGCGTGTAAAAGCTAAGAGGATGCTTTCAAATTCGGATGAATGAAGTCCTTCACGACGCAAATATACTGATAAATTTGCCACTGAACATTGCAATGTGACTTGCGATTGGGGACGCATGACACTTGATGTCAACAGGCAGATGTCTTCGGTATATGCAGATATCAAAACAGAGTATGGAAGTTTTTGCATAGGCCGATTAGCACAACAATAAATAATGGACTTAAAAATAGATAAACACCTTAATCAGCAGACTAAAGAACCACACATGGACATGGAAAAGCCCTAACGGGGACACTAAAAATGAAATTGACTTGATAATGTGTCTAACAATGCCATTGTGCAGGGCGTAGATGAAATCGGGAATGGGCGATGCAGTGAGAACAGGATGGTAAGAACTCGAATTAGTCTAAATTTGAAAAAGGAATAAAACAGATTAGTGAGAAAGCAGTTCATCAACGAACTAGCGGTGAGGGGGAGGACAGAAGATTTCAAGGTCTCGCTACAGAATAAATATTTAGCTCTAACCGAGGATCACGACATTACCCTAGAAGCAATGAAGAATAACTTCAGAGATATCATTACTGATTGCGCTGTAGAAGTAGGCGGTAGGACAGTGAGGACGCTGGTCGGCTGTCTAAGGAGACAAAGGATATTATTAAGAAACACCAAAGTATGAAAGTTTATAATCCGAAATTTCAGGTAGAACTGGCAGCGATATCAAAGCTAATCAATAAGCGCAATGTGGCCGATATAAGGAAGTATCAGTTCAGTTCACTCGTACAGTCATGTCCGACTCTTCGTGACCCTATGGACCATAACACGCCACGCTTTCCGGTCTCTCACTATCTTCCTAACATCGCATAACTTCCTCTGCAGCGCCTTGATGATGCCATCTAACCATCGTGTTCGCTGCCTACCCTTCCTACTGTGACCCTTAACCTTTCCCAACATCAAATCTTTCTGCAGCGACGTCTCTCTTCTCATTAGATGACCAAAGTAGCTGAGCTTTAACATAAGAATTTGACTTTCCAATGAGCAGTCAGGGCTTATGGTCGACAATATCGACTGACTTGATCTTCTGGCAGTCCAAGCAACTCTCAAGAGTCTCCGACAGCACCACAGTTCAAACGCGTCAATTCTTCAGTGCTCAGCCTTCTTCACAGTCCAACTCTCGCATCCATACATCACAACTAGAAAGACCATAGCACGATTTACACGAATCTTGCTTGGCAGTGTAATGTCTGCTCTTTACTAGGCGATAAAGGCTAGCCATGGCTCTCTTCCCCAGAAGCAGGTGTCTCCTAATTTCATGGCTGCAGTCTCCTTCCGGGATAATCTTGGAGCCCAAGAAGAGAAGATTTGTCACAGCTTCCACTACTTGTTCCTTGATGCTCCAGCACTTGATAGGGCAAGACGCAATGATCTTTGGCTTTTTAATGTTCAGTTGAAGCCAAAACTTCTCACTCTCTTCTTGTACGCGCAGCAGAAGTCTCTCGTGGTCCACTTCACTTTCTGCCATTAAAGTGGTATCATCTGCATATCTAAGGTTGTTGATACGTTTTCCAGCAATCTTCACTCCAGCTAAAGACTCGTCCAGACCGGCCTTCCTCATGATACACTCAGCATATAGGTTAAGTAGGTAGGGCGACAGTATGCAGCCTTGTCTCACTCCTTTCTCAGTTGGAACCCAATCAGTAAGACCATGCCCAGTTCTGACTGTGGGCTCTTGCCCTTCATACAGGTACCTGAGGAGACAGCTGAGGTGAATTGGAACTCCCATCTCTTGGAGAGCCTGCCACAATCTGCTGGGACCTACGCAGTCAAACACTTTCGAATAATCAATAAAGCAGAAGTAGATGAGTTTCCGGAACCGTTGCTTTTCCATGATTCAGTGAAGGTTGTCAATCTGGTTCTAGTTCCTCTGCACTTGCGAAACCCAGCTTGCGCGTCCGGAAGCTCCCGATCCACATACTGCTGCAGCCTACCTTGGAGGATTTTCAACATCACCTTGCTAGCATGCGAAATAAGCTCGATGGTGCGGTAGTTGAAACAATCTTTGGCACTGCCTTTCTTTGGAATGGGGATGTAAACTGACCTCCTCCAATCCTATGGACACTGTAGGCTTGTACAAATTTGCGGACATAATGTATACAGAACATTAACAGCATCATGGTGGACGTTTTGAAGCAACTCAGCTGGAATCCCATCAATTCCGCTAGTTTTGTTCTTAGCAAGGCTGGCTAAGGCATATTCAACTTCACTCTTCAGGATGCCCGGCTCGAGATCAGTAATCAAAACAGTCTTATTTTTGGTGTGCACATCCGGGTCCTTCTTGTACAGTTCTGTGTATTCCTCCCACCTCTTCGTTATCTCCGAGGCATCAGTGAGCTCCCTGCCTCGTTTAATGTTTATCACGCCCTGCTTAGAAGAGAAGCTTCCTTTGATATCTTTGATTGTCTTATATAGAGCTCTTGTGTTCCTCAATTGGCTGTGTCCCTGAACTGCTTGGCACTGTATGTTCAGGAAGGCATTCTTATCTCTTCTTGATTTTTTCTGAAAACCAGCATTGAGAACCTTGTATCTTTCTCTTTCCCTAATAACTTTTGCCATCCTCCTTTTCTCAGCTATTTGCAAAGCCGCTTCAGATAAATAGTCTGCTTAGCTGCATTTTTTTTTTTGCTTTGAAAGTATACATGGAGAAAATTGAGTATGCCGTATCGAATGGGGGAAGCCTTAAAGTGATGAAGAAGAAATTGGGCATAGGCAAAAACTAGATGTATGCGCTAAGGAAAAATGCGGGCAATGTAATAATGAATATGTACAAGACAGTCAAAGTAGCCGAGGAGTTCTATACTGATCTTTACAGTAGCCAAATAGCTTAGGACAATAAGGAGGTAGGCGGTAAGGAAATACCGTCAGACGTTCCGTCAGTGACAAAGGACGAAGTTAAGCAAGCATGAAAAACTGTGAAAAGGAGGAAAGCAGCCGGAGAAGATCAGGTAACTATAGATTTGTTGAAGGACGGTGGGCATATCGTGCTAGAAAAACTGGCCACCCTGTATACGCAGTGCCTGGTGTAATCGACGGTACCAGAACCATGAAATAACGCAAATACTATCCTCATTCACAAAAAAAGAGGACGCTAAGGACCTTAAAAATTACAGACCATTCAGCTTACTGTCTGTTGCGTATAAGATATTTACAAAAGTAAACGCTAATAGAATCAGGACAACTTTAGACTGAAACCAAGCAAAAGATCAAGCAGGTTTTCGGAAACGATACTCTACTATCGATCATATCCATACCATCAACGAGGTGATAGAAAAACGCTCGGAATATAACCAGCCCTTATACATAGCATCATTGATTACGAAAAGCATTTGACTCAGTAGAAACCTCGGCGGTGATGCGAGCATTGCGAATTCAGAGGGTAGACGAGTCGTACTTGAAAGTGCTGGAAGATATCTATTGTGGCTGCACAGAAACCATAGTTCTGCATAAAGAAAGTAACAAAATTCTTATAAGGAAAGGTGTTAAGCAAGGGGACACGATATCCCCAGTACTATTACCAGCTTGCTTAGAGGAAGTATTCAGAGACTTAGAATGGAGAATGGGAGCAGTTAGGGATAAGGGTAGATGCAGAATACCTCAGTAATCTGCGATTGCTGATGACATTGCCTTGCTAAGTAACTAGGGAGATGAACTGCAAATAATGATTGATGACCTAGACAGGAAAAGTAGAAAGGTAGGCTTGAAAATCAATATGCAGAAGACTAAGGTAATGTTTAACAGCCTCGGGAAGAAACAGCAGTTTACGTTAGGTAGTGAAGCACTGGAAGTAGTGGGCGAATATGTCATAACGAATAAACATATTCCGGACAGCTGGCGGCAGAGTAAAATGAATTTGACTTATAAAGGGAAAGGAGACAGGATGCACATAAAATCCTACAGGCCGATTACCATAACATCTGTTATGTACAGGTTAGCCAAGCAGGCGGTGAAATTAAAGGTGCGAGCATGGGTTGAAAGTAACAAGATACTCGGAGAACTTCAGAACGGCTTTAGTAATGGCAGGCGCTTAGATGATAGCCTGTTCGTGCTTACCCAATGCATCGAAATATCTAGAGTGGAAAATAGACCTTTGTATTTGGCCTTCCTGCACATAAAGGGGCGTACGACAACGTAAGCAGGGAACTCCTGTGGAACATATTAAAAGAAGGTATCGGTTATGAGATAATAGAGTTCCTACAGGAAATATACCGGGATAACAAAGTAGAAATTACGTGGGAAGGGATAAGAAGTACAGAGGATGTCAAAGTATGCAAATGATTAAGACAAGGCTATCCTCTATTACCGCTGCTGTTCATGCTTTATATGACAAACGTGGAACGGAGGATACAAGACAGTAACCTAGGTTTTAACCTGTCATATAGATTAGGTGGAAAGGCGGTAGAGCAGCGCCTCCCCGGTTTCATGTAAACAGACTATATTGTGCTGCTAGCTGAGAGGCTGGAAGAATTGCAAACTCTATTTAAGTATTGCGGAGACGAAGGGGACGCTCTAGGCTTCAGTTTCAGCGCAGTTAAGTCGGGTCTGATGATTTTCAACGGCTCAACTGATCAGGGTCTTAAAATACAAGGCCTTGAAATACCTAGAGTAGCAGAATATAAATATCTGGGGGTATGGGTAAACGAAGGATTGGCATACATTGGAAAGCATGAGCAATCACTTAAGGCCAAAGGGCGAATGAATGCCGGGATAATGAAGCATAAGGCATTGTGGGGATACAATAGGTATGATGTTTTGAGGGGTATTTGGAAAGGAATTATGGTGCGTGGACTTACTTTCGGAAATGCGGTTTTGTGCCTAAAATCAGAGGTACAGTCGACATTAGAAACAAATCAGAGATCCATTGGACGATTAGCACTAGGTGCCCAGGGCAAAACTACAAATGAGGCGGTACAGGGAGATATGAGCTGGGCATCTTTCGAAGTACGGGAAGCTCAGAGTAAAATATTATATGAGGAACGCCTGAGGAAATTGGACAGTAAGAGATGGGCAGCTAAAGTATTTAAATACCTGTACCTAAAAGCGTTGACTCACAATGGAGGAAAATAACTAGGAAACTAACTAGTAAGTATGCTAGTAACAAGGACGGAGAAATAAAGAGCATTAAGCAACAGGTGAAAAACAATTCGATGGAAAAGAAACAGAGTGTGGAATTATACCGAAAGTGGAAAATTCAGATCAGGAAGGAAGATTTCTTTGATAACTCAAGAGGCAGTGCCCTACTTTATGAAGCTAGATCAGGGTGCCTTAGAACACGCAGCTACAAAAAGAAATTTAACAATGGAGATGACGCATGTGCTGTATGGGGAAACTCCACTGAAACAATTGACCATATTATACTCGAATATAATGGTATTCATCCGGAAGTTGGTGCAGGCGCAATCACTGTTCCTGAAGCTCTAGGGTTTAGAGATGACAGTGGCCGGGTGAATAAACCGGCGGTGGAAACTACCAAAAAACGACTGGAAGATTTGTGGCTTAAAAGCAGAGAAGTGGCATAATGTTAGTAATGTAGGAACAAAATTTAATAAATAGAATGGTGGTTTAGTTAACCATTCTAAGTCAATAATTAAGATATAGGGAGAAAAATGAGCATGATAGCTACTGCCACCACCCCGTTTTAAAGGGGACGCTCCTATATTCCATCCATCCATCCATGTCTACTTAGGACATGTAGTAACCGCAGATTCTGACCATGACAGGGAATTAACAAGGAGAATAAGATTGTGATGGAGCGCAATTTGTAAGCACTCCCAGATTATGACTAGCAATTTACCGGTATCGAAAAGGAGAAAAGTATACAAGAGTTGCATCTTGTACGTACCTATGGGGCTGAAACGTGAAGGCTAACAAAGAGGCTTTTGCATAAGTTGAGGACAGCGTGGAGGGCTATGGAAACAATTGGTAGGGATAACGTTAAGAGATAGGAAACGTGCAGAGCGGGTCAGAGAAATAACTCAAGCCACTTATATTCTAGTAGAAATCAAGAATAAATGGGCATGTGCAGGACATGTAGGGTGAAGAAAGGACAACCGATGGCCGCTTAGGCTAACAAACTTTATTCCAAGGGAACGAAAGCGTAGTAGGGGGTAGCAGTATGATAGGTAGGCAGATGAGGTTAAAACGTTCGCAGGGGTCAAGTTTGGTTGCAGCTAGCACAGCACCGGGTTAATTAGAGGAATGTGGGGGAGGCCTTCGCATTGCTGTCGGTATACCTAGGCTGATTATGATGAAATAATAGGCTTATCACTCCTCTCTGATGTACACGCCGTGTGATAATATAATTTATGTCACCATCAGTTGCCATGTACATCGCTCAAGTCTTCATGCAGCTTAAAAGCTATTAATGCAGGCGCCCACAAATTCCGCATTTGCCGAGTGTGTCTAATATTGAAGAACGGTGAACATTAGCGAATGCACCCTTGATCTAAAGAAAGAGAGCAGCAATCATCGTGTGGTGGCGTTTTGTTTCTGCTCAACAATTGATACCCTATAAAATACGCTGTCGATAGCAAAGCGGCCTTCGCTGAATGGATCCGGTCGTTTCTTGTGGTTACAGACACAATCTTCAAGGCTGGAACCACTGAAGACGCGCTAATATTGTGCAATCCATTCTTTTTTCGCTGCAATTTTCGAGACCGACAGATCTGTAGGGTATTATGTCATGAGCCGATTCACCTAGCGGCGCATTCCTGGAGGACTTTAGGGCTCAAAAACTGAAAACTAAATGGGGTATATTTATGTTGAAGCAGTCGGGAGTCATTTGCTGGACAAACACACTGAAAAATACAAGTTACGTTAGGCTCTGGAGTCGATCGCTGTCCCGCGCCCAACTCCGAGGGAGACCAGACGGAGACGGCAATGGATGGGGGGCTCTTGACTGGTAAGGACAGTGCGGCCCATTCGAATCTCGTTGGTTTTATGAGGACGGAACTGAAGCGGGGGCGGCGGGGTATGCTTTCCAGCGCTGGCAGTGGCCAGACTGAGCATAGTTTTGCCAAAATGCTTTACCAGGCGAAAATAATTAAGTTTGACTATCACGCGCACATACAAGGAAGTCAAGGTGTATACCGTCTTGTTCGAACGCTTTGCCTGCTCCTTTATAGTCGCAAAGTATGCTTTCGCGTCAATGCATATTATAGTGAACGTTTATAAAAGAAAAAATATAAATGGAATAAAATATTTTGCTTCAGAAAATAATTGCTCTCAGTGACCACCATCCCCGGCGATTATGCAACAATGTACCCAACAAACCTAAAAGCAGAGGACGTTGGAATATTTGGCTGTGGTTGTGATGTAAGTGGACAATGGTTGCTAGACCCAAAAGTTGATTTCAATATTTTTAATAAAAATTCATTTTAAAACTATCTATCGCACCGATAACTCAAATTCCGAGGAGGTGTAATTTAACATGTGTGTTGAATGAAATGCAATATCCATTTTAAGCTCAGATATTAGCTGTCATTATTCCTTGATTGGTTGGAATATTGTTGCGAGGATTTCCCAAGCTTTTCCAAGGAAACGCCAAGGAAACGCTTCTGCGAAGGTTGGAAAAGCTTCTGCGAGGTCTCTATCGGGTCCCCTTGGTTACAAAAAGCCTTCTTATAACCCAAGCCATTCTGGCGTCTTGTAATGCCTAACCGAAAAGTAATACCCTAAATTATTCTACCAGTGTAACTTTATCCTCCGAGGCGTGCTCGGAAGCTTTAAAATAATATTTCAGCTGTCCCAACATACCGCAGCATATTTTTCAGCGAACCCAAAAGTATGTTTTTCATTTCAGCTATCAACATATCCAGCCATGCCATTCCTACCTATTCACCCAGTAATTATGAAAGCTATGGGTACTCAACAGGTAATTGGCTGGTTAAAAATGCCATCTAGTTCGGCAATTCACCAAACCACTTCAAAATTTCTAAAAAATCCCCAAAAACTGCACTGCTGTCTGATTCTGTTAGAGATTTTCCAGCAAACCCGTTGCCACAGGGCTCTCCCCTCAAAATGTAAGATCGACCACGCAGTTCCAGCTCGCTAGTTATGTTCTAAAGTGTCAGCGAGCCATTTTGTCTCTATATAATTACCATGCATCCCTTTGAAAATACTTGAGCCCACACTTTACACGAGCATTGTCAACTTCTTGAAACTCTTTTCGCATGAGCAACACAGCTTCTGCAAAAACCCAACTTGCATCAATTCTTTACCTTTCCTGTCCATTGAACATGAGTATATTTTGTTTCCCTTGGCTTTTCTAAGGAATTCGAAACAGTCTGTCACAAGCTTTTCAATTTGTGCTAAATTGATTAAAGATAATATCTTAGCTTGGCTTAAACGTTTTCTATCTAACATATGGCAGTTCTTCTCAGGTAGTGGTCTCAGCTCCAGACTGAATTCTATTCAGTTCGTTGTGCTCAAGGCTCAGTTTTAGGCACCCTGCTATTCCTTATCTATATTAATGACTTAACCCGATGCATGCCCTCTAGTATTCAATTATTGGTTTACGATTGTGCAGTATTTAGTGAAATTAACAACCAAAACTATGCTATCTAAACATAAAATTACATTAACGCAATTTTCAACTTGTTTTACCTCTGACTAATGCAACCAAACATAGTCAAACGCAAAGTAATGAGAGCATCCTGCATCTATACTGCACCCATCTCCTACTCTCATCTTTCCCTGCAAGATACCGATTTGGGTAGAAGTGTGAATCAGAACTTTCCAACCCTGCCACAGGCCCTTCTGTAACTGTCGAAGGTTTTGGTGGGTAGCCCCATTTGGGGCGCCGAGAAGTTTTCTTCATGAAGCCCACACATCCATGGGACCTTCCTTCGATCACCGTCAACGGTTTCACGAATGTAATATGCGGGCATGCCCATTTGTAGCCCCGCTTCGGTCCATGCTGGTCCTATTTGACTTTTGACTGGGCAGCCTCATTAAGGTTAGTGAAAGCGTTTCTTATATAAAGGCCCAATGAACTTTGCACCGACCCTAAAATTCTCCAATGGGGACCCTTGAGGGCCGGATGTGAGAATATCTACTCAACCCTTGCCGTGCTTATATGATGCCCATATGGGAAAATCAAGAGAAGCCCAGTTTGGGCTTGCCCGCTTAATACTTAAAGGGGCCCTAGTAGTTTTTATTGTCGTAGTTCCAGCCCAAATCCTTCATACGAGCCCCAAGGATCTCCGTATTGTGTGCTGCTTGAGTAGGTATCCTCAAAGTTCTCGCGGCTACACATGTGTAGTGTAGACGCCACGCGTGAGGGAGATTACCTCGTTTTTTATATACATACACAGATAGAGTGTTGACACTTTAGGTCCTTTTGATCCATGTGCAAGGCTTTATTCTCTCATTTCGTTTGCGTTTTCATTCCTGCTGGCACGCGTGTATTTGAGAAGTTCGATGGGCCGGCTATAGGGTCTGAGTTATTAGATTATCGTCCAATAAATCGCCGATTGCATTGATTAGATGGGGGAATCTAGCTTATCAATGTCAGCGGCACTTTCTCAAAAGATACCCTGGCGACCCGATCCCTATATCCTGAACACCAATCTTTGACAATAGACGGGTACTAGCAACAATGAAAAGGCAAGCAAAATGAGAGATTTTCGAAGCCCTGTTTACAGATAAAAAGACCAAACGCTGCTACACTATCTGAGAGTCTACATAAAAACGAAATATGTATCTTAAGGGTGGCGCCCCACTGCACAAGTGTGATCGTTACAGTTTGAGAATTCTTATACTGAAAGTTTTTGAATTAATGGCGGCTTAAGAATAGCCTTTGTCCTATTCGTATGTGCTTTTTTTCTTGTTCGCTTATAATGGCTGCGCACGGTAACCGACACATAGCTGGCACAGCTGCAGTTTTTCCCTCTCGCTTGCGAGCGGGCCGCTTCATAGAGGCCAGAAGTGGTCCTCCTGCCGGCGACGACGTGCGATCGAGAGAAACCGGAACCGTTTGGTTTTATATAATACGACCATTCCTCGGACCGCTTGCGTGACCAATGCACCAGAATAAACTCTTCATAAGAACCCGCGTTTCTCTCTCTTCCCTTTCCTTGCAAAAGTTCCAATAACCTCTAGTCTCTACCCAGTAATCGAGTTAGTTGAGAAGTTCCATGCTCATGGAGCTCGCACTGTCCGAACAAAAGCGTTTGGAAATATGTTTGCGAATTTTTCCCCACTAGCTCGTTTCCGCCTTTATAAAATAAAAAAGATATTTCGTGGTAAAATACCAATCTTCGGCACATTTCGTGAGTGCGGATAGAAGCGGCCGGGTTACCTGGGCTGGAAATAAAAGTAGATATTTATTATTGTGAAATCGGTTATTCTCGTGACCTTCTACTCTGTTCTTAACGAGTCAATACCCGCAACCGATTCAGTCATTTATTCCATATGGGCACCGAATGCACCTAAAACATAACTGCACTCAACAATCTCTGTGAACTTCCGGACGTGAACTATCGTCTCATCCGTTATGGAGCGCTGAAAGCCCTACCCATGGTAAGGCTCTTTGGAGGGTAACGAAGAATAATTATTTTGCTTTCTAGAAGAGCAGCATCTTCTAATAGTTACATAACTTCAAAAAAACTATGAAAGGAAGTCGGCGATAAAAGCGCTAGGCAACAATGTCTCTTTCAGCAGCAAATAAAATTGGCTCTTCCAGAATGAATCTTGAAGCAGCAAACTAAAATAAATAAAATAAACGTTCAATACTGGATATGTTTTCTCGCAAATAAAAACTTTTTCAACGTGGCCATGTAGATACGTACGGTATATTTAGGCAGGTTCCTCGTCAAAAATTTTATTGCTTGCACTTCTCACTGTACCATGTTGTTTATGCAGCTGCAAAATTCAGTAAATTTTTTGTCCCATTGATTTTCCCTGTTTTGAATGCTTAGGCGCTGACCTGGGAACGAACAGCATATATGTTTCTAGCGCATATACAAAGCCTTGCTTAACTTAATATATTCTTATCATCCTGTATTTATAATGCTGAAAATTTTTGAAATAACTCGAACATGCCTTTGCTAAAACGCTAACGCTCCTTCGCGGGTGTTTCTGAGCCCCATTCTTCTTGCGTGCAAGTGTTGGTCAGCGTGGGAGCAAACCTTGCCACGTGCTTGCTGTCTCAAAATTGTCGTTCCGTATGAGCTTCGATGAGCGCCATGCCGCGGTTTCAAAACGTAATCCAAAATTCCAATAATATTGTTGTTGTCAAGATTTTTATCAGTTAACCCTGAGTAATTGAATATGTCTTAAATCAATGTCATTGTAATATATGCGCCCCGCCGGGTTAGTGCATTAGTAAGACGTCCGGCTACTCTGCCGGAGTACCCGGGTTCGATCCCAACCGCGGCGGCAGCGTTTCGATGGAGGCGAAACGAAGAGGTGCTCAACAAGAATTACCCTATTGATGAAGGGGAAGCAGTACCCTCTACTGTGGACATTCTTCTCCCCGAAAATGACGTGCCTGCAGTCAAAGATGAAAAAAGCGCCGATGAAGAAGGTACCAGCATGGCCCATCTGCCAGAAAGCACTCTTCATGCTGATGTTGTGGATACTTGTTCATTGTAAAGTGAGAAGGATAACGACCAGGAGCCACCAGCTAAGCAACAGAAACACCATGTCAAGTGGGACAAACGCGACTTGAACACAAGTCAACTCGCCATTCCTGTGATTGGTACTCCACTGAAGGAGAACCGCTAACACCACTAGAGGCATTTGAAAAAGTTTTCGACGATGAACCTTTGCCCCTTCGGCTTCCGTCAACGCTGTATTTGTGCTCTCGCAGTGCGTGATGAACTGCCGAAGGCGCAAAAGCTTTTTGTGGGTGGTTGTATATTTTCTGGAATTGGCTTCTGCAGTTAGGCACATAATTTTCTAATCTCATTCTGGCAATTGGGGGGTCTACAGGATTTGGGCTCTGTCAGAGCCAAGACGCCACGCCGCAATATCGGACAATATTTGCTGTCGGGAAACACACTGGTGCACAGCCAGCGGTCTGAGCTGGCTATTGGAATTCCTTAATGCGTTTTCATTAGCTCGGCAGTTGCAACATTCAATTGCTACGATATCACTTCGTCGTCTCCTTTATCGCTGCAGCTACCCTCAAAGCCTACGTATATCGTAGAAAAGAGAGAGAGTGAAAGGGAAAGGCTGATGGCGTGCTACGCTATTGATTCTCTTCAACTTTATATCCGCCATGAGAGGATAGATCGCAACTTGCCTAAAAAGAGAGCGAAGAGGTTCTCACCGCGTATTACGAATGAGGAGAGTGAAGAACTCCCGCACACATTGGATCACTCCAAATATGGCGAAACAAGCGCAAACTTCGGCGAGCTTGTATATTTACATCTCGTTTTCTTATCATCGTGTCACGTCCAGGAGGAACATGTAGCTCATTTTAATGTACGTAAGTTATAAGTATATCACCGCCTGAGTTTTTGTTCAAAATGCTCTGTATTTTAGCCGACAGGGCAAAGTAAACAGAATTTTTCTGTTTGAATTTAAAAATTGTCCAGCTGAATATGTATGCGCAAATTACCCCGACTTACAGCCCGCATATGTTAGTATGTTATCATTCTGTTCAGTTTGAAAGGCAAAGGACAGTTGTTCTAAAGATCGTTTCAATGCTAATATTTTCACGTAGATTTTGACAGTGGCACAAAGCTGCGAGCCTCTAATGCAGTCACTACAGCGAAGGATTAGCGTGGGAAAACTTGCGCCTAATTCGTCGTCGTAAATCGCTTACAAAACGGTGATTTCATCGCAAGAAATTATTTAAGTTTACAAATTGCTCTCTCACCAAATTGCAATACTTATACCCCACTTAATCATTATTCTTTAGACACCAGTTACTACTGTATGTTCTGTCCTGCAAAACTAAAGGCTGATCCTGCGAATATCAGTTAGGTAAAAGCGTCCGTGTATGCACGCCTAAGACAAGGAAGATCCGATACGCGCATGTCTTTCCTAAGTACTGCACTCATTAAATCATCAATACCTAGCACACTTCTTGAAGTACAATTAACACACCACATGTTTCTATTTATTATACTTTAGGAAAAAGAAATAAATATATTTTTACGACAGTGAAACACAACACAAATGATATGCATAGTTGATATTTAAATCCACGATTCAAAGTCTCATTTAATGCTAAATGGCAATTTGTTATTCTAATTACTTACTCCTTTCAATATAACATGTTTAGGATAATATGAACATTCGCGGGTACATTTAGGCCCATAAAATCATTTACTTATCTTTTCGGACGTGTGCCGTAGAGGGGTAGCGGCCGCGTAACTCCGAATTTTCTGCCGGAGACGTGAACGAAGATATTATCTACATCTCATCTGTCTAAAATAAACATGAAGATTTTAACAATAAATATACCTTAGTCCTCATTGTAGCTCTATAGAATAAATATATCATTGTTAAATAAACAATTACTTCTCCAGTGGCTTCCTTTCTATTATCTTTTAGAGAAGCCACACGCAAGAGGCAGAAAACAATCTTCGGAGAAATTACCGTTTTTACTCACTCTGCAAACACGTGACAACTGGCCATAGAAAGGAGCAAAAGCACAGCTGGCAACATTCTTGACAACAGTTATTCGTGTGCGCTTAGACACCAGACAGTGGAGAGTCAGTCTGCTTTCCATAGGTTTTGTACTTAATGACTAGGGCGTGCTTAACTAGTGACCTTTCCTTTAATGTGGAAGACCCGTTTCTCAACATCTTTCGCTTAGCACTCAAAATATGCGGAAATTAAAAGGAAATTCCATGGTATATTATAAGTCATTTTCGCTAGTATATTCATATGGTTAAAATGTGCAGACTTTATTTATATTCAATACCACTGCTTCTCCGCGAACTTGTTGCGGAATGCATTTATGAAAAAAATATAATATAGTCCTTGAACACCCGCATAAAATTTGAATGAGTAATATTTAAATTTTATGCCAGTTGACGTCGTTTCCGTCCTGATGAATTATCTTCAGTTGCAGTCACACTTCAGCAACCAACTGTAAATTGATCTGCTATCCGGCCGAATCTCCTCACTCAATGCACTTGTAGAATAATAATTTCACTGCCTGGGCCCGGTCATGAGACGTAGTGCATATTGTCACTCACATAGTTTCTCAGAAAAAAACAAAACACCTCCCAAACAACAACTGCGTTGGTCACTGGGAAATGTTCTAGCATGGAGTGGCGCAAATGTTCTGCAAGCGCGTTAGTGATCGCAGGCGATGAGTGAAACTCTTTAACAGTAGAATATCAAGAGTGTATTCTCATTGTAGACGCCCCTAGGTGTACCAAGCCTGAGCAAAGCAATACGTAAATAATCACAAACACTGTGTCTCGTACTTTTTGCTGGTTAAATATGAACCCTTACCAACTTGCCCAGTCGTCAACCTTGTTGACAAACACACCCCTCTAAACTCCTTTCTGCGGTCATGCTCACGTCAGCATTGTGGAATTGTGATACCATTTGTCCTTTTAGGTACCTTTATGACCTAGAAAGGAAAGGAAAAAGTTAGTTTTCGGCGTTTGGTAAATCCCTTGCAATGCGAAACTTAAAGCTATGATGATGGGCAAAAACACATTCCCCGGCGGTTGTGCAAGAGGGCCTAAATAAAGGAAAATCTTAGCAAGACCACCCCAAATATGTCTCTAAACATTACTTCATTGCTGTTAAGCACAAAATATATGAAAATGAATCATCGCCCGGTCGAAACAAAACTACAGTACCATGTAACCATATAACGAGCAGCACAGGTCGTGGTAAGGTACCAGGCTGGCCAATGTCTTACTTCATGAAACTCGACACGGAACACCTTGTGGATTCTACCTAAGTTAGCTCTGCCGGTATTCCTAGTACACCTAGGATTATTTTCTTCAAAAGTTCCTCAAGGAACATCAATGTTCTCGCCAGCTGGTTCAACTAGCCATCTTACCGCGAGGAGTTAGGCGTGATTAACTTTCACACAACAAAGTTCTCACCGATAAGCCAAGCTCTATACTCGCTGGGCTCTATTTTATGTAGCTGGTTGTTCTCATAAAAAGGCTTTCTTATGTTCTACTTTCTTATGGCTTTCTTACGGCCGCCGGCGGAAAAAAATATCATTGGAAAGTGGCAGCGGCCAACATCTGCAGCGATGGCCAGCCAGCTCTTCTTCATTCACTAATAGTGTCCGGCCTGCATGACAGTCTGTGAATTTAGGATGCATGGTTTAGCTACAGCCTACTGTAGGTGTTTTAATTCCTCCTCTGCTTCTCCTTATATCCCTTCAATTCTTACCGCCAATGCATGGTATCACACTGGCTTCCTCCGGTGTGATACCACCTTTCCTCCTTCTACTCTTTTTCTCCTAATTATATTTAAGATGGAATCCAAGTACATTTTTTTAATTTATTGCCAAATTTTAAGGACCTAATAGATTTTTTTCACGTGTTCGTAACATTTTTGAAACAGAAGCTCAGATGTGCTATATGAGCTTTAAAATACTCTAAATTGAGGAAGAGGAAGTATACATTAGAAGAAATAATTTTATATTCAAAACAACATGTTTAATTCTGTCGGCAAATGCAAAAGCGCATATATATATATTTCATGTGTTTCAAATATGCTCAACTATACATCAACTATCACATTATTACGGAGTGTGCGCCCTGAGCTAAAACTTAGACGAATCTTCTGAAAACATATTCTGTGGGCTTTCATGAATATCGGTTATGTTTAAAATTAATTACCAGTATCCCACTGTATATTCCAAATGTATTACTTTGATACGGATACGCAGCCCGCTCCAGTTATGGAGTCGGTGAAAGCAACTTATGAGCGCCTCCGTGGACATACAAGATATCAGTTACTTGCAGAAGGCATGCGATTCCGCCCATGGAAGACCACATTTTCGCTGTTTGTTACTCTAGTGGTCAATAAAACAAAACTGGTCCGAACAATTGATGTCGATGGCCTGATGAGGTTTGTGCAAGGAAGGCGGTTATTTAAAATAGGCGCATCGAGAGTGCTGCCTGCTGTGTTCGAAAAAGGTTGCTGCAAAAAGCAAGAGCTTCGCTGCGTACACTAAATCATGCTTTGAAAAACCAGTAGCACTTTCGGAGCTATGGCAACGGATCGAAGGCACCACCTATCACCACTTTACAAAGGGGTGTAGCCAGCAACTCTACGACATGACGAAGTTCTCGAAGTATGGCAGAAGAAAAGTATTTCGATCAATCTAGGAGATAATTTTCCGGGTGTGAGCCCTCCCTCTCACCCCTCATATGGGTAAAACAATTTTGTCGAGAAAGCAATATTTATACTCGCATACATATGAGCGAAATGCTCAGCTTCAAATACCGGGTATAATGTCATTCAGGAATGTTTGCAAGGCTTTTTTGCCTCTTGTAGCTTGTTCGCTTTGTTTGTTCTCTTAATTGCATTTACTCTCATTCCCGACTGCTATGTATACCGCCAGCCAGCGAAGGCATGACACTATGGTGACGGAGTCGCATTACTAGTAGTCCAGCTTAGTTATCCTTTCAATGGGGGCTCATTCCATGTGAAAGGTCCCAGGACTCAAATATAGTTCTCTTGCCAACTGCGTGAAGGACGTTTTGTCAAAACATTTTTTTGTAATTTTGTTTCTTGCATAAGCGTTTGCATAAGCATAAGCAAAACTCGCCCTGAGAAACAAAACTATAATTTACACCCTAAGTATGATACGATATGATATATTAGTATTTCAATTTTTTCTCTTGCATTGTTTTGTCAAGTTACTTCCTTAATGAAACACTACAAGAATTTTCATTATTTTGGGTCCCCGATACCGTACAAAATGTTGCGTTTTAAGAAATTTCCTACATCATACCCAACGCAAAAACAAAAAATTTGCCACTCGCTGGAGGCTGCATACCACGTTAAAAATTATTTCAGTTGATATAACGGAGTCGTTTCATAAACGATATCCTTCAAACTTGGTAACAAGTGACATTTTCGTGTTATTCAGGCTTAACATGTATTAATATACGCAGTATAAAAATCCTAGCATTTACTTTGGAAACGTTCGTGCAAGTAAATTTTATTTGAACGAAGACATTTTTTTTTTAATTCCATGAACAGGAGTAGCGGTAGGCACTGCAAGCAGTGGCTTCAGCACAGAACACGTACGTCACCGCCTAATAATATGGTTTCGCGTATGAAATCTTGTTTTTATGGAGCTAACTTTTTTAGATATAAATGAATCCAAATGCATTGCAAGCGATGTATTTTCACGTGCTGGCTACATTCAATTTTGAGCGCCAGGAGCGATCAGTCTAGTCATCTCAAAATCAGTGTTGGTTTTGGAGTGTCATTCACTGGCCACGTTTCCTTAACTCTGTCTGACATTGAAGCAGCAATATAGCGTATCAAAAGCTTTGCTGTGTCTCATAATAGACGATTTTCGCATACGAATGATTTTTATTCCCCTTAATGTCTTCTTAGCATTTCTTTTCTCATCAACTCATATTCAACTTTTTAATGTTTGATCGTTAGCCATACAAATTGAGATCACCTACGTACTCATGTTCATTTCTAGACTTGAATGTATTGACTGAGTTCTATAATATTTCACCAAAAAATGTTGAAATTGCAGAAGATTTGAAAAGGGATGAATTGTGATCAACTAGCGGTTACCAAAGGCACAATTTAGAAGGCCGTTCTCTTTCGTGCTTCTACATAGGAACACGACAGCCAAATAATTGTAATTTCATTTGTCCGTTTTCTAGCTCTAGTAAATACATCTTGTGATTTGCTCCCTAATGTTATTACCTCTACAAACTTGATCCTGCTACTGCATCTTTCAATGTGCCGGACGCAGCGTTCAACACACCACGTTTTAGGTACTGAAGAAATCTTATTTTCCAATAAATTATGGTATCCTCTCATGATAACAAAGAAACTATTTTCCTTCCTTTATTTCTATGAAGAAGTGTGGGCGTTTATTTTTTAAAGCAGGCAATTATTAATTTGCTCTGTCAGCGTGTATTCCTCTCCGTAATATTGGTTGGTCTGTGGGGTTTAACGTCCCAAAGCAACTCAGACTATGCAAGATGCCGCAGTGGAGGACGTCGGAAATTTCGACCACCTGGGGTTCTTTAACGTGCACTGACAACGTACAGTACACGGGCGTCTTGCTTTTCGCCTCTGCAATGTGATGTAAATGTACTAAATGTATCTTCCTGCTCAATGATTTGATGAACCTGGCCCCACGGGGAATCTGGCAACAATAATTGGAGGTTGTGTCATCTTAGTAATCTGGAGTGACATCACACTTCGGCAGCGCGTCGCTAGGGCTGGTAATAGATTGGGAAAAAAAGAATTTCATCCCACAATTAAACCAAACTTACTGGAACCAAACCAACAATAAAGATAAAACGTTGATATGAATAATGAGGCATCTATTGCTTTTTTTGTCTGGGCGACTTTGACTTTTAATGCAGGCCTGAGTATAATGTAAAAGCCAGTTTTCGCGGAATTTGGAACATATTGCTCTTTGAACCGTTTCCTTGAAAAAGCTTGAATTATTTTTAACCTTCAACCTATAAAGGCGCAAAAATTGCCTCAGGTGAAACTTTTCTGAAAACTTTCCTGAACCTAAACACTTTTGACCCCTTTAGTGAGCAAAGGAAAAGCAAAAGATCCTATATTGTTACAACCGTGAAGACACATAGCACAACAACGCAACTGCAATACTCTAAAATATATTCGACATTGCAACTTGTTTTTCGTTCATTCTAAAAAAATTGTTTCTTAGGTACAATCAGTGCCCCATACCGCAAACTTCAAGAAGAAATTACGCGATGAAAATAAATTCTAAATAAATGTGAAAAATGCATTTCTCACAATTGGCAACATGCCAAACTTTATTACAAAAATTGTGGGTGGCCACTTTTGGATGCTGGGAAATTTCGCATGGAATGACCCTCTGAAATTTAGCTTCCGATTAACTTGAAAGTGATGGAGTGCTATAAGCATGATTGGTTTCAGGTGACACTTGCGAGTTAACATTAGGTTCGGCCACGTTTAAAAAAAAAAGAAACACGGCAATATCTAATAAATACCACATGACTACGTATACTGTGCTGCCCAATGTGCCAGGAGTCCTGTGTTCATATTTGCTGCTGCGCGGATGACGACGGATCTTGACTTTGCTGCTGTCGTGTGCAGCTGTTGACAGCGCGCTCTGTCTGCACGTTGACTGCACCGGCGGGCGTGTATCTCTGAGTAAGCAGGAATATAAAACTATCGCTTTAAAACAGCTGAGGGCATTTTCGTACTATGAGTGCAAGTGGAATGTACAGCAAGGTGGCCATTATGGACGTAGCAATGTTTGAAAATAAAGGAAACACTGTTAAATATATATATGTAAATGCGAATTCCTGATTATTTTGTGGGCATGAACATTTGCCTAAACTGAAAGCTTTCATACTTGACGTTTAGCTGAAGCATAACTTTTATTAGCGAGGTATGTCCGAAGCATCCAAACATGACATATACTCAGTACGAGGTTGAGTTGGTTTTTCTGCAAAGATTACTGGCAAAACTGCGTCAGTGAGCGCAGTATTAGCACCTAAATCCACTTTTCGTTTTCATCATCAAATAATTACAATTACTTGCATATGAGGGATAAAAAGCTAGAAAAACGCTATTTTATATATGTATACGCTGTGGAAAAGGCAAATGAAGGGCGTATCTTTCAAATTTGATATATCGAACGGCAGTGTCATTAAAGAAATTTTGAAATCTGGATACACCTTCGGTATTTCCAACCCTCAATTAACTATAGCTCTACTCGCTGGACTGAATTAATAAGTTGAGTGCTTTATTCCAGACACAAATATAGCTCTGTTACGTACGAAATGTGAATTTTTCAGAAAGGCCTCAATTACGCACTTTACATAGTATTTATAAATGAAATCTGTAAAGGTTACATATCTCTCCATTTATATGATCTCATGCAGCTTTTATTCTATAGTTGCAATATACGCGATGTGCCGGATAGATTGAGCCAAGGGCTAATAAATAGTCCGTTAGAGACAGGCGATGCGAACCGGTCGCATATTAGGGCAGCCACATAGCACAGCATAAATCAGTGGCTTTGTTTTGTTAGTTTTAAGCTCAGGTTATTATCATCATCACCATCAGCCTGATTATACCCACTGCAGGGCGAAGGCCTCTCCCATATTTCTCCATTTAACCCGGTTTTGTGCTAGCTGCATCCACTTGACCCCTGCGAACTTCTTAATCTCATCCGCCCAACTAACTTTCTGCCGCTCCCTGCTACGCTTTCCTTCCCTTGAAATCCAGTTTGTTACCCTCAGCGACCATCGGTTATCCTCTCTTCGCACTACATGTCCTGCCCATGTCCATTTCTTCTTCTTAATTTCCACTAGAATGTCGGTAACTTGAGTTATTTCTCTGACCCACTCTGTACGCTTTCTATCTCTTAATGTTACCCCTACCATTTTTCGTTCCATAGCCCTCTGGGTTGTCCTCAACTTAAGTAGAACTCTCTTGGTAGAACTCTATATGGTCCAACTAATAAATATTCACTTTATACGTGTAAATGAGACTTGAAGAGTCGGAGATAACTTTCAGAAATCCCGGTTTCATTATTTGCGCTAAACAAATTTTACATAGGCCTTTTTTCCATCTCCACGAAAATGCCACGAAATGTAGAAACCTTTGCCAGCAATTTCGCGCGCAGCAATGGATTATGCTCTCAACATGATTTGAGCTAACGAAACAACCGGGAACCGTAATTGGTGCCCCCTTGCAGAGTAAGGGTGATATATGGGGGATGATAGCTACGCGTAAGCCCTCTGGCGTGCTTGAAGGCGCGATTTAGATTGAGCGCTTCGCACATTGCAATGTCGATAAACACTACAAAGCGATAAGGATATAAATGAGTGCAACATTATATTTTGGGGGTTTCCTACTTTATTTTCGAAAAATACTACGCACGTGAGGGTTCTTTATCGCAAATAATGAAGCATGATTTCTACATGTGCTTTTTAGCTCAGCAATTACCATTTATTGTTTAAGGTGAATATTCAGTAATTAGGTAAATAATGCCAATTAAAGCTTGCGAACAAAAATTTCCGTGGCGCTCAATGTAGCTGCCAAAAATATGTATCTGGCTTTCTTTGCCTACCTCTGAAGTGTCTTTTTGAGCCTTTCGGGCAAATTAGCTGCGCACATACAACAACCGTCCTCGACGCAACTGTCACCCAAGGACATTGTCTTCCTACGGGGAAATCATTGAAGAAAGGAGGTTTCTCACATTTTACTTTTCCTGCAGGACTCAGAACTTGACTACAGATGATGACGCCAGGCATTACTGGTAACTAACACGCGTGAATGCGTGTATGTGCCTAATATGCGACTAATATTTTATATTTAGCTGGAGCTATGGTCAAGCAATTAACAGCTACACTCAGTGCTAACCGCAACTGAAGAGCAGCAATATCAACTGTACCCAAGTAGCACGCCGTCATTGGGCCGCCATCAGTCCAGTATTGAGAAAATTAAGGTATGTTCAATGGCGACAAACCATATATGCATCAATACAGGCAATACAATATTTATCAATGAATGCTTGATTCACGCTATATGGTCAAGCCATTATAGATGGCCGGGCAATATTGAACAGCATATATAATTGTGTATACAATGTTTGCAAGCAATTCTATACGCAAGGTCATTATTGCCCGCTGTCAGCCAGCTGAATGACAACATGGGGAGAACAGAAAATTCACTGGTTCATGAGTGGTCAGTTTAACGCATGGCTGCACCACTATTAGCAGCGCATTGACTAAATCGGGCCACTGTCGGGCCAAGCGTCGCTAACAAATTCCAGTATCGGACCGATCGCTTGTGCTACCTGGGTAGCAACAAGTGATACGCTCGAGGGCCTTCGAAGTACTTAATTGCATGCTCGTTGTTCCCGGCGTTGGAATAGAGCGTCGCTCCTTCTACCGTACTTCGCATGCGATAGTATCCGTCACCTCGTCGCTGGTCCTGATCACCGCGTCCGGAAAACTAACCAGCGCGTCGCTCTGCTGTGATATTCCTCCTCTATTTTCAATGCTTAAGAACAAACTTTATGTGGCGGTTAATGGCGTCTCTACATTAGCTCTCGTTGATAACGGTGCAACTGGGTTTGGGATTTGAGTGCAGTATGGGATTTAAATGCCTACTGGGACTCAAATTGTTCAAGTGTGATGAAATCTTTTTGGCGTGAGCGGCGAGCCGCTGAGTACTTTTCGAATATAAAATATTGAGGTTGTATTGGGTGGAACTGTAGAAAATACAAGTATAAGTATAGAGCCGCAAGTAAAGAAGACAAATATGTTCAAAATCCGGCGAGGATACAGTAAAAACATTTTTACAGAGTAAAAGGCAAATATGAACACATCTAGAAGCATAAAAATATTCAAAAAGAAATAATTCCTTTGCGAAATTTGTTATAACCCTCATACAAACAATAATTGGGGAAGGTAATTGCAGCTGACTCAAGTTCTAGGTATGAATAAATCATGAAAATATTTTGTGCGACAAAATGGAACCCCAACGTTATGGAGGTGATCAATGCGTGTCGATATGTATGATGGTCTTGTTAGCAATCTGCCGTTCAGATAGTTGTGATAAAATTTATAAAATAGTCATAATGACCCATTGACCTAGGGTCAGATAGAAGTGCAAGGGAAAAACTTGGTTTCATTGAAGTTACACTATTTGTTCTGTGATAAAAATGTTGGAACGAAAGGCGCGGTTCTGCACAGCCTCCGAATCGAAAACAAGTGAATCAATGAATTAATGTGATAAGTATTACGCGGGATTGAAATGCGAGAAATGTGAAAATGTTTGCTGTTATCAATGTTTAGTTTAATATTACATTTGTTACACCAATAGAGAACCTTGTTAATGTCAGACTGAAGGCAAAATACATCATTATCGTGCCTGATTTCACGGTAAGTAATACAATCAGCAAAAAGTTAATTCAAAAAGTGTTAGCCTGGAAGTCATAGAAATAAAAGGGGCCCGAGGACGGACCACCGAGTTTTTTCAAAAGTAGGTTGGTTTCTGCGGCATGCGTTGTGTGCTCTGCAATATTGAAGCGAATAGCTTGGCTACGAGGGTCGGAGCTAAGCTTCGCGTTTGCAATATGCCGTGACGTCACAGCCAAGCCCATTTGCGCAGCCCCCTCGCCAAGTTCTGCCTGCGTTGCATAGCAATGCTTGGGAGGTGTGCGACTCATCCTGATTAAAAAAAAAATGTCTTCATTAGGAAATCGAACCTCCATCACCGGGATCCCTAGCCGTGTGCTTTACCACTGTACCACGCCCCGGAATTTTCTTTTTGTTTATTGCTAAACGTACCGTCTTTGCCAAAAGTCACCAGGCTGCATGGTCAATTGCTTTCCACTTGTATTATAAAGCCAGCAAAGATTCCCAGAGGATCCCAGCTCGTTCAAAAGTGAGGACAAGCAATGGCCTTTAGTTTTCACAGATTTAAAGCTTCAGATGTGATATGAATGTATTACTACAAAGCTGAGAAACAGACCCTGCAGCCTGTTTACTTTTGACAAAGACGGTACATAATGACAAAATATACAGTACAAAATATTTACAAGGTTTTCAGACTACTTGTCGCCCGCGAACAATTTAGTCGTTTCCTTTGTAGAGGATAACATTCTGTATCTTTCAAAACAACATATATTTTCACACTACTCTCCGCAAAATATAGCTAAACGCTATTCATAAATACGCTTGTCTACCGTGAGGATGATAGCGGAATTCCGCAAATTACAGATACTGCGATTGGCGCGCAATTTGAAAATACCAAAGACTAAAACAGTTAAGGCACCCAATTACGGTGACATCAAGAATGTGACGTCACCCATTTGCGTGAGCTGTGAGGACGAAACGAGAAGGAGTGCGCTCCAACGCCGCCGGACTGCGCTTCTGATCTTTCGCGAGTGACAGATGCTGCGCCTTTCCTTTGCTGTAATCGAGTTATAGAACGCACACATATCGCACCCAAATGTTGCAATTTGCCTTGTAAGCACATATCAAATTATGCCAGAAAAATATCGCTCAGAGCGGCACCTATGCTTCAAACTATACAGATGCCAGATTTTGAGTATGATACTTCCCGTGTGGGAGATGGCTGAAGACTTTTGATAAAAATTTAAAATTTCCTTAAGATGACCAGTATTGAGATTAACAGCATTCCGAAGCTCAACGCTTTCTCTGATGACAGCGAACATACCTTCGTGTGGATTAGAATAAAATACGCCTTCAGTATCCAATGAAAAGGCGGTAGTCTGCATTATAGCCCGCTCTTCATCTGTTCAGTAAGTTCCTTTGGCCTGCGAAGAAGGAAAGGGTCATTCTCCCATAGCATCTTCAGGTGTTTTTGAAGGAACTTCCCTACATTACGCTGCCAAAATTTCCAGTCATACACTAACGAGAAAAGGTACAAGCAATATTGTGCGCTTTTTCTGTGAAAAGCACTTCAAGGCCTCCAGTAACTTCATCTCTCACGGCCTCGCTCAATTGCAGCAATTTCAAATTCTTTAAAAGCTTCAGAGCTTCCGTTCTCTTTCTTGAAGTCGAGCTTCACTCACATGAAAATTTTTGCATTTGTGTGCTTTGCTCTCAAACAGGTCCTGCAATAGAATTACAAAGCACCTTTCTTTGTCTGGTTTGAGGACCGTAAGGTTATTTAAATTTTAAAAAGGTGCCTACATTTTGAGCAGCGCCTTCACTGTAACCCTGTCACTCCCATGACGATAAAGATATTCCACTCCTTTGCTGACGATCATTTCTTTGTCTCGATTGGTCGCACTCACTTCAAGTCAGAGCAGTACCCGTAGCAGTCCTGGTCGACAGCTATGAGGCTGGAAACAATACTTGGGACCTTTTTTAAGATTTCCTGGAAATCTTTGAGATTGCTGGCTCCGCATAGCACTGTGACAGAGCTTGAAGTTCCACCATGATGTCTTCCAATGGGCAGCTTCACAAAAACTTGCTTCCGCAAGAATTCTGAAGGCCATGCTACCATTTGGAGGTGTTCCATGTACCGCCCGTGTGATTTCCGTGGATCGTTTTTATCGTACAAAAGAATCATCAACCAGTTTCGCAGAAGCTACACTTGTCGCCAAGCTTTAAACCACAAGCTCTTGCAGATACTTCTGGCATGTGCCTACCACGGACCAATGTAACCAACAAGTAGAACTTGGAAAGGCATGATCTCCTTCAAACAAAAGGGTGAAAACCTGGACTAGCAGGTCGCCACTGCTATGAGACAGGTGCAAGAGATCGCTGTATTTTGCCTTGTTTTGCTACTTAAAAAGAGCCCGTGGTACTAGACCGATGTTTCAGTAGAGCTTGTCGGGCTAGTTGGTTCATAATTCAATGCTATAAAGGTCTTAGTCTGCGTATGTGCGCGTCCAGCCTTTTCTTCGTCCTTGTCTTGATAGAGCAGTTTATTATTACCTTGAATTAAGAACCAACTAAGCCGACAAGTTCGACTTCTGCCTAATCGACCATTTCTGTTTCTATTCGCCTTTGACGACAAAGGCGCTGACAAAAATTGTCAAACGAAAGCTATACAAACAACGGATGTGAGGAAATAACTTAGAAATACGTGTCAGACAATGTGACGACAGGGCTGCTGATAGAAGCCCCCCCTCCATTTCCTCTCTGGTTACTTTATCTGAATGGCGGAACAAAATGCACGTGTTCTTAAGTAGTCTCCTGCAGATTTTCACTTTCGAATCGCAAAATCGACTGTGGAAGAGGGTCTTTAGCGCTCTAAATATTTCATATTGAATGCCATTTTTTCTCTTTTTAATTCCTGAAGTGCGCAGCTGCCTATTTAAGGGTTTCATTTCCTTGAGTCTTCATGTTATGTAAGTTCCTCTTTCAGAAATCCTGGTCTTCTCAACCGCAATGCGCCATACATCATGAAGTTAAAGGTCTAAAGATGCAGCAGCATACAGCTGGAATATTCCAAGCGAACGTTCCATTAACGTAATGACGCTGCGGATGACATACGAGGTGGATGGCACTCGGGTCGTGTCCCTGCCTTACTCTCTTTGTATGTGTCCCTTTCTTGTGTATTTCCGTGTTGCGCCGCTGTTCATTTCCATCATACATCAACTCGCCCCCCAGATTGTTATTCTCTTCGTCCTTGTTTATTCGCACAATGTTTCGACAAATGCTGATGGCGTTACAACAAATGTGTTACAATCAAGTTTGATCGCCCGACTAAGCACTCTCAGTGAGCCCGAGACGCCATCGTAGGCTGAAGAACCATCTTGCCAATTATAGTTCACAAAGCCGCACGTTCTGCGTCGACTTCGTGAAAACTAGTAACAGACCTACCTAAACATCGCACTTCCGGCTGCCACTCACCCGTCGGCCCATGCTGTCCATTTAGACAGGGCACTGCCGTACGTAGCTGACGTTTTGCTGCCTGATCGCCAGTGAACTCAAAGTATATTTCTTTTTCTGGTAATCTCACTTCCATCGTCGAATTGTAAATCGTAGCGGTTTTCACGAAAAAAAAACGCGCACACGCAGAAACGAAATTCAAGGTTCTCAAAACGTCTAACGCGGATATACAAGACGTATGCATTCCAGGCACAAGTGCAGCATCAGCTAATTAGATATCGAGGCTAAAGTGCAGCTTACCTTCACTTCTTAGGAAAGTATAGCTGCTGATGTAAGCCAAATTAAAGCAGTTCTAATTCTGTTGCCTGAAAAAAAAAGATAATATGCAGAGATGTATATTAAGAAAAATTATATGGAGATATATTATTCAACAATACTCTACAGAATATGTAGCTGATGGCACCTGCTGGCGACGCGAAAACCGCCACTTAATAATCGTACTTTTCTATGCAAATGTTCACTATATTTTATTAAATAAACATATAATAAATGAACTGCTCAGTTGAGAGATAGAGAAAGCAGCCACCCCACTCCGCTGCCATCAGTACACCACTAAGTTTGCCAAGAAAGGTGGTCTTAAAAGGGCGCCGTGGTCCGCGTTAGCTAAAGTTAACCACAATTAAGAAAGATTTTTTTTTTATTTTACGCATCGCTCACTGAACTGCTAACTATCAGTTTTGGCAGCAGGTTCCTTAGAAAAACAAAACGACTCTCGAGACGCACTTAGCGGAACAGCACTGGATGTCGAGATATGTTTCGATGATCCAGTGACGTATTGAACAGCTTGCACAGAGACCGCACTCAGGAATACTCCTTGGCTGGTTCCACGTTTCAATCCTTGCAGGCGGTTAGACTGGCTGCATGAACACTAAACTGGCCAGCAGCATTTGAAGTCTTTGCTAAATCCTGGTTCGACCAAACACATTATGTCTGTTGGAAAGTATAAGCCGGTTTTAGCTCCCATAGCAACTTGGATATGGAGAAACGCGTTCTTTTTTTGCAATTTCGCTCGGCTTCTGTTGAGTGTTTAAGCTGAGTTTCTTGAATCTCGTTTTTGGTTATTTCAATTCAGATTAAGTATAGCTAGAAAGCCCTTGAAGGTTTGGAGGCTCAATCCATCTACGCGTCGAAGGAACTGCTTGTTTTCCTTTCGGGGGTTATTATATTTCTTACAATTAAAAAGGACATAATGTAATAGAACCCTTTAGTAAAACAAATATACAATAAGCAGCACTCGTATTTGTGATTTTAATATATTTTATTTGTTTAACTGTTAAAATACCGCCTTGCGTATGCTAGTTTCTTCTCCTCCGATTGTATCCAGGAGGGAGTGGGAGGTCAGGAGCGAAGCAGTGTGCCAACCAAGATGATTGCGCATGTTGGAAGCAGCGACAGCCACGTGGGCAATCCGGTACTCTGGCTGCTGGGTTGCACTGTGATAATAGAGAAAGAAAAGGGAAACATTGATGGTGGGCGAAGCATAATTCATTATCCAGAAAATTGGTCATGAGCATCGTGCGCCAAACATTATGGTCATGTGTCCGGCAGCAGGTAGTTGGTATGCAACATAACCATGCGCCGACCGGCCTTCGAGTTGTGTGACTTTAAGCGGCCATGTGGAATACCAGAGTTGACAGGCACTGCCTACTTAGGCTTTGCTTTTGGATAAGAATGTGCCGTTGGAGTCCGTGCAACCAGGGCCTTCGATCTCAGAGTCAGATGTGATGCACCATGCCGCACAAGGTTTCCTATGATTGGTTAAAGAGTATTTTTATGCTCGTTGAATACCCTTTCATATAATATGGCACCTTATAACTGTGCACTATTGAGTTTGTGGGCCATAATAAAAAGTCCAATATAAACGAGATTATGAATTAGTGGGTAGTAACATATCCTCTTAGATTAAAAAGTATCTGCTAAACTATATTTCAAATTTGTTCGAATTTATTACATAATTATTTCGTAGTATTTTGTCACAATACGTAAAATGTAGAATGAATATGTTATAAATATACTAGGAGTGCAATACTGCATATCTTTTCCAAATATGTTTATATTTTCAATTTTTATATTATAATGTTTTCTGACATATCAAAAACGTACGTTACAAAGTTTGGCCGTTTATGCAGGCATCGAAAATCTTCCACCAACACATTAACACTGTACTTTGAAATCATTACTAATGTACCCTTGATGCTACCTGAGAGCTTACAAACAATCTGTGAAAAGTATATGTTTCTGGCAGGTTTCTAGTACGGTAAATATGCGCCAGAAATATGATGCACATTTTGAAATGGAAGAAAATATGCGAAAAATACTCAGAAAATATAAATGACGTAAGAAAATAAATATAACCTAATTTTCAGAGCTAGCTGACAAAACCAAAAAAAGGCTATTGTAATAGGACTCCTTGAACAGGCCGCTACGCCGTCAACAGTCAATGGAGCGTTCTGCGATCCGTCGTTGCACTTCTGTAAGCGCACGCCCGAGCGTCGGAGAGAGAGCTTCGTTGTCGTTTTCTTTCCTGACCGTCACGCGCGTTGAACATGGTTGTCGTTCTCTTCAGAGCATCAGGCGCTGAGCATATCTGAGCCCAAAACCTGTGTTACACTATTTATCAGTGCCTCGGTAAGCGACTTTGGTGCCTCTTGGTATTGAGCTTTGTCAAGCTTAAAGCAGTCGGACCTACATGCATTGTCTGGCGAAAGTCGACCTCCAGCATTGCAGACCCGACCTTACGCGATAAATCGTCTCTCTGCGTGCGTAAATATAGCAGCTTAACGACAAACAAAGGATTAATTCGCATCATTAAGCGATAGAGGCGTCATCCCTGGTGGATCTTAATGTGACGCCAGTTGTGCGAATTACATATCAGATATCTGTTCCTCAACCACTGTTAGCGCAGCGTTTGAGTACTGCCACATGATTATTTGCTTAGAGTAACATACAGCTGTTAGTCAACTTAGACTACTTCTGGCGGAGAGTAGAGAGCAAGGAATAAGTGCACATTTAAAAGATAAGTTTGAGCGTCGAGCAATATTCGGAGTGCATTTCTCAAGAAGTAATTTAATGTTTACTAAAGTACATATTGGAATCATTTTCAGCATGTTGAAACGCATTTATATTTTTTACATATCGAAATATGCTTGGGGCGCACATTTTGCTCTACTATTTTCGACAGATTTCAAAAATAATTTACCAATATCGAGCAATACCTCATTTGTACTTGGGATGAATAAATTTTATATTTATTAAAGAACAGTTTTATTACAGTCCAGTCATGCTAAAAATGCATAGGTACATGTATTTGTACGTATTCAAAGTACGCCCGAAGCGTGATTTCAGGCATAACACTCCTGAGGAGTTTTAAAGGTGCATTTCGAATATCAAGCTGGACCAAAACTTTAGTTTAGACGAATTATTTTACATTTAAAACTTACATTTTTAATACATTTCCAACATACTAAAAACAAATATGTATTTTTCACACATTGGAAGTGTGCTCAAAGCGTATATTCTATTCTAGCTTGTTATAGACAGGTTTTAAGAATACATTTTGAACATAGAGCAAGGCTTGAATTGTGGTTCCTACGAATTAATTTTTTATTTTCCAAATGTACATTTTAATGCATTTCCAACCCCCTAAACACTGATATGCATTTCACACCTTTTCGACATAGGCTCAGAGTGTAGTTTCAGGCGTGTTATTTCTGATATATCTTAATATATATTTCGAATATAATATCTAGAAACATATTTTTATTATATTTCGAGTGCATTCGTGATTACCTAATATATTTATTAAATATCATGAATATACCGTTGTATATTACGGAAGGACTAGTTTTGTCAACGATAAGTAGGCGTATCAAGGTCCGCAAGGGAATCTAGCAGGCGAGAATCGCGTTTTCACGCTGTAAAGGGGAACGTCAAGTCCCTCTGTCAGTTTGAAAAAAGGCATTAGAAAATAACTCAAGAAACCAGAGATCTCAGTAGGATAGCAAAGCTGCAGTTAATTTTGAACTATCGTGCTATAGATTTCTTTCAAGTTGCCTCTTGACTATACCAAGAATATGACGGGTTAGCACCAGCTAAAGACGGGTATAACAATTGCGAACACTTGTCATTGTGTCTCAGCACTTAATGGGCTCCGATAATAAATTATAGGTCCGGGGTTTTATTTCTAACGTTTTAATTCCGCTCCGATTGTGTTTTTTATCTGAAAGCACTGAAGACAATTTTGCCTTACTCTTAGAATCCGATCTTGTCCTTCCTTTGAAAAGAAGTTGCAGCTGTTTGCTGTGGTTATTCTATTCCCCGCCTATCAAATTTCATCCTAAAGCGTTATAAAGAAATAACTCGATAGCAGTTCCGTCAATTATCGTCGGAGAACAGACAAAAGCTTGTTTTTTCTGCACATATGTAGATATATATACTTATGGCTTCTAGACTTATTCAAACCAGCGATTAACTCGAATCGATAAGTTTTTTCTGCCGCCATTTTGTACCACTTCGCCATCGCCATATTTGTCGCTGCTGGTTGGGTTTCCCGCCTCTACATCTATGTTTTGGAAATCGCATTTTTCTTCATTTTTCCGCCTTGAACACTGAAGTCCAGTTTATAGGGCATGTCATCAATCTGACGTGTCACCCAATGTTTGTAAACGCCGCGACATAGAAGCTTACGCTTGATGGCCATAATTACAATCTTTATCTTGTATGACTTCATATTGCAACAATGCGCTGTACCTAGCGAAACTTATAAGAACTAGCACACTGACACAACTGGGGCATTTTTCGCACCTAGGAAACTAGAATTACTTGTTCGTGATTCGAAAATTGGTGCGACATAGCGTGATTGCGTAAACCGTGTAAGCGCTATTAGTTTACGTGCTCGCAAAATCGATCCAAAATTAGCATTGTCAGAAATTCACCGGATGAAAATATTTGTCTTCTAAAGCCACGGCCATGAATAAATCACTCTTTATTGAATTTCTTTCCGATAGACGCACACTGGAAACAAAGAATCCAACCGGCACCTGCTTATTATATGTATCGCGCTTAGTTGCAAAAACCTGAAAGCCCATTCCCTGTTAAGAAGAAAGGTTGTTATCGATTAGCCTAGCGTGTTCCCTGGTTTCGTATATTCATAGCACGTTTTTTTGCGGATTAATTTTTTCGTTTGATAGAACGGCTAAAAATAGGAATAATTTTAGCTTTGACTAAGTTTGAAAACCTATGGAATTATTTTTATTTGCGCATTATGCGCCTGATTTAGTCACTTCTTATTTGTTTACTAACAGGTACATTAAACACAACAGTCTGCGGTAAAAACCGTTATTTGAGATTTGCTTTAAAGTAACAGGTTTTACAAGCCAAGAGCTGGAAAGGCCCGAATATCCCACCATATAAAGCACGGGCTACACCACTCTATTTTGGAATGTACACTTTGCGCCTTTGTAATGCTGGAAATACTTTTCTCTCAAAAAGGACGAAAGACCGCCATAATTTTGATAACCGTGTTGTACGTTGCAGAATGTAAATGCTTCATTAGCTTCCTATAGTTTAGGGGACTTCACGCTTCTAATACGATGAAGAAAATTATCATCGTCCATCGTCAGCTTTACTCCTACTGGGCTAAAAAAGGCATGTACAGAGGTCGATCACTGGTTAGGCTGAGCACCGAAGGAACTCAGGATTCAGTTTTCACTGCCGCAGGCAAAAGCCGGTATTACAAAGGGTAAGAACCTTTTCGTAGGCTGACACTCTGATGTAGTTGAATGTCTTAAGAATAGGTTTTTGCTTCTCCTTCAGTACAGTAAAGCGCATAGTATTATATTTTGAAAAGATGCTACGTGCAAGGACCTCCGACAAACTCCGCCAGAAGCGCCAGGCTTCCAGTGCATCAAGAAGCCTGACGCTTCGGCCGTTGGACGACAGCCAGAGGCCGTAATAGGGCTCTTTCCAGTGGCTAGCGGCCTGCTGGGCTTACCCGGCTTCCCCTCAGCGACCCTGCGTGCCTTTACTACCCTGTCCAAAGCACCGCGAGCATCTGCACCGGCTCCTGTCTCCTACTGTAGTACGCTCTGACTTTTCATGTATTTTGTTTCGTGTATTTTCAGTTGTTGGTTCTATTCTCGCCCCACGAGGTGTTTCCCGATAAAATATGGATTCTACAAAAGAATTTGGTCATTATTTTTATAAAACTTCTTCGCACATATATAATGTATAATGGTTTCAGAATTTGTTTTTATAGGATACATAAATTGTAGTCTTCAGTGCACACTGCCCTTGCGCGGTATACTTCCTCGTCGTCATCAAGGCCTCTCAGATATTATTTTAAAATAAGCACAGTGCGCATCATCAGTGCAAGTTTTTGCTCCGGAAGCCTGTCAACCTTATATGCTTTACCAGCATTTCTATCTGCAGCAGCGACTTAGCGGTTAGCCCACTAAATTTAGTCATTCCTTGATGCGCTTTCTGTAGCTTATTATTCCAAGTATATGCCTCAACTATGTCTTCAGTACGTTTTTAAACAAAACGTTTTATACTGCTCTTCGGCGGCGGAGCACGTTGACATTAGCCACCAGCAATAATCCGAGGAAGCATCAGGGGTCAAGCAGCGTTGAGCAGTCATTTCTCCAGGGATGAGGCACCCGAGCCAAATCTCACCCTTGAAACATCATACGAGAAATTAAACTGAATAATGAGGAAGTGGGCATGGGAGCAGGTATCGCAAATACATGGCTAATACCCTTCCTTTACCTGGCGTCTGGTGCCTTGCTGACCGCGCCGCACACAAAATTCCAATATGTCTACTGCTAAGCTAGCGACAATCCCCAGCGAAGTGGGGATAATTCTGCTCACACATTCATGGAACATGGCAATACTCAGCCAGACAATATACAGGAGTGTAAAATGAACCGATCATGTTCACAAAGCTCTATAGTAACTTTCTAGCGGCACTTTGGGTCACGAAACTGGGATGAGGCGAGAGCCTTTATCGCACTATGTTCCGAAGCCCTCCAGTATGGCAGCTATTTCCCTCTATTTTCCCTTCCACCTTTGCGATGACTCGATAGCGTAAGCAACCAGTCAACATATAAAGCCCTGCTTTAACCCAGCCGTATGAACGTACCTGCTTGGACTAGGAATAACGTGAATGCAAGGGTCTTTGCAGGCTGATCCTGATATCACCCTCCAACATGAAATGAAGGGCCCGAGTCGGAGCATTCTGCCAAATGTAATGTCAGGAAGCTCTGCGTCCAGTCGGCTATGTCAGCTGCAAGCTACAGCCTCCCACGTAACCAAACCGTTACGTATGGACGGATAGACATGGAAGCATGAGCCAATAATGGCTTTCGCCGTAAAAGGCAGCGCACTCCTTCCATCTTCACTGGACATGGGAGCAGCCAACGCGATTGCATGGGCAACTATTATCTCTACCCTTTCCTTGTTCTGGTGTCTGGTGCCTTTCTGACCGCGCCCCACACTGAATCGAGTCGGGTCTACAGGTCAGCTAGCGAGAATCCCTAGCGTATTGCTGATGATTCTGCGCACTCATTCACAGAACGGCGGGTGATACTAATAGAGCCATGCAATAATCTGGATTTATGAACTGTTGACCAAGCTGCGTACCTACTGGGTTATTTACTACCTAACTGATCGCAGTGCATCTCAGTTATTGGTCTCAACTCACCACTAAAAGCCGTTCAGTCCACTGCGCCACCAGGCTTTGCTTTAGGTCCCTGAACAATGGTAATGTTAAATTACCAAAAATAAATTAACAGCGCGAACATTGTCATTGAACTGCAAAATGATGTAATGCAATATCACATTCGTGTGACCTCTACTAATCATTTCAGTTCAGTCGTGTGCGACTCTTCGTGACCCTATGGACCATGTCACGCCACGGTTTCCGGTCTCTCACTATCTTCCTACAATCACATAACTTCATCTGCAACGCTTCGATTATGCCATCTAACCATCGCGTTCGCTGCCTACCCCTTCCCCGTCGACCCTCATCCTTTCCCAACATCAAATCTTTCTACAGCGACTCCTCTCTTCTCATCAGATGACCAAAGTAGCTGAGCTTTAACTTTAGAATTGGACCCCCAATGAGCAGTCAGGGTTTATGGTGGACAATATCGACTGACTTGATATTCTGGCAGTCCAAACAACTCTCAAGAGTCTCCACCAACACCACAATTCAAACGCGTCAATTCTTCTTCGGTTAGCCTTCTTCACAGTCCAACTCTCGCATCCATACATCACAACTGGAAAGACCATAGCACGAGTTATACGGATCTTGGTTTGCAGACTAATGTCTCTGTTCTTTACTAGGCGGTCAAGGCTAAACATGGCTCTCTTTCAAAGAAGCAGGCGTCTCCTAATTTCATGGCTGCAATCTCCTTCCGGGGTAATCTTGGAGCCCAAGAAGAGAAAATCTATCACAGCCTCCACTTCTTGTCCTTTAATGCTCCAGGGCTTGATAGGGCAAGACGCCATGATCTTTGTTTTTTTAATATTCAGTTTAAGCCCAAACTTGTCACTTTCTTCTTGTACGCGCATCAGAAGTCTCTTGAGGTCCACTTCACTTTCTGCCATTAAAGTGCTATCATCTGCATATCTGAGGTTGTTGATACGTTTTCCAGCAATCTTCACTCCAGCTGAAGAGTCGTCCAGACCGGCCTTCCTCATGATGCACTGAGCCTATATGTTAAATAGGCAGGGCGACAGTATGCAGCCTTGTCTCACTCCTTTCTCAATCGGAAACCAATCAGTAAGACCATGCTCAGTTCTTACTGTGGCCTGTTGCCCTTCATACAGGTTCCTGAGGAGGCAGATGAGGTGAACTGGAACTCCCATCTCTTGGAGGCCTTGCCACAATCTGCTGTGATCTACGCAGTGAAACGCTTTCACATAACCAATAAAGCAGAAGTAGATGGGTTTCTGGAACTCTCTTGCTTTTTCCATGATCCAGCGAAGGTTGGCAATTTGGTATCTAGTTCCTCTGCCCTTGCGAAACCCAGCTTGCACGTCCGGAAGCTCCCGATCCACATACTGCTGCAGCCTACCTTGCAGGATTTTTAACATCACCTTGCTAGCATGCGAAATAAGCGCGATCGTGCGGTAGTTGGAACAATCTTTGGCACTGCCTTTCTTTGGAATGGGGATGTAAACTGACCTCCTCCAATCCTGTGGCCACTGCAGGGTTGTCCAAATCTTCTGACATAATGTATGCAGAATGTTAACAGCGTCATGGTTGAGATTTTGAAGCAACTCAGCTGGAATGCCATCAATTCCTCTAGCTTTGTTCTTAGCAAGGCTGGCTAAGGCCCATTCAACTTCACTCTTCAGGATGCCTGGCTCGAGATCAGTAATCACAACTGTCTTATGTTGGGTATGCACATCTGGTTCCTTCTTGTACAGTTCTGTGTATTCCTGCCACCTCTTCTTTACGTCTGAGGCTTCAGTGAGGTCCTTGCCTCGTTTGTCCTTTATCACGGCCAGCTTAGCACGGAAGCTTTTTTTGATATCTTGGATTGTCTTATACAGAGCTCTTGTGTTCCTTAAATGGCTGTTGTCCTCAACTGTTTGGTACTGTTTGTTCAGCAATGCATTCTTATCTCTCCCTGCTATTTTCTGAAAATCTGCATTGAGAATCTTGTGTCTTTCTCTTTCCCTCTTAACTTTTGCCATCCTCCTTTGCTCAGCTATTTGCAAAGCCTCTTCGGATAACCAGTTTGCATTCTTGCATTTCTTTTGCTTTGGAACTACCTTAGTAGCAACTTGTTGTGTTATATCACGAACATCAATCCACATCTCTTCAGGCTCTCTGTCTCATAGATCTAATTCTTGAAATCGATTCCTCACTTCCACAGCATATTCTGATGGAATTTGATCCAGATCATACCTGAAAGGCCTTCAAGTTTTGTGCGTTTTCCTCAATTTAAGCTTAAATTTAGCAACAAAAAGCTGATGATCGGTGCCACAATCGGCCCCAGGCGTTGTTTTTACTTCTTGTATAGCGCTTCTCCATCTCTGCTGGCAAAGAATATAATCGACCTGATTCCTGTATAGACCGTCCAGTGAAGTCCATGTCTACAGGCGCCTCTTCTACTGTTGAAATTGAGTATTCGCTATGGTCAGGTTGTTTTCTTGACAAAACTCTACTAGCCTCTGCCCAGCTTCAGTGGGTTCACCAAGACCGAACATGCCTGTAATTCCGGATATTTCTTCTCTCCCCACCTTAGTATTCCAGTCTCATATGAGAAAAAGGACGTCTGATGATGGAGTGCGGTCTGAAAGGCATTGCAGCTCCGCATAAAATCTGAACGTCCGCGTCTTCAGCAGTAGTGATTTGTGCATAGACTAGGATAACTGTTATGTTGAAAGGGTGACCTTGAATCCGAAGTGAAATCATTCGGTCTTTTTGGGAGTTGTACCCTAGCACTGCTTTGCCCATTCTTCTGTTTACTATGAGAGCGACCCCATTCCTTCTCTCGGATTCGGGCCCACAATAAACGACATAATGGTCGCCGGAATTAAATTCTCCCATTCCGGTCCACTTGAGCTCGCTGATACCCAATATATCAATGTTCAATCTGTCCATTTCTCTCTTGACGACATCCAGCTTACCTTGCGTCATAGATCTTACATTCCATGTTGCTATGTAATATATCTTCTTGCAATATCGGACTTTCCGGCCGCTTCCCGACACATCCACAACTGAGCGTCCGTTTGGCTTTAGCCCGGCCGCTTCATTCGTCCTGGAGCTACTAGGAATTGCCCTTTGTTCATCCCCAGTAACATGTGGGACGCCTTCCAACCTGGGGGCTCATCTTCCGGCGCCATATCAATAATGCTATTGTGACAGGCCATAGGGCTTTCTTGGCAGGAAATACTCGAGTGGGTTGGCATTACTTTCTCCAATGTAATCACATTTTGTCAGAACTCTGCCGTGACCTGTCTGTCCTGGGTGGCCCTACACAGCAGAGCTCACGTCTTCATCGAGTTTCGCAAGCCCCTCCGCCACAACAAGGCAGTGATCCATGAAGGGGGACCTCTTCTAATGCAACTATACAATTCCAAATGTAACGAAATGTTTTGATCCCACACCTGTACAGCACTTACCTCTTACTATCTTCGAAGACCTTAAGAACCTTTTGCGGCGAAAGCCTCTAATGCCTCATCGTTCGTGCCCATGAACGGAAGTGTCCGTGAACAAAAGCGTCAGTGAACGGAAGTGTCTGTGAACAGAATTGTCCATGTTTCGCGACGCCTAACACTAATTAGGCCAACCTAATTATTAGAAGTGGTGGTAGTGGCATTAATGAACCTACCTCACTAATATTATACCAAATCAATGATTATTTAATTAATTATCAATATTGAATCACAACTGCTCAACGCACGACTGGTGGCAGCACCGAGTAGCAGCCGTATCAAGCGTGCCTGATACAATCATCAAACATCGTGCTCAGCCCCATATAACACCGCACGGCAAACTGGGTGCGGCACCCAGTAGCAGCCGTCGCAATTACTCCGTCGACGAAGCAATTTTTTTAACTCCCGGCTAGGACGCAGGAACTATGACCGCCTGCTTCAAAAGGAAAAGCCACATCATCATCATCATAATCATCATCATCAACAACAAATTATCTCGAGGTAATTCGTAGCAGTTGATGCGAGAATGGCTTTCGCCTCTCACCACTTTAGAAAGTCAAAGTGACCCCGGCCTTTTTCTTCATTACACTATCTTAGTATTCACACCACTTGTACACTTAATTGGCCGTCACATATTAGTAATATTATTCATTAGCGCTAACCGCATGTTAAAATATCTACAACAAAACTTTTCCACTGCCCCTGCGTCAGGAACCATATTGTTGTACAAATCATTAATTTGCAACAAGTTGGAGTATGCCGCATCCATCTAGGGCCCAAGAAGAGAAAATAATCTATTTCCTTGAACTGCTTCAAAATGTCTCTGTGCTTTTTAATATTATTAAGTATAACCGCAAGGCTAACAAAACTTCAATGAAAAACTCTTGGGAACTTACATTACTTGCATCCCGTCGCAAATTTTCTTCCCTGCTTTTATTTCAGGACGTTTTTTATAATCTACTGTTGTATGATGACATCGTTATTCCTTCTTTGTATATCTCTACCCGCATTCATCACACCCAAAAGGTTGGCAACCCATTGTACGACATGAAATATTCCCTTCACTCATTCATTCGCTGTACTTGCAGGAATGGAATTGCCTTCCTGAATCGGTAGCTCCCGCTGATGACCAATCGTGTTTTTGTGATAGCTTACCTAAATTTATATAATTTGAGAAAGTAACACGGTAAAATATTTTTACATAACATTGAATATATAAACCAATTATGCCGGAATTTTTTATCTCTCCCCACTCCTTTATGCAAAGCCTTTAGCCCGGAGGGTGTAATAAACAAATATATTCGTTAATGGCAAAACGAGAGAAATGATTTCGCATGCCTCAAATAATTTACCCCAATGAGATAGTTCTAGTAAATAAAAATGCATCGTAACGCAATTCCAAATTATGAAGCTTGCGTAGCTATTCAAACACATTTCCAACGTATGCACGTAGTTGTGATCTATTGAATAATTTATTTACAGTATAAAATATATCCCAAATAATAATAATAGTAATGATACTATTATTATTATTATTATTATACTATTAGCATTGTATGCATTTTAGTGCCCCGGAAAATAACTCAGAGAACACTAAACAAACAAAAAAATTTCTCGATATGCTGTGAAATCCTGATGCGCATATGTATATCATGAGTGCGTATGGGACCCCCGGATGTTTAGCCTGACACCTAGCGTTAGCCTCATGATAAGCGCGATGAAGGAGAGCTAAATGCTTCAACAAATAGTGAGGGACCTCCTGGGAGGGAGCCTTCTCAAATTCACCGACGGGAAAGTGGACCGTTGTGGCTACTGAGTACATGACCCGGTACGCCGAAGCCAGAACTCAGCCTTATGGCGCTTATGGTTCCGCACCGGAAGTCGCCAAGTTTTTTGTCGACAGAATTCTCCTCCGACACGGAGGCCAGAATTGCTTATCGCAGACAGAGGAGCACCATTCACGGGAGAGCTAACGCAATCCATTGCGAACGCATCATTATCATCATCAGCCTGACTATACCCACTGCAAGGCGAAGGCCTCTCCCGTATTTCTCCACTTAACCCGGTTCTGTGCTTGCTGCATCCACTTGACCCCTGCGAACTTCTTAACCTCATCCGCCCACCTAACTTTCTGCCGCCCCCTGCAACGCTTTCCTTCCCTTAGAATCCGGTTTGTTACCCTAAGCGACAATCGATTATTTTCTCTTCGCACTACATGCCCTGCCCATGCCCATTTCTTCTTCTTAGTTTCCACTCGAATGTCAGTAACTTGAGTTATTTCTCTTGCCCACTGTGCACGCTTCCTATCTCTTAATGTTACCCCTACCATTTTTCGTTCCATAGCCCTCTCAGTTGTCCTCAACTTAAGTAAAACCCTCATGTTTAGCCTCCACGTTTCGGCACCATAGGTGAGTACAGGTAAGATAATAATACGAACTATAGACATACAAATGATCGACGTACAACCGCGTACCATCTCTAGACAAATGACTCTACGGTGCGTCTAAGCAAAACGATTTCGGACATGATTGCCATGTGCGCCGATGCCGAACACAAAACATGGGACTCCATCCTGCTTTATGTGATTTCCCATCATAATACCGCCGTCCAAGAGACGACCGGAGCGACCGCTTTTCAGCTTGTATATGGCAGGGATCGAACGATCACGCTCGATTCAATCCTGCCGGATGTAACCGACGAAGAGAACCTGGACGTCGCCGCCTACCCTCAGCGTGCAGTGAAAGCTCAACGACTTGCACGGCTGCACATTGAGGACCAGCAACGCACCGACGCCCGACCATACAAGTTGTGACGACGCGACGCACAATACAAGGCGGGTGACCGAATCTGGGTATGGACATGAATTCGCATTACCGGTATAAGAGAAACGTTGTTACGTCGATACTTTGGGCGTAGAAAAATCTTTCGCCGCGCAGGCCAAGTGAGCTATGAGGTCCTTCCCGAAGGTACAACAGCACCACAACGGCAACGCGCACGCCCAGAAATCATATATGCTGTACCTTTCAAGCCATATTACGAGCTTTAAAGAATTTGTGACCTTTACACTTTCTAATGTTTTTGTTAAACTTCTTTTTATTTGGGAACATATAGGCGATGTTTTTGAAGGGGGAGTAATGCCGGGAACCGTTAAAAGGTGATGTTTTTTGAGATCCGCCGGCATGGGGCATTATCATTGTGGTTGTAGCGCACGGATCGATTATGTACCCTGTTCAATGTCAAATATATCGCAAGACGTGGCTTTATAATTTCCGTTGCTGCTGAAATTGCTTCGAGGTATATTTAGAAAACTTCCAGGCACGCACGTGTGATTCTAGAATATTCCGGGGTATGCTAGTCAGCGCTCGAGGTTTTATTTAGATCTTTCTTCGCCACCTTTAAATTGAGCGCGGACGAGTGAAACTGCATTCTTAGTTCGACGAATGACGAGCACGTTTGTTGGTATACCCGCCGCCGAGTCTCTTATTTTCTTTTGCAGGTGCAAGTCACCCAAATAAATAGTTACAATCCAGTGCAACGCCAGTGTCTTCATTTGTGGCTACCGGGCTTGTCAGCATTACGTGGCAATATAAAAACGTAATACCCTATCTTAGGAGCGGCATCCCCACTGGGCAAGTTTGATTTCGAATAGGTTGAGAAGGGTTCACTACATGTTTTTCAATAAACAGCAGTTGGAGACTAGCGTTTGTCATATTGCTGTGTATTCCTTTTTCCCTTGCATCCTAATAAGGGTTACATATACTCACCAACATGCGACAGCTACAGCTGCACTGTGTACTTAACGCTTCTGAGCGGGCCGGTTTAGAAAAATCAGAAAGGGTCGCCTACACCACAACGACGTGTGAGCGAACAAAACCGGAGCCGTTTTGTCTCAAGGAAAATGACCATTCCTAGGACCATGGGCGGGACCGAGCTCCAGAAGCAATAATTCTTAAGAAGTCGCATTTCTCACTCTTCTCCTCTCATGCAAACTTTGGAATAACCTCAAGTCTCTACTTAGCAACTTCATGTGTTGATAAGTTCCTTCTTATGGGGCTCCCAAGGTTCAAATAGAGAAATAAGCGCCTGGAAATGTTTTAGAATGCTCTCAAACACGCCCAAGTGTCCGCCTTATTAAAATAAAAAAGTCATTTTGGTGTACAAACCTGTCTTAGGCACATTTCGTGAGTGACGAATGGAGCTCTCGGGTTTCCAGGCCTGGAAATAAAAAACATTTTTTATTGTGAAAGCCATTACTCTCCTACCTACCCCATTCTTCACGAGTCACTATCACGCAAGCGACACAAAGCTTATGCCCGTTGCGCAACGAATATACAACAGATGCAACTACACTGAGCATCCTCTTTGAACTCCAAAAGTAAAACTCTAGCTAACCCTGACGGCGCTTGCCGCGGCATTGCTGTTCTGAAGGTAGTGATGGATCACATTTTGCTTTCTAGAAGAGAAACTTAAGCTAATGATCACACAATATTCAAATAAGTCTGAAATCAAGTTTACGATACACATCTAAGCCCCTGTTGATGCACGAAATCCCTAGGCAATAATAACGACTGTGAGCGTCGATTAAAATTCCGTGAAGAGGGCTCGAAATTATGGTTCGTCGTGCTTAATTGCAGGAACGCTCAGTACTGTCGGATCATTGGAATCTGCATGGGTATGAGAAAATCCCAGAGCGCCACACTGTGAACTTAGGACGCAGCTTAGCAGACCTCATTCTCCTTCCTTCACATACAATGAATGTAAATGAATGTTCAAAGACCAAATGTTTAAACTACTGATTTGGAAGATATGGCTATGACGGATGCTCCATCGAATGTTTTTTCTTTGATGCCGAAGTCCATCTTCGAGCCATCACGTAAGCATCTTTAGCCGCAAGCTTAATGCCAGCTTGAGCAGTTTCTTACTTTGCCACTTGGGACGAATTACGGGACTCCCTCTAAAGTTTTAGACCGTGACGTCAAAATGACGACACAGTGATGTCTCGGCGAAACGTCAGCGCGTCACAAGAATCGGAATCAACCAATGATCGCTAGATGCCACCCTGGGCCGCTTATTTTCACAGCAAGAGGTTTATTCGCGCGTCAAGGAGCCGTTTGCTAACTTTTATTTGTATGTAGCGTGTGAATAAATTAATTTAGTTTAGAAGAACTTCTTGTTTTGCGAGTTGGAATATTTTTTCCAGAAACCGCATTTCAAGTTAAAGTCATCAAAAAATCAAGAAGCAGCTACATTTTGCAATTAAACACTCTCGTGGATACATTCTGTTGCCGTGAGGGCGCGCTGGCAGAGGTAAAGAAACCATGCAAATGGCGCCCTTCAGTAAAACAGCTGATTCTACGGCTAGTGCTGGCTTTTGCGCATCGTCTGAAGTCAAGGTACTTTATAATGGTCCTAAATGCGCGAGGAAATCATATCGAAAGCAGTGAAATCGGGGTTTGGTTTATTTTTTTTTAAGAAACAGAAACAGAAGAAAGATCGAACGCGGAGCATGCTCCGTTGGGCAAAATAAACTTTTATGTCCACACGAACGCCTCACACACAAATGCTTCAGTTAGAACGAACACGGAGAAAAGCAACGCGGTTGAGCGTACACTACCAACCTCGCTCGTTTTCATTCATTTTGCCCTACATGTCGCCTTCGCCTCCACCTTTTGCTTTGGGTGCACTGCGGAGCCCAAGCACCCTTCTGCGCCAACTTTGCAGCAGCTGAGTTCAGCCATTCACGCGCGCACGTGCTCACCGTCGGTTATGAGAGGCCGACTACCTGCGGACACTTGAAATCCTTCGGAGGCAAAAGAAAAATGATCAGAGCACGCATGGCAGAGGCACCGACAGAGTGATCGACTGCGAGCTTCATCACAGTTCATCGGCGCATTCGTCGCACCACCATTCCGCTTTAGCATTTTCAAGTCGAAATAGGCGTCGGAAGAACGCTTCGAACAATTAGAACGCATTCTCACACACCGCCCTTCGTCGTAGCTCGCACTGGCATTGCCGCTTCAGCGGCGCAGCCACCACTCACACCACACCACTGCGGATGCCGCCGCCATTTTCGCTCTAAAACGTTTTAGACCGCCTAATCGCGCTGTACAAAAATAGTCTAAAACCACGAGCATAATTAGGTGCGCGACTTCATCTGTTTTTTCGCCTCCGTGACGTAATTGCAGCATCCCGCGACGACACGTTTCAAGATGACGACGGCTACCAATTAGAGCGGGTGTTTTAGAGCGCTCTCAATTGTAGAACGGTCCGTAATACGGCCCCTGGTGAATGACAGAATGTGACCTAACAGATTTATTTACTGATATCTTATGTGGGCATAAATACACTGCCAGCATTGCGAGGCTTAATAGACGTGTTCTCCGTAATCGAAAACGTCTTTTGAACGCGTCATTGATGATACATCTGATGTATTTAGGCAATTCTTTAGTCAAAACCTTTATCATGCTGAGGTCGCAATGCCATTTTGTTTACCCAGCTTAATGTCTATAATAAAGGATATCTTCTCTCATATTTCCTGTTCTTAATGCCATAGCAAAAATCTGAGGCCACCTTGGCTAAGCATTGAGATGTATAACACGATAACGTAGGTTTTCAGCCCACACACAAAGCCGCGCTTAACGAAGACTCATAAACCTGGTGGCCAAGGGTTACGTGAACGCGAGCCTGAGAACTGATTGTGGTATCACACTCCAATATTGATAGTATAAGCAAGCCGGTGTTAGCAGCTCTAGCAGCTGGCCATGTCAGCTGCCAGTTACCGCCTGCCAATGCCATGCTCATGATTGTTCGCGCACAACGCCATTGTAATCACTGGCGCCGATGCCGGATTTTCGGTTCTTGCGTACACCGCTTACTTTAATTTTGTGCGGCCGATGATACCGCATATTTAGCAATAATCTTCTTTGTTCGCCGTCTCCGTTTGCGGAGATTGTGAAGTATCGTAGGCGCATGCGACAACCACACAGCCTAGATTCCAGCCTGTGGCTCGCTGCTCTCTAGACACATTTGTTTTCACAACCACTTGCTGGCTAGGTTGATAACGAGGACTTATAATGTCACATTACCCACGCGAAGACTCAGTCTGCGGCAATGCCAATTGGCAGCTAAGATATACGATGTTCGACTATTACGCAAAGAACGGTGTATATTTGTCAGTACATGACATAGTTCTTTGCCACAGTGCAGGCATCTCCACGTCTACCATTTGAGGCATGCTGCGACTACGTAGGGTGATTTTTATTAATAATTCACTTCCGAACATGATGACATGCAAGGCCCGTTCACCCGAAACTTCGGTGCTGCACTGTTAGAGAAAAGTGCAGTACCGCGCTGATACGTGGTAGCTGGCAGCTGACAAGGTTACACATTGTTCGGACGTAGTGTTGTTTAGCATTAAAATTGCCAGTAGGTGTGACCACGGGCCTCTCATTTCACATTGGGCCGTGACATCAGAATCAACATGCCCGGAATGTCGAATTATGCGTCGGACGGGTCGCCCTTAGCCCATGCAGGCATGTTATTACGGCTTGCTTAAAGCGGGGCCTTATATGTTGGAATGTAGCCTATGCTACTGCATGACCCCTTTAGAAGGCGGAGCTTATCTTTAACCCATATTTGTTTCCTTATCCTAACGCTTTTACTGCGATGTTTATAATTGTGCAGCAAAACTTCTCATTGCGTAAGGTTCAGCAGCGCTGCAATGAATATTTCATCGTGAGCAGATAAGATTAGAACGGATTGTCGAAATTATATATTGCACTAAATCATAATTAGCTTGAAAGGGTAATGCAGAGGCTTGGACATTTTCCGCGCGCGATAAAAACTTTCAGAGACACTAAACTAATCCTTGCTACAGGCTGATTAGTTGGAATTAGGCTAGTTTTTCGTACACTTTAGAACTCCGGCTGAGTGAAAGTCTGGGTAAATAAGCCCCAACGGAAGTGCAGGGAAAGACTACAAGAACGAGAGTTAATATGGCCGTCAACAGTAGTACCGTAATGCTGTATTTAAGCACTTAATTGAGATGACCGAAAAAGAACTCAAATTTTTAATGCTGAGCAGCCCATTAAAATGTCAGAAACAAATTGCGAGTCACAATACGAAGCGCTTAGCCAAAGTTAGTCTCATGGTTATACAGGCAGCGACCTGTATTGTATTAGTTTTGTCCGCGGATATTTTAGTCCTGCAGTGGATGGTACAGAAGGAAGCTTTATGAAGCTCGCCCTGGCAGTCTGGCTGAATGCGCGTTTCGCGCACAGCGCAGCATCTTCTCTCCCCCATTTAGCGTGGACATCGCGACATCCTTCAACAGACAATGAAAGAAGCCGTTAGAATCTTCAAGAAGCTCCGATGAAGTGACGTTCAGCCTTAAAGACATTTTACAGCGCGGGAGCATGGACATCGACATGTCTGACCAGGACTTCGCCACCATTGCACGCATTCTGCGTAGGGTTGCCAACGTCGTCTTCGAGCTCACGCAGTGCATAACGAACTACGTATGATAGAAAAGCGTTGTGTTGGTAGTTGTGTATACTATTGAATGCGATGCTCTTGTTGTGTTCATAATTTACTAATGAACACAATGGCCTCTGTATCACAGCCGAAGGCCACGCCGCAATTCTCGGACTATATCTGTAGCCGCGAAACACATTGCTTTACAGTCAGCGGGCTGAGCTGGTTTTGGGGGATTTCCTATACGTTCACACTGGCACTGCAGTAGCAGCATTTGCTCGCTACGATGTCGCTGCGTCGTCTCTCCTCTCGCTGCCACCTTAGAAGTCTACGTGAACCGTGGGGACGAGACGGCCGGTTGAAGGAAAGGCCGCTTGCGAGCTAGGCTATTGCTTGTCGTCCCCTCTATCTCTACTGCGGATCCGAGGGTAGGAATCCAGGAGAGGAAAGATAACTGGCCTGAAAACAGAGCGAATGGTTACCGCCATCTATTGCGTTTGAGGAGAGTGAGGAATGACTGCCCATAATGTATCAGTGTGAAAATGACAGCACACACGCAGCCGTCTGCTATCTTGTATGTTGGCAACTCGTTTTTTTCCCCCTCATGTTGTGTCCTTGTATAACAAGTTGCTCATTCTTAATTTAAATAGATTATAAAAATATCGCTGCCTTAGTGCTTTCTTAAAGAATCCGTGTTTTAGGTAATCGAAAAATGTGGACGCAATTTTTTGCAGGACTATAAAAAATAACGAGGCTGAAAATCTACGCGCAAGTGGCTCCTAGCTATTTAAAGCACGCATATATTAGTTTTGTAACCATCCTGGCTAGTTTGAAAATCATCATGATCATCATCATCATCAGCCTGATTATACCCACTGCAGGGCGAAGGCCTCTCCCATATTTCTCCACTTAACCCGGTTCTGTGCTAGCTGCATCCACTTGACCCCTGCGAACTTCTTAATCTCATCCGCCCACCTAACTCTCTGCCGCCCCCTGCTACGCTTTCCTTCCCTTGGAATCCAGTTTGTTACCCTCAGCGACCATCGGTTATCCTCTCTTCGCACTACATGTCCTGCCCATGTCCATTTCTTCTACTTAATTTCTAGTGAATGTCCGTAACTTGAGTTATTTCTCTGACCCACTCTGCACGCTTTCTATCTCTTAATGTTACCCCTACCATTTTTCGTTCCATAGCCCTCTGGGTCGTCCTCAACTTAAGTAGAACTCTCTTGGTTAGCCTCCACGTTTCAGCGCCATAGGTGAGTACAGGTAAGATGCAACTGTTGTATACTTTCCTCTCGAGCGATACCGGTAAGCTGCTAGTCATAATCTGCAAGTGCTTGCCAAATGCGCTCCATCCCAATCGTATTCTTCTTGTTATTTAGTTTGAAAATAAATGCAAGTTAATCTCAAGGTGGATTAAATACTCATCTATTTAGATAGATCCGATTGAAAATCCTCCAAGGTAGGCTGCAGCAGTATGTGGATCGGGAGCTTCCGGACGTGCAAGCTGGGTTTCGCAAGGGCAGAGGAACTAGAGACTAAATTGGCAACCTTCGCTGGATCATGGAAAAAGCAAGAGAGTTCCAGAAACCCATCTACTTCTGCTTAATTGATTATGCAAAAGCGTTTGACTGCGTAGATCACAGCAGATTGTGGCAAGCTCTCCAACAGATGGGAGTTCCTCATCTGTCTCCTCAGGAACCTGTATGAAGGGCAAGAGGCCACAGTCAGAACTTGGCATGGTCTTACTGATTAGTTTCCGATCGAGAAAGGAGTGAGGCAAGGCTGCATAATGTCGCCCTGCCTATTTAACCTATATGCAGAGTGCATCAAGACGAAGGCCGGTCTGGACGAGTCTTCAGCTGGAGTGAAGATTGCTGGAAAACGTATCAACAACCTTAGATATGCGGATGATACCACTTTAATGGCAGAAAGTGAAGTGGAACTCAAGAGACTTCTAATGCGTGTACAAGAAGAGAGTGAGAAGTTTGAGCTTAAACTGAACATTAAAAAGACAAAGATCATGGCGTCTTGCCCTATGAAGTCCTGGAGCATCAATGGACAAGAAGTGGAAGCTGTGACAGATTTTCTCTTCTTGGGCTCCAAGATTACCTCGGAAGGAGACTGCAGCCATGAAATTAGGAGACGCCTGCTTCTGGGAAAGAGAGCAATGGTTAGCCTTGACCGCCTAGTAAAGAGCAGAGACATTAGTCTGCCAACCAAGATCCGTATAACTCGTGCTATGGTCTTTCCAGTTGTGATGTATGGATGCGAGAGTTGGAGTGTGAAAAAGGCTGACCGCCGAAGAATTGACGCATTTGAATTGTGGTGCTGGCGAAGACTCTTGAGAGTTACTTGGACTGCCAGAAGATCAAATCAGTCGATATTGTCGATCATAAACCCTGACTGCTCATTGGAGGGTCAAATTCTAAAGTTAAAACTCAGCTACTTTGGTCATCTGATGAGAAGAGAGGAGTCGCTGGAGAAAGATTTGATGTTGGGAAAGGTTGAGGGTCGCCGGGGAAGGGGTAGGCAGCGAACGCGATGGTTAGATGGCATAATCGAAGCGTTGCAGATGAAGTTATGTGATGTTAGGAAGATGGTGAGAGACCGGAAAGCGTGGCGTGACATGGTCCATAGGGTCACGAAGAGTCAGACACGACTGAACGACTGAACTGACTGAACTGATAGTGACATAAGGCTTCGAGCATCTAACGTAGTCGCTGGAAGTCAATGAATATTGGAAGTCAATGAATACCAGTAGCGCTACAATTCGTCGTTGTGAATCGCTTAGTATACCGTGATTTATATGGCAGGAAATCAATTTAAGTTTACAAATGCTCCCACATAAATTCAATGCTATATATCCCACCTACCTATTTCCCTGCATGCATCAATTACTATATGTTCTTTCCTGTTCAAATAAAGGCTGGTCCGGTGAATGCCAGTTAGGTAAACGTCCTCTTTGTAAGCACGCCTCAGACAGGGAAGATTCGATATGGCAGTGTTGCGCTGCAACTACTGCAATTATTGAAGCATCCATGCCCAGCATACATCTTGAGGTACACTGGATGCACCTCAGATTATATTAAAGATACTTCAGGAATGCGACAGATATACATTTTTTTACGATTGTAAAAACGGAAAAAAATGCGACGCTTTTGTTGATATCTAAATTCTAGATACAAGACTACATTCAGGCTAAATTCCATTTGCCTATTCATTCGTCTTACTCCTTTCAATATATTATCGTTACAAAGATAACACGAACAATCGTGAATACATCCAGGTACTTAAAACTTTTATTTCACTTTTCCGACGTGTGCCGTAAGAATGCAATTGCCGTGCAACTCTGAAAATGGCGCCTGAAACGTGTACGAAAACAAAACATATATCTCTCGCTGTCTAAACTAACGATGAACACTTTGATAGCTAATATATTTACGTGCTCATTCTTGGTATTTAGATATGATATTTTATGAAATATTGCATAATAAACATTTATTTATCCTGCGGCTCCATATTTCTTTTTATACATAGGAGTCGCACGTTAGAATAAGAAAGCAATTTGTCGCGCAAATTACCGCTTTAGTGGGATCTAAGGTTTTACTCACGGTGCAAAGACTTTAGAACTGGCCATAAAAAGCAGGAAAAGCATAGATGGTAACATTCCTGGCAGCAGTTGTCGGTTTTCGCTTGCACGCTAGCCACCGAAGAGGTGCTGTGCTAGCTGTATGCTCTCTATAAGTTTTGTGCTGTAAACACTAGGACATGCTTTCTTAGTGACCTTTCTTTTAATGATTAAAAACCTTTTGTCAACATTTGGTACTGAGCGCTCATATAAGCGGAAAATCAAACGAAATTCTATATACTATATTTTAACAGCATTCTCGCTACCATAATCATGTGGTTAAAATGTGCAGTATGTTTTATATGTAATACGATTGCCTCTTCCTCGAAGAGTTGCGGAATGCATATATAATAATATCATATAGTCCAAGAACGCCCGCATGCAATTTGAATACTAAGATTTCCATTTTATCTCAGCTGACGTGGTTTCCGCCCTGACGTATATTCTTTGGTTCCAGTCACATGTCCGCAACCGACTCTCATGTTTAATCTGCCAGCCTGTCGAATCTCCTCGCTTAACGCACTTGTAGAGTAACAAATTCACTGCCTGGCCCCGATAATGAGGCACATTGCATTTGTCACACTACAGTTTCGTAGAAAAAATAACATGGCTTCCATACATCAGCGGCGTTGGTTATTGCAAAATGTTTAGCATAAAATGACGGAAATAATCTACAGACGCGACAGTGATAGCATACGATAAACAGGAATTGTTAACAGCAGAACATGAAGGGTACATTCCCATTGTTGACGCCCTTAAAGGGACCTGGACTGAGCAAATCAATACGTAAATAATCACAAGCACTCCACTCTAAATTCCTTTTTGCAGTTATCCTCACGTCAACATTGTGGAATTGCGAGACCATTTTCCCATTTTAGGTACCTTTTTTTCAAGAAGAGGAATAGAAAAACGAGTTTGTTTGTCGACAGTTAGTATAAGCCTTATAATAAATCTATAGCTATGATGATGGACAAAAAAAAATTTCCCAGCGGCTGTGCAGAGAGACAACAATAAATGAAAGTCTAAATAAAGCACACCAACCTAAATATATCTAAGCCATTATTGCATCCATTTTTAGGAACAAAACGTGTAAAAAGGAATCTTCCTTTGAATGTCTGTATTTTATACCGGTTTAATTATGCGTCCTTAAGTTTAGGTCTATGTTAACGAACAGATACTGGTTAAAGTTCAGAACATGAAACGAGTAAGTACCCAGAGGCCACTCTCGTAAAGTAGGAAGAAAGGCTATCATAGTGGCAGTTCTTACGTTCTCATGTCCTTCCTGAGGCCGAGTAGACGGACTTTTTACCAGCTGCTCAGAGGGTGTTAAAGCCCAAGGCTGACCAATGTCTTTATGAAACGCGGTCCGGAGCACGCCATGGCTTCTACATTAGTTATCACGGTCATTATCCCTGGGAAACCTTCGCTTGCGTTCTTGAAAACCTTCCTCAAGGGAAGATTCATAATCTCATCAGCTGGTTCAACTACCAATCATACCGCAAGGAGTTAGAAGTGAATAACTTACACGCAACGCAGCTGTCACCGGTACGCCGAGCTACATCTTCGTTGGGCTGTAGTTTCGGTAGCCTGTTGAGCTCATAAGAGGGGCTTCCTGTGTTTCTTTGCACACTTCGAGCAAATAACACGACAATAAGCAAAATACGTTCTATAAATGTTTCATCACAATTATTTTTATTAAACTCATATTATTTTGTCTTTTACTTAAAAACCGCAAGAAATTCATTTTCAATATACTAAAAGTGCAGCAAAATAACCTTTCTATCAGTATCTTATCAATAAAACATTGCCGACTCACTATATTGCTGACACATTCATTACACACTTGAACCACTTCGGCTGATTACGAAGCAAATAAATACGGGCCACGAATTTAGTGACCTTATGCTAGTTAATTATTTTTTACTAATTAGTTATTAATAATTATTTGTGAAGCTAAGAGAACGTGTAGGAATAATATCCCAATATTTTGAATTTCTGCCATCTTATAAATATACTCAGAATGCACCAGAAATAAGATGCACATTTGCGAAATTTCCAATATTCGATAAAAGCCATTTAGTGCGCCTGCGTGCGCAAACCCGTTGACCCATAGCAATTACATTGCAATAGGCGTTATGGAGATAAACACACTGTCACTAGCTGTCGTCAATGTGAGGCCAGTTGTAAGAATTTTTGCTTCACACTTCTGAAGGAAATGTTTCATCCTCAGCATTCCAATTCGCGCTTACAACCTCTCGTCTAAATTAGCATAGATCTGATAGTAAACTTAGGCACTTGCTTGGGACAGACATTAGAGCTGGTGATAGTAGTACATTCAATTATCAATATCTTTAAATTCACCAGAGTCTTCATTATAAGCTTCTGACTCCACCTTTTTGACACGACCTTCCAGGAGGTGCCATACGGTTTCTGCTTGCCGATACTATACGCCACGTAGCCAAGCTGAAGGATGACTAGCGACCATCTCACCGAAGGAAATATAACACAAAACGTACCCACACAAATAGCAATGATTTCTCAATCCTACATGCAGCCAATCTTAGAACGTCCATCCCTTATTTACTTAGCCCGACTCTATACGCATTACGCGTTGTGAACTGAGCACCACTAAGTACTTCCTAAAGGTGCTGGGAAGTTAAAAGCATCCACACTTCTTACTGTACAGTTAGGCACCATTCCATGAATTGGCGCAGATGCGTGAACCTTGTCGCAAAGGGAGGGTATCTGGCTATTGTTCTGTTGGGAGTAATAAGATGTCTATGTGGAAGCAGCAATAGAAGAGTACTTGTGCACGCCAAAGTACAATTTTATTCACTAGGCTTCTACGACAGCTTGAAATGTGCCACAAATATGTATGCGACTACAATGGCAAATGTGTGGTTCATTATTGTTTGTTTATCTGCAGGGCTGATAACCTGCGGGCGATATTTGTGGTAGTGCGGAACTCACTCCTCACATTCTTTGCGAGTGTACCGAATAGGCTATCTCTAAGCAGTTCACTGGAGGAAGTAGACCCACTCCCGCTGGCGGAAAAAATATGCTTGGATATTGGCAGCAGCAAACGTCTGCAGTGATGGTCTGCCAACATTTCTTCATTCCCTAAAAGTGTCCGCCGTGCACAACACGCTGTGGATTTAGGATGCGTGTTTTACCTACTAATTACTTTAGTCATTTTATTTCCTCCTCTTCTCATTGATATCCCTTTGGTCCTTTCCGGCAAGTGCAGGATAGCAAACCGGCTTCTGCCGGTTAACGTCCCCGCCTTTCCTCGTTCTACTCTTCTCCCCCTAATTATATTTAAAATAAATTATATATTAGAGAAAGCACAATTTACCTTTAATATGTTGAAAAATTCCAGAATCGCATAGATTTTTCTCGTATTTCCAATATGCTTGAATCTTACTTTTAGGTGACTTATTTTATGAGTTTTAAAAATATATCTTTTATCGAGGAAAAGGAAGACTAGTTTAGACGAGTAAATTTTATAAAACCAAATATCATTTTAAATTCTGTCGCAAAACTCTAAAAGCTGGTATTTATTTTTCGTCTGTTTGAAATATGCTGAAGTATAATTTTATTATGATATTGACGAATTCTACAGGTATACACTGCCTAAGACATGTGCGGTGTGAATTCGTGAGTATGCGTTATGCTTAAAGCTAATTCCAATATCCCACTGTATATTTAAAAAATAATATTAGTTTTCTAAGAGGAGGAAGACCGCTACACTTGTGAATTCGCAAAATAAAATTAGAAATGCCTCCGTGTATATACAAGATACCAATTCCTAAAAGAAGGCATAAACTTCCGCCCATGTGAAGACCATAGTTTGGCTGTTTGTTTCTCTACTGGTCAAGAATACGACAACGGTCAGCAATATCGATGACTATTGCCTCGATGAGGTTTGTGAAAGCTAGGCGGCGATTTAAAATAGGCGCGACGGGAGTGCTGCCTGCTGTGTCCGAAACAAGTTGCTGCAAAAAGCAAGAGCTTCGCTTCACTGCCTTCCCTTAATTGCACTTCGAAAATCTGGTAGCACTTTCGGAGCTATGGCAACGCATTGAAGGCACGACCATTCGCCACTTGGCAAAGAAGTGTAGCCAGCAGCTCCGTCACATGATGAAGTTCTGGAAGGATGGCAGAAGTGAGGTATTTAAACTAATCTAAGAGATGAATGTCTGCTTTGAGCGCTACCTCCCACTTAAGTACGGGTAAAAAAGAATTTATGGAGAAAACAATAAGGCCCAAATGTAAAGAAATTGTACGTTATACTCGCATATACACGCTCCTAATTCTCAGTTTCAAATACAAGTATCAGCTGATGTCCTTAAAGAATGCTTGCAAGGCTTTGTGCCTAGTGCAGTGGAGATCACATCAACATAGTAATAAAGGTTGTGCCTAACATCCAGGGCTTTGTGTTCAAGTAATTTTGAATTACTTAGTCATTTAGTCCTGCGGTTTGCCTTACACCTTTAGCAGCAACAGATGAAGTCCTAAGTTTTTGGCGCATATCACAGGTCATGCACAAAGCTCTTTGAAATAGGTGTTGTGTAGATAAAATATTCCATAGAAAATATAATGCAATTTCGGTTAAAGTAATTACAGTGAGACCTAGTCAAACTGCAAACAGGTGCAGCCAGTTACAAGTGCACTCACTTTTATAAAAAATACTATACCGGCACTTTCAATCGCTACGCACAGAGGCTGCAGAGCACCAAGCTTCAATAGCTGCTGCAGTTAATTGGGAAATGGAATAAGAATAAATAATTTGCCATGCATAATTTTGGCAACCCTGCAAGCGGGGTCATCGCCAATGATGTCGCAGTAAGCGGGTAGCCACCGTAACATCATGTGGTCGTTCAGCTTGTACTCCCTCATTGTGTAGGGTGTTTAGGACTACGACGAGGAGCTGTTCCTGATTCCGTGGCGACTTTAACCATTGCAGTGCAGTGCAACAGAGATCGATGATACCCACACTGCAGAGGTCTGATGCAATAGATATAGAATACTTCATCACTGAACATCTTATTCAGTAGCTGTAATTAATGTGCGGAGACTGATTATTGCAGATATTGTGGCGTGCGTTCATCGTATTTAAACGCCTTTAGGTATTAGACAGGTGCGTCGGAGTGATCCGTGTAGCTATAAACCCCAAGCCACTTTACTGTATCGCATTCGCCGGCTTCTGCTTGTACCCTGAGTGGATGGAATAAATGGGCCTAGCATCCAAGGCAGTATTGGGCGACTACCGGCCGCCAAGCTGGCCGGCATTAGGTGCTCAGCCAAATGAAGGTCGATGATTGGCCATCTGTCGAGTTTTGCGTAAGTCAGCTATCCACCAAGGCCCAAGCTCGGGGACCCGGCTGAATGCCGACAAATTCGGCGGCGGTTCAGCTAATGGGCGGCCAATGGTCAGCCGTGTACCAGATTGGGCAGAAGTCAGCGAGCATCCAGGGGCCGAACTCGAAACCCCGACTGAACGCCGACCTGGTTGGCAACGGTTGGTGGGCCACGTGCTAAGTTGGCTAAGAGCCTGCTAGATCTCACGACCCGCACATATGCCTGTTTAGGATGCCAATTACAGCCACTTGACAGCGCAGGAAAGCTTCACCCGACCGTTCTGGAGAGCTTTTAAAAATCTTATAAAATGCATGCGCAGAATCCCCAACCACAAGCAATTGCACCACATTATTTTATATAATTGTGCGCATATATTATCGAAACCTGCTCCCCTAGCTGAAGTTAGCAAGTGCAATTAAAAAGAAATAAATATACGGTTGCCAAAGTCGCACTGCGTAAAAAAATCGGACTTAAACCAATGTAAAATAAAAGAATGGGTAAAACCAAAAGTTTGGATTCCAGAAAAGAAAGTCCACAAAGCAAAAACTGGCATCCAATTATTTGTTCGCTTAGTTTAAAGAATCTCAAAATTATTGGTCCCAACAGATGCAGGACACCACCAAATTTCATTTGCCATGAGCTCCTTCACCTTCACCGTCAATTAATAAAACACATTTTACGCGCACAAGCTCGCACAACGTATCTTCGCACAGGCCGTCTAGAACATCAACGTTACACAGGGTATTGATTAGGAGAACCAATGTTGTGGCATAGATTTCTTCTAGAAGTTTTATTATATATCTTCTTTTCTACTTGTTTGAGTATGGAAATGCAGGGGTCCAAAATTATATAGGCAAAACAGAACAATATCAGCAATGCAATAAAGGCGGCCGTGAAGCTAAACAGTAGGAGAAAGAGAAATAGAAGAGCTGGATATTTTGCCTGATGGGATCGACGGCATAAAAGCGTGAGGCAGCGTTCGTTCGCAAACCTTGCTCGGGTAGCAATACAGATGGTATCCCGTGGAGCAGACCGGCGTGATAGAAAGAGAACACACAAATTAAAGAAAGAGAGAGGCATGTAGACGCGCCTAAGTGCAGGGTTTTTCTGCGGCATCGCATAACCTTCACTGGCAGCTGCAGCCATCTTCCTCTGCATTTGTGCTACTGCCAGGAATACCAGTGCCAGCCATGTCTTATTGAGCCGGCGATATTATCATCGTCTAGCGGTTCCGAATTCTCTTGCCTTAGTAGCTTGCGTTCGCAAGCCACTGTGGATTAAGCCAGTGTCAGACTCATCGTTCGTTGCGCCACTCCGTTGTCGAGAAGCTTTGACTGAGGGCAGTAACCGCCAAGGTCCGCCCATGGTTGAAGTGGGCCGCCCGGCTTCCTCGCTACGCGACCGCCATCTTGTTTCTCTGCGCTTTTGTTGAACAAACTCGTCCCTGCGAAGCCGCTGACGCCCCGGGTTTTGGAACACATCTCTCATCCGGCGACCTGTAACTCAATTTCCCTTCTGTGCCTATTGTCGGTGTATAACGGGGCTTGCTTGCCTCGGCAATCCTGCGCTGCAGTCTGGAGAAGTAATTCAGGGTGAAGATGCTCTGCTCAACTACGCGCGCTTGTGGAGCCCTAGCTAGCGATGCCTCGCTCCAGTCAGCCAACTTCCACAGCGGGACTCAAGATCGGATCTCACCGCGTTGAAGAGCTAAGGTGCCTCAACGCTCCAAAATTTTGTTTTGTTGTTGTAATTTTTATTCTGAATTTAGTGCTTGTATTTTCCTTCAATTGTCACTTTGCTTGTTCAATCTAAACGATAAGCTTTATTCCGTCTATCCTATGCATGTACTGTGTTAATAATACCGATGCTAAAGGGAGGAATCCTCTCTTATTTGCATTAACTCTCATTCCCGACTGCTATGCGGTACCGCCAGCCAGCTAAGGAATTGGCCTATCGTCAAGGAGAGTCGCTCCATTAGCAGTGCAACGGCCTTGTACTTTCAGCATGAGCTCATTCTATTCGAAACATTCTGGTTCCAATAATAGAACTTCTTGGCAACTGCGCGAAAGGTCTTTCGTCGGAGATTTGTTGTTTTTTTTCAACATTGTTTCCTGCATAAGAGTTGTATGAAGATTCTAGAAAGTAACAAAAATGATCCTAGAAAGGAGCAAAAAGAAAGATACAAACATTTAAATTATCTCTGAAAAAAGATCCAAGAATGTATATTATTGTTTGTTTCTTGCGTTGTTCTGTTACGTGACTTTATTAATGAAACAGTACAAAACATTTCGCATTATTTTGAGTTCCTATAAGGCAAGCAAGATTGAGTTTAAGAAATTGCTTCTATCAACCTCAACGTAGCAACAAATAAATTACCGTTTCGCTTGTTGCCGTGCACGATAGTAAATATAATTTCATTTCACTGAAGGAGTGGTTTTTAAAACGATATCTTTCAATCTCCGCATAAAGTGACTTGTTGTTATTCAGCCTTGTTTTCTGACGACTTTCATTATTCCTGGCGACTTTCATTATTGATTCGTGTTACTCTCGGGGGAATTTTGATCAGTACGTAATACTGGCTTAGTCTTTATGTACAACGTCATCGCCCATTGCCAGCATGGGCTTTGTCCACCCAGAAAATTTATTTTGCCAAAATGATGAATTTAGTCAGCCCACGCTCAAACCAAAATAATTAACCCCAATGCCAAGACTGGTAGGTCTTGGGCCCAAACGCTGGACCACGACGAGCACGACACTAAAGCAGAAAATATCCACGACATTCTACGAATTTACGAGTATGGGTCGTCGCGTGCGATAAATAAAGTTACGTCGGGTACAAGCTACCAAGCAGTGAGGTGTGTAACAGTACGGCGCAAAATGTTTCCAACGCAACCGATTGACAACACAGTACTTCATATTCGAGTCGTACTGCGGGGCGAAGAATTGTGCATTGGTGGCTTGTAGGGGCAAGGCGAAGATAAAGGGTAGCTATAATAAAACAATATTAAATAGAGTGCCAAGTAGAGTGTATCGAGTGGTTAAGTCGCCAGCGGAACGCAAATTATTAGCAGAGGCAACAGACGTTCAAAACTTGTGGGTCACTTCTCTCTGATGTCTCTGATGAAGCGGCCTCCCCTCTGCCTCATCCAGTCTACAATCCACGTATTCTAAAATGCCCGTTTGCTACAAATAGCGCAACAGTCCAAAGATAATCATCATTAGCTTTACATTGATGCCTGCGAAATGCAAGGAATGAGGAAAAGAGGAGTGTTTGCTTCAATAACGCGTGCAGCGGCACATTGCGATTTCACTCTTCTGACTCAAAGGTTTTCCTAGGATGCCTCGATAAGCGCACCTTCTCGCAGGGTGGAATCATTCTGGGATGGGGTAAGTGCCACCTTGAGCACGGTGGCCGCTTTTGCGTTCCCCATGCTTCCTCGCGGCTCGTTGAGAGAGCCACGGGCAAGGCGCTTTCTCGCGAAAATGCCCCTATGTTGTGCGCCTCAGTACACAAATCAGTCATGAAAGGACTGGTAGATGTTCTGATTCGAAGAAAACATGAACACGGCTTCTCAGACTGGCAAACATGAAGCGGTATAAGTAGCAACCGACTAACCATTCGTATGCATGCAGCGTATACCATTTCCGCATTTGTACAATTTTTCGTTCAATTGCGTACTTTTTCCCGTAGTGTTTGTCCGTCTTGTACCCTTAATATCGTGCACGTATGCTTGCGTATTTAACTCGTGTTTTTTTAGATAAAGCAAAATTCTCGATTCCTTATCTGTTTTCTTATACTGGCGTGCAGATGGACGGGTACGTTGTGCGCTCTTTGCTACCAGCGCCTAGCGACAGTAGGCGCAGTAGAACGCAAGATGAGGTTTAAGCTTGCCTATCATGTGCATACATATGGATCGCGCTGAGGCAGTTTCCCGGTGTTGTTATTCTTGTACCTAGGTCCCGCTAGGACGGTGTGCGCGTGCGTGTTTTCTACATATGAAATTGTGCATACGACCAAGCATGACACATAAGTGACTGCGACATGCGTGTATTATCAAGACTCATAATAACAAGTTTTGTGATGGTGAATTTGTAGTTACTGCTCTGTGCAAAAAGCTGGGAATTGGGTCTGTGCCATGTGATCACGAAGATGCTAGCTTTTTTCCTCACTCGATGACGGGTGAATTATCGAACATCTGACGAGAGATGAGTGATGAGGTTTTCATGGCTACGTGATCGTTTAACAACAGAAATTTCTTAATGGTGATAAGCTTAGCCAAAAATTAAAGGTGGTAAAAACCAAATAATCAGGTATGAAAGAAAAATCGTTTACCCACATCAGCGAGTTTAGAGTAACATTAAAAAGCAAATAAATTCCTAATTGCCATGCAAACAGTTTGCTGAGTAGAAACGCTGTATTGTAATGTGTAACGTAAAATGAAAGAAAATACTATGTACTCAAGTTAAACAAAAAATTGTGCCAGAAGCATCTCATATTGTATATTTAGTATGTAAAATCGCGTCGAAAAAATTACAGGTTTTGTTGGCACTACAATTATGGACTAAAATTAGCCCGGATGTACTGGCTGGGTAGTATTTGGCACTCGGCTGCTGTGGTGAAAAACATTGGAGGGTCCCATAGATGTGTCTTAAGAGGAACATGACGAAAACCTACTCTTTCTTTCCTATCCCTTATTTGCCTCTCAGCATTTTCCACCTATTAGAATTCGTTGCGGTGTTGCCAAAGAGCGTTGAGTGCTGCTTACGATGATTTGTGGTATACAGGAACGCTACGGCGCAGTATCTGTCACGCTGTCCAGCATTTTTATTTTCATTACGTCTTTATTTCTGCTTACGGTAGGCGTTTACCTTGCGGCAGAACTAAGTTGCTTCATGAATGTAGGGGTGGGGGAGCGGTTAAGGGGGGGGGGGGGGGTGAAGGTTGGGATAGATATGAGGGACCGGTGTGCACTTCTTCCTCGAGGTAGGGTCGTCCCGAGGGTGGCCCTGCAGGCATGGGTCGATCCAGCATTTCCGATTTTGGACGGTAGGCCATCGCTCCTGTCGCGTGGAGTTCCTTGGCGCGCGTGCAAGTGTGGGATTGCAGATGGTAGGAACGCTAGAAAAGAACTCAGATCGCGTAATCTCATGGAATAAGACAGATCTCAAGTACAGATCTCGCGCAAAACTCTCGCGTACGGGATTTCGGTCTATGAGCATAGAAAGATTTTCGCCTTAATAAGGTGCCGAGTGCTATGTTCGGTGCAGATTGAAAGAAATTAGGTGGAATAAATTTTTGGTGCCATTCACCACGCGTGGGTCACAGCTGATGTCGCGAATACCGAAAGTGCGACCCTGCATTTCGCATTGCTTGAAATGGGCGTTAGTATACATTGTTCACATGTGAGCATCGAAGAACTCCAGAGTAAGTTTAGAGTGGAGATAATAGAGAAAAAAAAGTAATATTGTGCATTTTCGACCTGTTTCATTCCCTAAGTCCACCAATAAGCTATCCAAAATCAGTTTTCGCACCTAAATATCGGTATACAACGCATGTAACGCTGCATCCAACGAAAAACTGCTCTGTTTCCGGCAGTTTCTGTTACTCCGGAAACAAGCATTCAATACTGCTAGAACGGCACTTAAACGCAGCCTTTTTATACCCCATGAAAGTGTAATTATTTAGCTTTCTCGACTATTGCCTTCTACGCAGCGTTTCAGCAGTCAGTAAGTGGCCTAGCGGATGACTGATTTGAAAACAATGTTTTATTATAAATGGTTTAAGGACAGTTTTTGTTCTCGTGGTGGCAGACGGTTTGTTTAACGAAATTCGACTTTCAGCCGGAGGCCAAGCGATCTTTACGCATTGGTAAATGCGGGGAACACATACAACGAAAGAAGATGGGACTCGTGTCGATATGTTTTGCACGCTCAGCCAAGATAAAGTTACAAACTCCCCAAACAAAAACTTTAATTTAGGATATTTACGCAGCTGGTTTGCACGGTAGTTTCCTGCTGCAGGATGTCCGTTAGAAAATTGTTCGTTAAAATTTAACGTTGTCGCTGCCTGACGTACTTTGGTAGGGTGCTTCGATGACTACCCATGACTACCTACGGAGCGAGCATAATAACGGTGGAAGGAGTAGCGGACGCCGTCCGCTACGCCACAACCAACCTAACCAACCTAACAAACCAACCGCACAAACCAAACCTAACTATTCTTGTCAGGAATTAAGAGATTCGGCTGAATCGTTTGTGTTGTGGATTTTATAGCTTACGATTAACAAACACCTGGGGCATGAAAAAATAAATAAAGCGAACAGAATTCATCAACATGTCAATATCAGACACATGCTTCCTGCCCTCCCTGGTGTCTTACTCGGCGAAGGTTACGAAATCTTATTAAGGTTTTTACGCACGTAAGCTATAGCATAAACTTCCCTCTACCACTCTGTGATAGTGCTTGGACACTATGGAATGACGATTGTGTTATTTATTTGTTTCGTCACTTCTCAATTCATTTCGGTGGTTGGTTTGCTAGCACGTCCTCATTCGAGCTGCGTGCTCTGAACGTGTGACATTTAATAAAGTAGTGCCACTGAATCAGAACATTATTTAGTCTTCCTGCACTGTGGCTGTAAACATGCAGCATGTGACAGAGTGAATGAGATGCCCAGTGATAAAGGCAATATTGCTCCATAACAGACCATGTTGAAAATGTGCTCCCGCACTCTTCTTGCTGCTCTGGAAGCATATTAATAATGTGGACGCAACATTACGTTATTTTTGGCATGTTTAAGGCGTTACCACCATATCAGCGCGTGTGTTCATTTTGACAAGAATAACGAATTGAAAGATATGTTGACAACGCCCTAGCTTCTCATGCGGGCTTCATGACTGGGATGCTTCAGAAAAAATATCAAGTGCAAAAAAGACATTGGCAGATTTGCTGCTATACTCACGCTTTTTAGATCTCTGGCTTTACAAATGCTATCTACGATATCGGCACTTCTGTGTGTTAAATGCGTTCGTAACTGGGAGGCTTAAATGTAAGAAAGTTGCATGACATCGCTCGAACGCGGCATTTAAAGAGATAGTTCGAAATTATGGTGAGAATATACCTGTCTAAGGTAGCAATTATATATACTGTAAAGTAATGCTTATCTCATAGACCAGCGTGTCAATCCTGCACATAACAAAGCCTTGGGATCGTCATTTTACCACCAGAACTCTGTCACCATTTCAAGAATTTTCGCGCTACGATATACACAGATACACAAGAAACCACGTACACAGGACAAGCGCGAACTGAGAACTAAGGTTTATTGATAACAGGATTACATTTAAAACATTTCACACGCACTTTTTGATACAAGAAATATCGCAAACTCACTGTATACGTCCCGTCCTGTGTACGTGGTTCCTGTTTTCTTGTCTATCTGTGTATATCGTAGCGCGAAAATTCTTGAAATGGTAAACCAACTAGCCCCCATTGCTGCTTTGTTTGTCTGTCACCATGATATCTAGAGCGACGGCACGACAAATGGAAAAGCTGTGCAGCTTACTTTCTGCTTTCACACCAGCGGAACTGTGCCGTCTAGATGAAGAACGCTACACATTTATCCCAAGACTGCTCGAGCTCCCGCCATGTGACGTGTACAATGCCGTCTGCAATGCTGCGTTAGCGGATGGGGACGACGAATTATGCATGCAGCGCATAGCATGGCTTCGCAGCTGGATATTGCCTCGGCACTGCATTGAAGTTTGGCGGTTGTACCGACTTCGAGATGCGCTGGATTGGGAGGCGTGCCCTGCTTTCTTCAAGCGTTTTCAAGCTGCACTGACACGTGGTGGCCGCGATGCGACGCTTGGCTGGAAACTGTACAGGCACGCACTCACCGCCTGCTTTCTGACAGAAGAGCCTGGTCGCTTATCCGAGGAAGACAGCGCTGTGTACGTTGTTCTGTGGCCACAACTACCTTTCTTTGCTGTTGACTTCCATGGTGTCCCCATTGAAGAGGATGTGCTGGTAGCTCTGCGCGTCGTTCTGGGTTATGATGCTTGCCTGATGGACAGAGTGCACAGCAACAACATTGAACAAGTGTTGCACACAGCCTACCATTTCTGACAGCAGCCTTTTGTTCAGATGACCCATACCTGCGTTTCTAATGCCGCACATGTTATCCTCGAAAGCCTATGAACGACCGTCATTGTTTCTTTTGGCCATGAAATGCAAGCATACCTCGTAGTATATGTTCATTGTTCAAGAAATATTGGTTTATGTTCTAGAAACGGCCGCATTCCTTTAGAGGAGAGTTTCGTTGTGTAGTGCTGAACATTTAGACGGGGAACAGCCTGTACTTCGAACGGCTACTATGTACAGCTCTGTCTAATTTTTATTTAAATATGGAGTGAATACAATTGAAAAGACTGCGATGTTTTCTAAGACACCACACTAGTGTCGACTGCTCAGCGCTCCTGCTCAAGAAAATAAACAATGCGAGAAAGTATGAAAGGCAAACACCTTGTGAAAATTCCTGCTGCTTGATGCAGCTAAACCTCTTCTCATTATTGTTGAACCTCGCAGTGACTCTCTGCTCCAGGTTCACAAGTTAAGATGCTGGGTACGAGTATTCCTTTCCGCGACATGTTGTCACGGAGATATCAGGAAAAAGCGCATAATGTTGATAAGAATCTTACGTGTCCCGAAAACCATATTCAGTCATTACTTAACTTTCTGTATTTTGTTGCCTTTTCTGCCTTCATGTTTGGAACACACCTTTAAAGCACGTGCACGGCTACAATGTTCCTATCGCACGCCAGTTGACGCAAGACAGTGAGTGCTGTCGACGCTTAGTTGGCTGAGCATTATCATTGGAGAGTGCTAGAAACACAGAACACATCTGATGGAATTGTTTCTGAGAATTATATGACTGTACTTGTTTTACGCTACAAATAAGTCTGACATTTCCTTTCCATCAGTGTTTAGCGTCTCGGAATGTTTTGTGTAGAGCTTGGCGTTCCAATGTTCTTCGCAACAGGGAGTAGTTGGTTAAACTACCATTTGATCTGTGCTGTCCGATCGTTCAGCGTACGTGTTGAAACTTGAGGAAAACGCCTGCGAAGAATAGAAAAATATAAAAAGAAGCATAATTTGACGACGCATCACACAGAGTAGCTTAGCCGCGAAAGCCGGCGGGCAGACTGCTTCCCTCATCACAGTGACTGGGGCGGATGATAGCTAGCTATCAAAGCGGCACCTGGTGCGTGCTACGATGTGGATCCGGCGTTATTAAGGTAGAATTGAGCGTTCAGAGATAGCTGCGAAGGACACGAGAGTGGACATGCGCCACTAGGCGGCGCAGAATGCAGCTTTGCCACGTTTTCCCACGCCACGCAATATTGTTATGCCGACAGTGGAAATCGTTTAACTGTTGTGCGGAGGCCTCCATTGTATGAATGTCAACTGAGCAGTAAGTCTCAGTACATGTACTGAAATGCCTACCTGAGTTGAAGGTTTATGTGGCACTGAGTGCACACCTTAAACGGCCTAGTATCTTCACAAATCAAGGACAGCGCTTGTCCGTTATCCTCTTCCTCTGTCTCAAGTAGTGGCGCTGTTTTTTTTTCATTTTACCATGTACCAACTAGCTCAGAATTTAGTTCTTGTGCACAAATCTAGATGTAATTTTACTTGCAAGACGATGAGCTCCTTGATCGCTTTACGCAGTTAACGTCAATGCATGCATTATGTAGAGTCGGTTAACATGAAATAAAGGAAGCAGCTCACAAAAAAATAAAACCACCTGAGTCAGACTGTGTGTCGTGGGTATTTAGAGCGTCAAAATTGATTTAAAACCGTATGGTAAAAACCAGTGCATATGGGTCCCAGCGCCCCAGTGCCATACCTGATTATGGGCCCAGTATGACGCTGTAGATGGGCGTTGTGGTACGCGGCATACTGGCACGCTCCTCACTTGTGCACTCATCAGCCGGAGAAAACAAAAATGGCCTTGGATAAAAAGTAAAAGCTAGAAAGTAACGAAGCACCTCAACTGCATTCAATAAAGCTAGAAAAGTAAAAAAGATCAAAACTAGGCAAAAAATAGGAACAGCACTAGCGCACTTCGAACTTAGTACTTCGTACTCCGCAGCTTTCTGCGCTAACCACTCGGCCAAACTTTTTTTTTTTTCTTTATTGCCTGACTTCGGCACAATACACAAAACCACTTACAGGGCACTATGAGCATTCATTAATACAACAATCAGCCAGGTGGGTTATGGCGTCGTCATGATAAAATTCTCTTAGGGTCACTTATGGCTCCAATCTTCCGAGCCACTCGGGAGCTTCAGGAACAAGTTTCTGAATTTCAATATATCTGTTCATGCATTCCCAAAAATAGATCCGTGCTGGCCGTGTGTCAGGATCTCAGTGGTATCCTGCCATTCTCGAGCGCCAAATACAGTGGAGGGCCATTAGCATAATAAGGTCGAATGGCACCCCATCCTCATTCTCTACTGACAAGTACCTAATACCATGCGAGTCTAATGGAAATTTCTTTTTTAAAGTCCTTTGTAAAATATCCCAAAAGTATACCCATTCCCAACAATGTAGGAAAACGTGGTCTATAGTTTCTAGTTGTTTACAAATTAAGCAATGCGAACCCCAAGGTAAAAATAAATTCTTCCCTTCCAAGAACTTCTTTACTGGCAGTGTTACCGTGTGTAACTTAAAGAAAAAAGTTTTTGCATTTGACGGCACCTGCATCGCCTTCACCCGCTTAAGTACGTCGCGTCCTGGTCCTCCACTGAATATGGCCCTGTACATTGGTATGGGAAGAACTACGTCACACAAATCCTTGTACAGCTTCTTCCTGCTAACACAAGATAAATATTCATAAGAAAATCGAACAGACAGGAATCGCACACTAGCGACAACTATCGTTCTTTATTGCCTGACTTTTGCAAGGCAACACAAACATACACAAGACATTGATATAATAAGCCTGCCAGGGGCTGGCTTCATCGTACTGAAATTCCTTTAGATCCATCAATGGTTCTATCTTTGGCAACCACTCAGGATTATCATCGACAAACTTTCCAACCTCGGTAAACCAATGGAGAGCCTCGCGGAAAAAAAATTCGTGCAGGACGCGCATCAGGATCACAGTGATATCCTGCGATGCGTGAACGCCATATAATGTGGAGGCCCATTAGCATGATTCAATCATATGGAACCCCCTCCTCATTTTGCGCGGGTAAGTACCATATTCCGTAAGGATTAGTAGGTAAATCTTTCTTCATAGTTCTTTGAAGTACATCCCAAAAATAAACCTCTTCCCAACAGCGAAGAAATACATGATTTATCGTTTCTGGCTATGTTGAAATTAAGCAATGTGCACTCCACGGAAGAAATAAACCTTTTCTTGCAAAAATGTCTTGACTGGCAAAGTTCTAGTGTGCAACTTAAAAAAGAAAGTTTTAGCCGCGGCTGGCACCTTTATTTTATTTACCCTCTTTAGTACATTCCTGAAAGGGCCTCCCCTGTTTATGGCCCTATAGATGGGCTTCAGAAGAACAACGACGTAAAAATCTTTGTACAACTTTTTCTTTTTCACAGTTGATAAATATTCTTTTGAAAATCTTGCAGAAAGAAATCGTACACTTTGAACAACTTCTCTAAAGTAACCAAAAATACCTCCCGTGTAACATTAGGTTGGCGCAATAAAATCTGGGAAGTTCTTTTTTCCTGTATTGCCGGTCAACAAAGTACATACAGGCCTAGTAATCGCTAGCCTATCTTTGACTTAAGCGATGTATCAAACCCTCTTCACTGTTATCAATGCGTCAATCACACTGAGGCTTGCGGAGAACATCTCAGAGAAATGTGGCACTTTCAATGAAGTTGTCCCTGACCGATCGTACATTTTCTTCGGCGGGCCTAAATGTCATTCTTGTCTTCCAAATGCTGTGGACTCTTACAAGGCTAGAAACTGGATGTGGTAAGGAATAATCGGTAGTTCCTTTTTAAAGTTTTGTAATATATCCCAGTGAAAACCTGGATCCCTACGATCTATAAAAACGTGATCGAGGGTCTCTGCTTTTTTACAGAATGTTGAGCTGAGGGTCGAAAGTACAAATATACCTTTATCATTAAGCCACGTTTTTACGGGAAGGGTACCAGAGTGAAACTTGAAGAAAACCAATTTGACGATCGGTTTTACCGGCACCGTACTGCCTCTCTTTAGGACATCTTGTCCTGGGCCTCCACAATATATGAATCGGTATAGAGGTACGGGTACAAACAGGTTGAACAAGTCCTTATACTAATGTTTCATGATACAGAACTAAGATACTCAACAGGGAAATGGACACGTAAAATTTGTAAGGCAAAAATATCTGGCCGGATAACTAGACAGAATGAAGTCCAGTATCACGTTATCGAAGCGCATCTGCATCGTTGTGCGCACCAAAGGGTCTGTTTAACTGCGCAAAAAAAAACAAGAAATCGTAATACAACTTGTCTGATTAATTAGTTCAAAAGACCAAGACCACCCTTTTCATAGGATGAACAAAATTAGTGCGGCTAGTTCGCTCCCCGTTTGAGCTCCAAATAAAAACTGCGAATACTCTATGCAGTTTCTGCACATTCAAGTGGATAAATATTGCAGCAAATAACAAATTTTGTAACAAAAACAAATTACAGACACTTGCATGTGGGAACACAGAGGTGTTCTGTTGCGTTGTGCCATTCCATAACTCTCTGCTGCTCTTATAATGCCCTATGGCAGCACCCAAGTACTTCGCTGGAACAGTCGTCCACCGCATATTAGCAAGCATTGCATGTGTAATATTCTATTCACAGTGCCAGCATTCAATGCTCTTCCCCCAATTGATTTCACACCTAGTCTGTTAGCAGTATTCACATGCACCTCGAACGACTTCTTTAACTCGTTCCCGATCTGTACAAAAAACTGCGATATCGTCAGCGTAAGAAAGTACTTTAATCTGCATAGACTGGAGAGCGAATCCGTAGACACGTTCATTATGTGACAATGATAACAGAAAGGCGCAAGATAAATAGTAAAAAGCAGAGGTGAGAGCGAACAACCTTGCCATACTGAAGAACAGACAGGCACACATACTGACAACTGCTTATTTACAATGCTCCGTGTGGCACAATTTTCATAAGCCATCCGCATATCTTGCGATATCACCGAGCCAACATTTGCATGTTCTAGTATTGCGAAAAGAATTTCTATCGAAAGCCTTCGCCAGATCGAGCTGCATGATAGCTACTAGTTCTAAAAAGGCGTCACAGCCTTCAAGAACATTTCTTGCAATGTGCGAATTTGTTGCGATGGATTACCCCACGTTTGATGTGGCCTGTTTGATGTGCGCATAATCCTTTATAATATTTTGCACAATTCTGGCAAGTATCTTCATTAACACTTTAAAATCAACATTTCTGAGGCTTATCGGACGATAAGCCACAACCGACAGCAAGTTAGCTTCGTTCTCACTTTCAGGTAATAAAACACCACAAGGGCTGTTGGTCATTTTTTTGTGTCATCTATTTTGGTAAAGACGGAATGAAGAACCTCAGTGATTTCTCCTTTGGAACGCTTTTAGAAGTCGGCCCCTAGCCGTCAGGACCAGGAGGTTTTCTAGCGATCAACTGTTCGGTAGCTCTTTCAATTACTGGTATGCTGATTGGCCTCTCCAGCTTTCTTTTAGTTTCGTCTTTTAGTTTCGGCATGCGGTGCAGGAAGGTATTTCTAAACCCTTCTTGGATCTGTCGTCGTCCAAACAAGTCTCGGTACTGCAAAAGCCATCTAGATTATACCGGTGTCGTAATTATTTCATTTTTGCACGTGATTTGTTTGATTTCATTCTGAGTCACATACTTTTCATCACTCAGCGAACGCTAAGTCGGCACTTCTTCGCGCCAGAGACGCTCGTTACGCCCCCGTATCATGGCATCTCGGTACTTGCCTTTATCGATAATCTGAAGCTTACTTTTTGTTTCTCTTATTTCCTTCTTGTACATTCCAGAATGAGAACTTTCTAGGCATACAAGCAGGTCTAGTTGGCTGTGTAATTCTTTTTCTTTCGTTCGTTTGTCACGTCATATAAAGCTTCCTCTTTCAATCGCACTTATTTTCACCTTCTGTTTGGAATCCTCACACATAATTACCCAGTTTCCAGACTTTGTCGATAGTAATGCTTCAATATATTTTTTGCTTTAATAACAAAATGCTCATCCGCACGTAATTGTGAATTAAACTGCCAAAGGTCCCATGAGTACCATAATTTTTTTCTTTTTCCCTCAAGCTGAAAACATTACTAAGCCATGGTCCGTAAACGACATATGGTTTGCCTCATAGCTATTGCGCACAGGAACCAGTTCAAGCGACGCATAAATCCTATCTAACCTCGGATGACTTTCCCTCGGGAAGTGAGTAAAACGAGGTATGTCGCTAGGGCTTGAGCTACATCATCTAACCCATTTCATTGAATGATAGGAATCAATATACACGCACTTTGTCACGAACAGGTTTTTTGTAACGCTGCCTTCTGCTTTACATACGAAATTAAAATCGTCCAAACTCAAAATTAAACGCTCACAATACACACATTGCGCAAGTTGTTCAAAAAACTCTATGCGTTCGCTCTCCTTGTTGGTAGAATACACACATATTAGTCTCTATAGCAAAGAACAATATAAATTTTCAACTACAATTAAACGGCCACTTCTACAAACTGTTGGACTTTGCACCACAATCGGCAACGATTTTGTGATAAACACAGGACACCCACCGGATGTACTAGACAAATGGCACATACAGATGTTGTAACGCTTTATAAAGTGTTGCACCATATGATCAGTCTGTTCCTGGCTTTGACTTTTGTCTCCTGTATGGCTATTATGTCTAGTTCATTTTCGTGGCATAGTCTTCTTAATTGGTATTGGCGTTTCTTTGAAGCAAGTTCTCTGATGTTAATAGCTGCAATACGCAACGCGGCTAACAGCTGTTGAAGCCATCTATTTAGTTTGAATAAGGAAAGCGTATGGTTCACACCTCTTTCTCGCAGACGGCTTGAGAAGGTGTCAATAAAGGAGTCCATCTCGCGTATGATGAAACCCTTAGGAGTGCACACCCATCACTACGGTGGCTACTGAACCGCCTCTCGTGGATAGGCCGATGTATTCGACCTCGGTCTCAACGTCGCTCGCTGCATTCAAGCAGTCTTCTGCGGTGGCTGGCTGCACCCCCTTAATTCATGCATCCCGTTCCCAATGTTCTCGTACGGTCGCTTTCCTGCTTGTCTGTAGGCGCTTCCATCTGTTAGATGCATATTGTCCCCATATCGCGGAATGCTGGTGGTTGCTTCGTTGCTGGCGATTCTTCGGTCACATCCGTATTGATCACATGTCGCGGAACGCTAGTGGCTGGCTCCTTGCAGTTTATGTGGCTTTCATCCTTTGGCGTATCAGTTTCAGCTGGGTGCAGGTCTTCGGATTGGCACCGATTATTAGACTCGTCACTATTTGAGTTCAGGAGAAGAGTGGCTGGTGATTTCCCCTTGACCGCTCTGTCAGTTGTCGCCGCTGCAGCCTCCGCCGCATCCGCCTTGTCCACGATGAGTTCGGACGTCGTGTCAGTGCTCACTGGAAAAGATGGATTCGCATACGTTCGGACGCACTCAGTCTCTTCATGTCCGTAGCGGTGACAGAAGCTACACCGGAGTCCTTGCACTCACGGCGGAAATGTCCCTTACCATGGCAGCGTAGGCAAAGAGGGGCTATGCCCGGCACTACAACAAGAGCGAGCTTACCGCCCACCCTAATTTCGTGCGGCAGATCCTAAAGCTTCACACCTGGTTTCAGTTTTAAAAACACCAACCGGTTGTTGAATCTTTGTTGGCTACCGCTTGGACACGCCACCGTTCCTTGGACACTTCACTCACCTTGCCGTACGAAGGAAAACTAACCTCCCGTCCTCGTCGGGCACATTGTGCAAAACCGAATGCAGCTTCAGGCGTACAGTTGTGAGCAAAAGTGGTATACAACACTCAGTCGGTGATGGAGCTCGGGAAAACTGCATCTAAATGTCATCTAGCGAAGCGACAGGGGCAGCAGCAGTGGCACTTGCATGTGGTTAAAATGGGGCACCATCACTATTGTCTCGATCCCAGATAGCTATTGCAAGATGGCCTTGCAATGCAATTTTTCTTAGCTCCGCCACCGGCTGGGTGTTGTATACAACTTTTGTTCACAACTGTACATCTTGGTGGGCAGGGACGATAACCAGACAACGGCGTTCCATAACATTCATATTTTCAGAAGAGACAATTTTCTCTACCGCTGCGGCAAAGGCGAACGTAACGGCCCGCACATGGCTCATTCGATACGCTACCAAGGCGAGATCCTTGAAGAGTAGCGTCAGCCGAGCCAATGTGTCCCTAAAATCCTCGACCCGTTAAGTGTGGGCCGCCACATCGGCGTGCAAAAACAAATGGTATTCAAAACAATACATCCTGTACGCAGAGTAGGAAGAATCCCCTGGTAATCTTCATTTGTTTCAAAATACTTGTTTGCGCGACCAGACGTATTCACTGTAACCGCACCTGAGGAGCCCTGCACCATGCGTCCGCTCACTAGGGTGGTCCGAAGCAGAATCCCCTCGGCCACACCAAGAATTGGTAGCGTTTGAAACATTTTTGCATGTTATTTCATGTCCGCATTTATAAGGTTGGAGCTTTATGTTTCAAAGTATACAGGAAACTGCTGCGACTCCAACAATTACTAATTCTTGACCCATAGAGCTGCTGCCTGCTCTCACGACTTACAAATAATGTTGTGGATGCCTATGCGCACAGTTTTGTGCACTGGAATCATTTTGACATGTGGAGTTTGACATCGCTGGCAAATTTACCATCGCCGGCTCTTCGGTGGTGCTCTGCTACCATGTGTATAATTTTCGCTGACTATGGAGCTGTAGCACAAAAGTTTCAGTGAAAAAATTGCGACCAAGCTTCAATACCGGCCAGCGCAGCCGCGACGACCATACTTTGCTGGTAACTAAATCTAATTTGCTGTAAACATTTCGGCAAGCGTGACGATGACCGAGAGCTTGGCTGGTTTATACACCAGATTTTTCCCCCCTTACACCCAGGCTGCTAGTGCGCTACTACTCTCGACAACAGACGACATTTTCCGGGCGCACGTGGCCAGGGGACTGCGCGTCGCGCGGGCGTCTCGCGTTGAATACGTGTTCGTGAGCGATCGTTCTTCAATTCTGTCGTTAACGCGTTCTACCACCTCTGCATGTAGGTGTTTGCTATACCAGAGAGTACTAAAGCATTTTTAAGCGCAGTGTTCTCTCGTTAACGCAATATACGAAGGTTGTCTACCATGCGGGTTGCGAACTGTAAATCGCCGTTTATGCGCAGCGGTGGCATTTTTTTCTGGCGCTGCCCTTTACATGGAGTAAATGCACACGTTTTGCTTTTTACGTTTTTGATTTTGAGCATGAGCATGTAGAATTGTGGATCGGACTCCATTGTTTGAGATGCAACCGGATCAGCGAGCTTCGCGCTGATGGTTGCTTAGGTAAAACGTGTGGTTTCGGCTACCAGTGGTTCGTCTTTAGCTTTCCTTTGCTGTTGCTTAACGGGAGTGTAAGTCCGACTATTACAGATGCTTGGGCGAGTTGGTAAATCATGAGTGCAGAAAGGGTACAAAAAAAATAAGACGGGTACCTACGTCCCGTTTATACTTTTTTTGCGCGGTCTGGACTCTGGCTATAAGCAATCCAAATTGTTATTTCCTTATTTCAGAGAGAAGTCGACGTGCAAAACGGTTAAGTGTAGAAGCTTTTTGCTCTTAGTATCTGACTGAAACGGAAAAAATACGACTTCAGTACATGCTACGATCTGTCCCGAACGCGTATTGCCATACCATATCCCGTAGGCGCACTGGAACAGACGACGCTTTCAGCGAGTTAAACGGCGATTGTTGCTGAAAGATCTCTGTGAACGCAACCTAAAGGTAACATACACTCACTGTAAAGGGCGATTGTTGCTGAAAGATGTCTCTGAACGCAACCTAAAGGTAACATACACTCACTGAGGCAGGAAATGATTGTGGGAAAGGTAATTGCTTAGTGTAACTGTTGTCATACCGATTGTTACTTAAAGGTGTCTGTAAACGCAACCTAAAGGTAACGTACACTCACTGAAGGCAGGATATAATCACAGTGAAGACAATTGAAAAAAATATATATTCACAAAAAAATAGAACAAAGGAGTCGAACGCATGTTTAAGTGGCATCAGTGAAGAGATGCGTGGTGTTAATCCATTGCGCCACCAAAACGACGAGAACGGTGGGCTTTAAATATGTTCTTATTTGTTTAGACAATATATCCACTATTTGTCCTTTGGTGGCGCTGCTCAGAGGAATCACGCGCCAGAGCGTCGTCTGCTCGAGTGCTCCTACGGGATATGGTTTGCTAATAAGCGTGACGAACTGCCAAACAGCCCTTTCACACACCGAAAGCATCGAAAAAGAATGTGCTCGCATTCAGCCACTACTGCGTTAACATTTGTTCAAAACTTAAAAGAAATAGAGAAAAGGTGTTGTGTCCTCCAGACGTGGCTCTGTGGTTAAAACTTTTGACTGTTGAGCCAGAAGACATGGGTTCAATCACGGAAGCTATGGCTGCTCTCCGATGAAGACGAAGCTGAAGGCACTTGTGTAGTGTGCTATGTCAGCGCACGTTACAGAACCCCAGGTATTTGTTAAACTTCCGCAGCACTCCACTACGGCGTAACTCATAGCCGATGCTACTTTTGGACGCTACACTCCATATACCACATGAAAACTTAGTTGTCATGTTCCAGCTAGCACCTCTTTGCTGCTGTTTCTTCCTTTGCCATTTACGACAATGTAATTGCAGGATTACAATATATATATATATATATATATATATATATATATATATATATATATATATATTTCATTTCTGACATACAGGCGCTACGGTTTCAGAGGAACTAGATGTTCCAGAGATAACAAAAAATTAACATAGTTCAGTGATGTTTATAAATAAAGTGCAACAAAACTTGCCTGCTGTTAGCGTGTCGACTCAGATGAGGACACAGTGATAATTCGTTGGTGTTACTGGCACGCACCAGGCAAACGACCGCAGAGCCTAATTTGTAAAGGTCCAAATGAATGGCATGAACGAAGAAGAGCTGATTTGAAGAGGAATTATATGCAAGTCGTAGGCAAGAGTAATGCTGCCAACTGTTCAAAAATGTTTTCTCGTCAGTAAGGCACAAAACCGGCAGCATTATAGCGCGGCTGCGTGCCGAACACCAACGCAGTTAACGTGAATATAAAACTAAACCCGGTAATAACGAGTCAATTTTAATTCTACAACAACGCAAATAAACTCGCTCCAACACAACTGTCTGGTGAAAACATTTTTGGCAATATTCTCCAGCACCCGAACGCTACCTAAACATTGCTACCCGGCAGGCGCGGCGGCCTTGATACCGTGGCCTCACAGTACCCCATGAAGCACCCGCGCGCGGCGCGCCAAAAGGCAGAAAATGGCCGCGCCTAGGAACAGCTGAAAAATAAAAAAACGCGCGAAATGTTATACATTAGAAGCGCTGTAGGTTTGCTTTCCTCTCATGGGTACATCGCTCGATAAACTACTCTCTTCCTCGCTTCATTTTTTTTTCTGCTGTTTATACTAGGCTGCGGTGCAGGCTACGCTCGCTAATGCGTAGGCCCTGTTTGGAGCCTGCAATTGAATCCGCATTGTACATTTGGGCAGTAATCATTGTGTTAGAGTGCCCTCAAGGTCAGCTGTGTAGTTTAATGCTATACATGGTAGCCCACATTATTCAATTCCAGCTTTAGTTGTACGCTATTCGTCAGTGTATCATGAGATATCACAGGAACGGCGATCGTGGTCTCTCTCGAAACGACCTATCGAAACATGAAAACTCTAGAAAAAAGACACTGCCTTTGTGTTCTTACATGTACGCAACTATTTTGTAGAAAAAAGCGCTTATTAGAACCATATTCTTCATATGCGCAATATTTCTCGCCTCCCAGTTTCCGAACTTCCGGCTATTTCCAAAGCGATACTGGGACCAGTGCGGCGCTAGCGCACATGCAGCGCTTCTCCCAGTGCATCGCGGATGCCAGCGACACACACAGCGTCAAAAAGCTAATCCCAGAGTTTTTCTCCCATCGTACCAGTGCAACCAGTGCCTTCCCGTTATTGCTCTAGTGAATATCGTAGACCTTTAGCGTGCCCAGCAGACCCAGTGCGAAACCAGCGCAAACATGTTAATGGTTTTGCACTGGAAGCCGCTGGGAGAAGCTGGGTTTTGCAATAGGGAAACACTCCCTGAGAGGATCATCGTCAATTTCTGCACACATGTACTGAAAGCTGTTAGCAGAGGCGATGAAATGCACAAAGGCTGGCAAAAGGGGGTTGGAGCTGCAGCTTTTCCGCTCCCCCCGTGGACGGCGGTGGCGTAGCAGGCACACATAGTAGATTATCCCGATAGAAGAGGACTGTTTACTGCTCAAACACACCAGCAAGCATTGTGATGCGAGCGCTTTCTCTCGGGAAATGTTATCAACGCCGCGAAACACCTAGTTTTAAAGCTTGCCGTGAAACGATATTTTTCCGACGTCGGCCTCACATGCACCCCATAGCGAAACATACGTAAAAAGCGCACACTTCAGCCGTTTTGTGTCATCAAGTAAAGGCAGGTTGGATAGCGATGTGCGCTTCCTCTTCAAATCAAAGGTAGGTAGCTTATCATGAGTACACCTGGCTCCATCTAAGCGTCCCGTATACATGGAAAGCTGATGCTGCACCGCTCATGGGCCACCGGGTGCAGCAACCTTACCGCAGTTTTCAACTCGCCTCCTTGTTTTTTCAGTATCTTATTTCCTTTTGCCTGCGCTATTCATTTTCTTGTTTCCCCACGCAAGAACATTGCTTGCAAGCTGTTTGTTATACAGCATCAACGTATTTGCCATGTGTAACAAAGAATGTTCGCAGTTACGCATTTTACCGCGCAACTAGCTTTATTTTTGGATCGTCTTTTCCTTACGAAAAGGCGCATGTTTACGTCGCATAGTTTTCAAAAGTCACTGGCAACATCTACGGTTTTAAACAGAGAATAACGGTGCACAGTGGTATCACAGCACGCAATTTATTTGGCACAAGAATAGTTCATTGCGCATTTGCGATCGTTTTGTGAATTGTTTACATCAGTATTTTTGCATATGCACAACGTGCGAGCTTTTGCTGCTTCGTGAGCCCTATTTGTAAATGCCGCGTTCCTTTTATGCGCAACACCGTTCTCTTTGTGTTGTGAAAAGCGCTGCTGTATGCTCGTGGTGGTCTGCATTTTTGTTGGTTGGTTTGTGGAGTTTAATATTTGAGACGCCGTAGTAAAGGACTCCGAAAATTTCGACCACCTGGGGTTCTTTAACATGATCTTACATCTCACAGCACACGGGCGCCTTGGTTTTCACCGCCACCGAAGCGCAGCCGAAGAGGCTGGGATGCGATCCCGCGCACTTGGGAACAGTAGTCGAGCGCTGTAACCACAGCGCCAGCCCGGCGGGATGACCTACATTTTTGATGCCATCTATTGCTATCACCCGCGTACACCCTCCCACTTTGTTTAACTTGAACGCACGAACTTCGACCACCGAGTCGATTAGCGCTGTATGGTGGAACACAGCGGCGAAATGAGCGAGAAAATGCGCGTGCGCGCAATAAGCACTCGAGTGACGCTGTCCTCAGCCAGGTTGTTCCGGAAACTGGATTAAACCCCACATTCTTTTTTGTGTGTTATCGCGTTTCCTTCTGTTTTCTGAATGTCGCTAGATTAGAAACGACCACGCGTTATGCCTGCCTGTATTTGCCGCGGGAATGTGCTGCGTGACCTATAGCAAATCAAAAACAAACAAAGTGCTGATAGGCATGTAGTATAATGAGCGGGCGTATATCGCATTCCATTCAGCGCTAGAGCTACCCCCTGACCGCCTATTTATAACTTGATGGAAGCAATCAGAAATGAAAAGGGATGATGACGATAACGGTGATCAAAAGAAGCAAGGGTGAGGGTACGTTCCCACGACAGCCTAGCAGAGGACAGCTGCACCGAATTGCTCATTGAGCGCATGCGCATATTTTTGCTCATTTTGTCGCTCTGCTCCATCACACGGCGCTTGCTCCTGCGTTCAGGTTGAAAAAGTGAGAGGGTGTACATTAAAGTCCCTGCATTACCACAGTCACATGGGCAGCGGGCAGTTTTGATCTCAATGATGAGTACTCTAGCAATATGAGCAGGGACACGCTATCGCACGACAAATAGTGGCCACACCCACTTGAGGTGATGCGCTGCGGGCGCTGCCAGAAACAATTCGGGAAGAGCGCGGTGGTTCCGAAAACGGTTTCCACTCCCATCTTGCTAGTGTTGCGATAAAACGGCCGCTAATTGCGATTCACCGCCCGCTATCGGTAATCACGCGATTAGGAAGCGCAGATCGCCGACTGTGCTGTTTGTAATTCTACCCCAGATACCACTTTTAATTTTTTTCTCTTTAATATGTTTATTTGTATGAGTGGTAGGCATGCTGCAACGAACCTTGGTCAACGTTGTAATGACCCACATAGAATAAAAAAGGTTAACAGTGATATTTGGCGATGACGTAAACACAGCACGATCCACGATCTGCGCTTTATAAACGCGTTATCATCCTAGAGCGCGATGCTTCCCAATCAGCAGCCGTTTTGTCACCACGCTAGCAAGGCAGGAGTGCCAGCAGGGGCCCTGTTTTCGACAATTCGCCATTTTATTCAAATTGTTACGTACGTGCGATATGTGCAATACGACTGTGTCAGATTAAGTAAACACAGAATCGGGAACGCACTCTGATGAAAAAGAGAAATAATTGGATAGAATAAACGCACTGTTTTTCGCTACTATATATTGGCGCCAAGTATGAAAAACAACGACGCTCCTGCAGGAACCGAGCCTCTGCTATGCATTGAGCGATTCGGAAGCCTCAGGTTGCAGTGAAGGGGAGTGAAATATGTTGTGGCGTTGCGAACTCAGTCCTCAGTCTGTCATGACATACTTGCAGCCGAACATTTGACAACAGCTACACACGGAGAGGCTCAGCGAGTTCTCAGCTGAAAAGCAAGAGGTTGGCGCAGAATCGAAGCGGAAAGCATAATTGCTCCTCATACGCGCCGACGAGTTTATACGTTCACTTATCAGCACTTTTAAATGGTGGAACTAAAATGTTTAAGGATCTCGTCTTAAATAGAAGGAGTCGACAGATTTCCGAAGTAGCTCCCGCATTCACGCAGAAAAGCCAGCTTAGCCGGCATGGTCTACGTCTGAGGATAACGCTCGCAGTCTCAAAGTGCCAATTAGAGTTAGGTACTGAAGGCGCTGCCCACCTGTTTCGAACAGGTGCGTTATGATGAACTACCAACAGGTCAGCAAATATGCTTAAGTTTCTAACATCATCTGTTGGTTACGTTTTATAGAGCACAGAAAGCAGCGCCAACCGAGGGAGATAGAGTGTGTGTGTATGTCTTCCACACACACAAACACACAACCGACAAAGTGGAAGGCACATGCTGGGCCTTACACGTAGTCGGTTAACCTTTCATGCTCTGTCGTGCGAAAGGCTCTTGCGAAACTAAAAAGGTGTGTGAGAAAGAGACAGCTGAACAGAAGATCGGAATAGAAGGAATGTTAACTAGGCGAAATCAACAAGAATAAATAAGCAATGGCAGGACATTTAGTGCGAAGAGAAGATAACCGATGGTCGCTAAGGGTAACAAACTGCACAAGAATGCTAAATGCTAAAAAGAATGCTAAAAAGCGCTCGTGTGTGTTTCCTTCTTTTTTGTCCTTGTTCTTCTTTGCGCTACGTTTCCTAAAATGCTAACAAAGTGGATTCCAAGGGAAGGAAAGCGTAGCAGGGGACGACCTAAAATTAGGTGGGCGGATGAGGTTAAGAAGTTCGCTGAGGTCTATTGGATGCAGCTAGCACAGAACCGGGTTAATTGGAGAAATATGGGAGAGGCTTTCGCCTTGCAGTGGGTATAGTCATGGATAAATATTGTAACTGGCACCATCACATTGATGCCCTGTGTAAGCATTTGTGATATTTTGCTATACATTAGCGAACGCATCTAAATATTGTGAGCAGTGTGTGGCACTTCATCTTCCAGACGGCTGAACGTGCTGCTTAATCTTCATCCTGCTCCCTCTTGTAAATAAGCATCGTCATCGCAGAGTGTAGTTGGCTGCAGCGTGCAACCAAGGCTTGAGGTCTGCAATAAATCCTGATCCCCCAAGTCCGACCTTCGCTTTACCTTACAATATTTTCAAACTAATACTCTAAAAATATTATATTTCAGTTTGTTTCAATGACAGCTTGCATACTGTATTGAGGCCTGGGGCCTTACATACACATCTTATATTGATCCTCTGGTAAGGTTGCAAAAAAGGGTTCTTAGATTGATCAACTTCGTTGCACCTACAACACCAGCACGGCCTTTATTTAAACAAAATAGCATCATGTCACTAACTAACCTTAGAGACTATCGCTTAGCAATTTTGTGAACCGCGTTGTTTGCAACCCTATCACCTTTCCTTTAGTTTAATCCAAGTCCCCTGTGTCCAGTTCTCGTATAGCCGCACATGGAAAATACTTCCTTCCAACATCTAACAATCATTATGGCCATACATGTCTCCTTTTTTGTGGTGTTAAAATTTGGAATGCTATCCCGTGCTCAGTCATATCCTCACCTAATACATTTAGAGCACTGAAGAAATTTTTCCTCCATACTGAAGTGTCTCAATAAAGTGACTATTTGCATACTCTACCTGTGGCACAGTAATCTGAATATAAAATCACCTTTTTTTCTCGTTTCGTTAACTTTGTCATGTAATAAATTTTTCGTTTTTATTATATTGTTTTGTATTATAGTTGTTTCATCTCGCACTGGTAAATATGTATTTTGTTTTTTTCCTGAGTCGTTAGTAGACATACTTGTATCCATTTTAGGATCCACGACTAGCCTCTGGCTGAGGATCCTTGAGTGTCTGATGTAATTCCTTGTCTAATATATAAAGAAAGAATAGTCAGGCTTATGATGATGCTGATGATGGTAATCTTGGCGGTGCCCACACTTTTGTGTACATGCAGAGGAGGAATAACTGAGAATAAGGAATGAAAGCGAGAGATGACTGAGCAAATCACGGTATGAAGCTAGGGCGGCGTCACTTACTCGTATACCTTATGGTCGGAAAGGTAAAATGCAAAATAATAAATGAAACTTATTCTCCGACTGTATTAAAAAAGGCAGTCACAACAATATGCCATCACATGCAACATCATATATGAATACAGCGTACCATCATAATGTGATCTGGAGTGATCTAAAGAATAAGCAAATGGTAAGACCGAATGAACATCAAAACTCTACATGAAACACATTACGTGTCGCAAGCAGACATATGCTTTGTGTGCATGGCACATACATTCCTTTATTGAAATAGATGCTGTCAGTATTTTCCTCGCTTTTTACATCGCGGGAAGGAATTCATTAACATTGCAGTGAAGGCATAATGCTAGACAAAAAGGCTGTGTTCAAGGCCGGCATTTAAGGCATCCTTTGTTGATCCTTCGCTGCCTGTCGCACGACGTTCCGGCACAGTCACCGCAATCTGTAATTCGCAGCCGGGTCAGTCGTCCTGTTCCCTCTGCATGCTGGAGGTAGGCAGCGAACTTGATGTTGTCTTCAGTAATATGTGGCAGCATCGCGTCAAGCGTTGCTCCAGGCTTCCTGCCATACACAAGCTTGAACGTAGTTGCTCTGGTTGTCTCCTAGAAGGCCGTGTTATATGCGAAGATCACGTACTGCAAGATGGCGTCACATGTCTCGTGCTCACCGTCGACGTGCGTGGCCAGCTTGTCCGCGACAGTATGAATCCGTTCGTCTGCGGGTGGTAGGCAGTCGTCCTCCGGTGGTTTGTCTGGATTTATTTCAAGATGGCTTGAGTGAGCTGCTCTGTAAATGCTCTTCCCCTATCCGTGATTAGCACTTCGGAGGCGCCTTTTCGCTGGAGAATGCGCTCTACGAAAACCTTGACTACTTCTCCTTTGGTATCTTGAGGCAGTGATTTTGCTTCAGCGTTGCGGGTAGGCTAATCGATGGCTATGATGACCCACTTGTTGCCCATTGATGAAGTCGGGAAGAGGCCGAGGAGATCTATTCTGATTTGCTGAAATGGCTTGATCGGAACTGGTACTAGGTTCAGTAGCCCAGCAAATCTGATCGAAGGCGTCTTAAATCACTGGCACTCATGGCACTGCTTCACATAACGCCCAACGTCAGCAGGCTGCCGCGTCCAATTATATTTCACTTTCATATATATAACCTGCAGTCGGCTCCATTGTGAAACGCCTGCAAAATTTTATTTCGGAGTTTTAAGCACGACAAGAAGGTATGCGGTCCTTTTGGGTGCGAAAGTCTTTTTCACAAGAAAGTCGTCCATTGTGAAGGACGACAGCTTACACCTGAAGACCGTTGAGCAGAAGTTGTCATGCCTTCTAAGTACTCCGCCAGGTCTCTCAACAGAAGGTCCGAGCGCTGCAGCTCTGCACACCTAGTGTTGCTTATTGGTCCCAAGAAAGCGTTGTCGTCGTCTTCATTCAGAGGCGCGTCAAAATGCTTGAGACCAGACTTAAACACCGCAGATATGTCGAATTCTTGTAGGCGTAAGCTCCATCCGACATGGCAGCCGGAATGGTCCTTCAAACTGGCGAGCCAGCAGAGCGCGTGGTGATCGCTTACAAACTTGAAAGGTGGACCATGTAGGTACGGAAGGAACTTTGACGTATCCCAGATGATCGCGAGGCATTCCTTCTCGGCTGTCAAATAATTGGCTTCGGTTTTTGGTAGGACTCCTGGCGTAAGCGATGACGTTTTATACTCCGGCAATCCTCTGTACGAGGACAGTGCCTTTACCCATGCTGCCTGCGTCGGTATGAATTTCAGTCTCAACGCTGTCATCAAAATGACCGAGAACAGGGGGAAGTGGCGCTTGCGTTCTTCAATTGCTTCGGCTTGGGGGGCTTTCGACTGAAATGGAACGTTTGCCTTTGTGAACAGCGACAAAAGTTCGCGAAGCGTGGAAAGGTCTTGACAAGCTATCGGTAATACGCTCATAGTCCGAAGAATCGGCGCACAGCTTTCTTTTCTCTGGACTGAAAACTCAACGATCGCTACTGTTTGTTTGTGTCGGGATGAACACTGTCCGCGCTTATAAAATGGCCCAGGAACAACAGCTCCTCGAACGGTAAAGTGCACGTTTCTGCTTTGAGATTTTGCCCTGACAACTTGATTACATCGAACACTGTGCGAAGCATTTGCAGGTGGACATCAAAGGTTGAAGATAAAACAACAATGTCATCTAAATACACTAGTCAGTTCAGTTCAGTCGTTCAGTCGTGCCCGACTCTTCGTGACCCTATTGACCATGTCACGCCACGCCTAAATACACTAGACATATATGCAAATTCAAGCCAGCCATTACGGTATCTATTACGCGCTGGAACGTCGCGGGTGCGGAGTAGAGGCCGGGTGGGATTACCTTGATCTCAAAAAGGGAGTCTGGTGTGATGAACGCGATCTTCTCGTGATCTCTTTCATCGACCTCGATTTGTCAGTACCCGCTGTTTATGTTCATTGATGAGGAGTACCTTGCATTGAGAATCTTTTCAATATGTCGTCGATGCGCGGGAGTGGGTACACGTCCTTCTTCGTTATACTGTTTATGCCATGGTGATCGAAGAAAAAATGAAGTATTCTGTCTTTCTTCATCAACACTACTGGCGCCGCTCAGGAGCTTTTCGATGGCTGGATGATGTCATCGCGAAGTATGTCCTCTACTTCCTCGTGAAAGGCTTGGCGTTCTCGCGTCGACACGCGGTTGGTGCTTTGGCGCAGTATTCGGGTGTGTTCGTCCATTAAGTTCGGAGCTCGGTCAGGTTCATCTTCTAGGGGTTGTTTGGGAAGGGTGAATGCATCTCGCATGTCTTCTAATCCATCTAGAAAAGCAATCGTCGTGTCCTTGTCAAGATGGCGTATTCTTCTGTGAATTTTGTTAGCAGCACCTGAGCTTTTCCTCTCCGGAAGTTGGCAATGCCTCCTGCGATACCGAGACCTCGTTCCAAGAGCCGATATGTGTTTCCTTCAATGACGCCTCCAGCGGTGTACATGTCCGCGCTACCTAAGCAAGCTACGACTCTTCATCGAGGCGGCGCTGTCAGTTTTCCGTCGAGGACGTTTAGCGGGACTTGCTGCGTCGAAGTAGTCGTAGCAGGTATGATGTTGGCTGCAGAGAGCTTAATGAGCTTTGATCAGAGGTCTGATTGGTGTACGTTCATTTAGGAAGTCCATGCCCCAAATCACGTCGCGCGAACACTGCTGTAGAACTACGAAGCTCGTAGGATAAGTACGCCCATTTATGGTTACTCTTGTCGTGCATAGCCTCGACGAAGTAATGAGGTTACCACCAGTGGTGCGAATCAACGCGCCATTCCAAGCGGTCTTTAGTTTCTTGGGCTAGGAGAAAACCTGTTGACTGGTGACTGAATACTCAGCTCCGGTATCAACTAGGGTAGTGACTGTGCGAACGTCGGAAGCAACTTCAAGATCACTTGCTCTCGTCCTCGCATTGCACGAAGGTCCTTGGTGTTCGATCTCTGCTTCGTTTTGTGCTGAGGTTGCAGCCGGGATACACCATGGTCACTTCACTGGGCGGCGGTATCAGCTTGGCGTCTGGTCGCATCGCCGAGGATGTTGACATCGTGTGTAGCGGCAGTGTCACTTTGAAGTCTTAGCGCGTCCAGGGCGTCTTCAAAGGAGTGTTGGCATCATAGCGATGTCGTTGTTACTCGTCGTCCGCGGCGGAGGATCTTGTTAGTTCATCGTATAGCGAACCTCACCTCGAAAGGTTGCTATATTTATTTTCCGCCCTTGGGGAGCTTCCTCGCACTATTATTGTAGTTGCGGCCTTGCTCTGTACAACGATGGGGACCTGACTGACGGCTTGATGGTGCAAGCGCACCGCTACGCAGCTAGTTCTCAATTTCTTGCGATCGTTCACCTAGATAGGGTCGTTGGGTGTCGAGTGGAAATCCGCGGAGTCCGATTTATCACTACGGGCAGTGGCATAAAATGTTACCGGCCTCACCGCAGTGGAAGCATAATGGGCTGTGATTTGCAGTCGTCCAGGCATCGCCATTCCTGGGACTTGGAGGTCGTTGGTAGGCTTGGAGGGCGGAGGCCACAGGTCGACTTTCAGGTACAAAACGGTAGCGGCGAGGGCTTGGAAAGTCACGTCGGAGCGAAGGACGACGTACTGCAGGCGCGTAGTTTATCGCGGTTGCTTGCGTGAGAGTTGTCGGAACCGTCGCTTGACAAACGCCAAGTGCCTGTTTGATGTCTTCGTGGACGACGTTCGCTACCGACGCAAACTGCGGGTGCGATATTGATGGAAGGATTTGGCGTAGCTATTCTCGAAGGACCGCATAGATAATCTCGCGGAGGTAATCCCTAATTGTACCTGCGGTGACACAGTTGATTGCAGAAAATACTTTCATGGTCAGCACAGTGAAATAGGCGCTTCCATTTTTCTGTGTAAATGAGCACAAACTCATGATGGAGCTGCCTTCTCGACTGAATGAGTGACTGGACTCTTTCTTTTCTCATGGTACTTGTAAATGCGTTCAATGGTTCTGTTTTGAAAGTGCCCCAGTCTTTTAAAATATTCTCGTGGTTCTCAAAACAGATTCAGGCGGATCCCCTAAGAGCAAAGTACACTTGTATAAGTTTTGTTTCCTGATCCCAGGCGTTGTACAATGACACGCGTTCGAATAGCTCGAACCAGTCTTACGCATCCTCAGTGGGCTGTATTTGGAAGAGAGGGCATCCCGGAATTGCACTTAGACAACCGGTGCTGCAGACTTGGCAGTTGCCTGTGTGGATTCCTTCTGGTTTCGAACGGTGTCCGGTAGCAGACCGTTTTCGGGTTGGAGATCTTGAAGTAGCTGGCTGCTTATGTGGCCTGTTTGCTCATACCTCAAGACGACCAGAACAGGGCAATTGTCATGGCTTGAATCAGTAAACCGCGGCTCGAGGGGCAGCATCTCCACCAGATGTCACGCGGTGGTGACTAGGCCGATAGCAACAAATGAAGACTAGAGTGCGCTGAAGGAAATCTCTATTGATCTGACTTGCACCGGCAAAAGAACTAAGAAATCGGCGGCGGCGATAGCAACCACTGCGCTCAGCAGTCGTCGTACAAAGAATGCAGGTTTACGTGTCCGTGTTCAGTTTAAAGGCATTGATGAAATCAAAATAAAACTGCGAACAGTGACTAGTGTACCTTGGAACAATGTAGAAGCACATGTGCTTGGCTGGAATGTTTCAAGATACATTTTGAATTACCTGCCGCAACAAAGGCAGTGATAAAGCCTCGTGTTGCGACAATGAACATGAGTAATCAAAGACTGCACAGTTGATCCGTGCATTCGAATCAGAGTGATAAGGCCGCATGCCGGTGGCTGCCAAAAAGAAGAACAAATTGACATTTGAATAGGCTCTCTTCCTGTAGTTGTTCTGACGATTTCGAGAACCTTGTGCTCTATGTCTGCATCGGCAATGGTCTCGTACCGGGGGGCGATGATGAATTTGCTCCATAGGACGGCCGCTTTATCTCCGTTTTGACTCGTAAAATTCGTAACTCTTTAAAGAGAGTTGGCTTCCAGTCTCTTGGAGAGCTGTTTCATAGGAAGGTGTAAGAATTGTGCTTATATATTGTTGCATGAGGCCCTACGAACGCTGTTAGCGTCGGACGGTTGAACACGCTTTCCTAATGTTTTCATTGTTTTTGTTTTCGAGGAGCACTTGCTTTATCTGCATATTTTGCAATTACGATTGGATTTGCTGTATCATATCCTGCATTATCTAATGCATCATCTCTTGCATTTTCTGTATCAAAGACTCTATCTTTGGATGCTTGTGAGTATTGTTTTGGATGTGCTCTACATATTTCGAGTCCCGCTGTTCTCGCGCCAGAGTACTCTTTTTGTTTAAGTAGAGCAAGTTGAAGCCCGCGTCTGGGCGTATCGGTGTTTGTGTATAACGAATCTGTGACACGATAGTGTTTGCTCTTTGTGTTATTTGTATTGCTCGTGTCACTACTCTTTCCTACGGAGTTCAGATCAGTGGTAGATTTCCAGGTTATACTACTGCGGTCTATCTGGGAAAGCTTTCTCTTTTCTCGTTTTGAAGCGAAAAGTTTCAATACGAGGGTCGGAGCCGAGGAGGACGACAAAACATCTTTATTTTTTAGTCAGCGAGGGGAGGGGAGGGGGGACCCTCAGTCCAGGGTCCCTTTGGCCGTGGCTGCAGTAACAGCGCATCGAGCCAGTCATTGCTGGCGCTCGGGCAGGGGCCTGCAGGGCGGCCTCCCAATCTTCCATGCAGGGGTGGGGGAGATGACTTAAAGAAGGGATAACTTGCCACGCCCAAACCACGTGGTAGAGCGCTGCCCACTCACCGCAATGTGGGCAGTAAGGGGAATAAAAGGATGGGTACCAGAGGTTTAGGAGAAATGATGTAATAAAGGTATTAGTTCGCAGGCGGCGGTAAGTTGCTGCTTCTTGAGTAGACAGAGTGGAAGAAGGGGGAGGTAATGTACGGCGAGACAGCCTGTAGTGTTCAAGCAGTTCTGTGTATGTAAGAATACGTGTGATTCGGGAGAGGGGAGGCTCGGGGAAGGAGCGCGCGAGCCTGTCCCTTCGATTTCGTGCGCGCCTGTTGTCGCCGCATTTCGCCTCCAGCTCTCGGCGCGTTCGGACGCGTGCGCTACTCGCTCCGACGAGTACGCGCGCGCTCGTCGCGCCGCCCGCTCCCCGGCCGTGCTCCTCAGCGCCGCGCTGCCTCGGAAGCCTCCCCTGTGCTTGTGGCGCGTTGCGCGTGTGTTGTGCGAGTGCCGCGGGGCCCCTGTGTGCCTCCTCTGTGGATTTTCACGTGGAATAATCATCGAGAATTCCACCACTCGGATTTTCACCGTGGACCACTGAGCAAGCGCATCGCCGCCGCCGGCCCCTCCGGGGTTGTGCCGGGCTTCCGGCTGCATGGTCCCGCCTTGCCGCTGTGACCAACTCCTCGTCCCATCTGTTCTCATCGGACCACACTTCTATCCCTCCGTCGCTATCAAGGTGAGCTTATAGCGCACTAATTTGCGGTTTCGGCCGCTTTTCTCGCTTCCAGTTTTTTCAGGTTGTTGCTGCTATGGAGCAACATACCGCTCGCCGCGGCGGTCTCCAACCGGAGCGCCGCCGTACTCGCAGCCTCGGCCGAGATCCGGCATCCTATCGTGCCGATATCGAGTGCCATGTTCGGGGACAACTTGAGGACTTCTATGAGAGTCTTCGGTTGTTGACAACCCCCTCCATTGAGGAGTCCTGTCGCAACCTTGTCCCCCCTCCTGCCTCAGGGCCTCCACCGCCCCAGGTCTCTTCATCTCCGACCGGTAGCCGCAGCCCATCGCCCCCTGTGACCCGGTTGAGAGCGGCGCAATTCCTTAAGGATCCTGCCGACAACCCACCTCCCAAGCCTCAGCGCAAAGGAAAGGCCAAGCGCCAACAGCGCAAGGTCACCGACGATGCCGCTGCGACAGCCGAGTCGTCCGACTCGAGCCGACCACCTTCCGTTTTGCTCCCTACCGGACAGCCAGAGGCGTCTCTCCAGGCACTCGAGGCTGTTATATCTGGTGAGAGCAACACTTCATCTACTACCTTCTTCCCAGCTGGGAAAGAAGACCTTGCCTCCCAGCTCAAGGCACTGGACGATGTGCTCGCTACTGCGAACCGCCTCCGCAAGCCTCGTTCCTCCGGACCCTCGCAAGAGCTCACTTCCCAAGGTGAAGTAACTCTGCATAACTCCTTTGCAGCCTTAGCCGAGGATCCTGAACACCAAGATTCTGACAAGACCGCTGCCCTACATTCCTCCGGTTCGCCTCCGGAGGTTCCCTGGTTTACCTCCTCTGATTTAACTCAGGACCAGGCTAACAACTCCACCACGGCACAACAGCCTTCCTGCTCCAACCATCCGGCTCCTGATCACGATCGGGATACCGGTGGTTGGACAACGGTCACACGCCGAGTCAACCGCCCCAAGGTGACTCGTGTGGCCACGGTGCTGTTCACCCCTCGAGAGAAGAACACTTCTTTCAGGGCAACCATCAAAGAACACATGAGTGCCTATCTGTATGGCCAGCCAGGGGTCATCGAGGTCCGGCTCAACCGGAAACGAAACATCGTGGCTGCTGATGTGTCATCGCAACAAGCCCGCGATCACCTCCTGACCCTCAAGTCCCTCCTCGACATTCCCGTTCGCTCGTTCGAGGCTTCCCGCATGGACTTCCATGTGGGCACTATCTTTGGCGTCGATCGCGAGGTCCGGGAACAGGACATTGCCGAGGGCATTGAGGCTGATGTTGAGATACTCGGCGTCCGTCGTCGAGGCCACCCTGTCTCCGTCCGCTTCGCTGCCCCTCCACCTGACCATGTCTACATCAATGGGATGAAGTTTGCTGTTCGACCACTGAAAGCTCGTCCCCTCCAGTGCACCCGCTGCGGAGCCTTTAATCATGTCTCCGCCGCTTGCACCAGGCCTGATCGCTGCTCCATCTGCGGCGGATCACATCACACTCGGAAGTGCACTTCTAGCACTCCCAAGTGTTTTCATTGCGGAGGTCGGCACCGGGCTGCTGATCCCTCGTGTCCCAAGTGGCGACACCAACAGCAGCTAACCACGGCTCTCCGCAAGACAACAACACCTGAAGATCGGCGGCAAGTGCTCAACGAGCTCCGCCCTCTTCAGCCCACTGGGTCTGGGTCTACCCAGTTCGAATCCTACTCGAAGGCCCTACAGTCACGGAGTCCCAAGCACCCCAGCGAACCAGCTCGGGAGCCCCCTCAGCAACCTGTGGCGGTGGATATCCAAGCCACACTCACTTCGGTAACCGAAGCGCTACGACTTGCTGTCCAAGCGCTCATGACCCAGCTCCCACCCAACTCTGGCGCTCGCCGATTGGGAGAAGCTGCTGCCCTCATTACTGGGAGCCCTACCACTCGCCATCATGGCCAGACGTAGGAACAGACGCAACCCTGTTCCCAGGAGACCGCGTGTCTTGCAGTGGAATACTAACTCCCTGCGAGTACGACATGCGGACCTCAAAGATTTAATCCTCCAGAGATCTCTGGAATTTGATGTCTTTGCTTTACAGGAGACCCGAGTCCCAGCGGAGAACCTCCGACTACCAGGATTCACTGGGTACTCTGGCCGCTCATGCTGCTCCAACCAGGACTGCAATGATGCCCCATGCCTGGATCCTTCGCATCCACAACACAGGCCCCGCACAGCCATCTATGTGAGGAGTGACATACCCCACACACTGATGGATGTTGCCCAACCTGACCTAGGACAACTGGAGATCTGTGCCGTGCGCGTCCGTATGGGTGACACGGACACTACAGTTGCTTCAGTATATGTCCCTCCAGGAGTTCCTTGGGACCCCTCCTGCCTCATTGCCCTTCATTCCAGTCTAGGTAAGGATGTCCTTATCTGCGGGGATTTCAACTCCCACCACAGGGCATGGGGCAACCAGTCCAGCACCACCCGAGGCAAAAAGCTCTTGGACGCCATCAACGCGGCTGGCCTTCGTTTCCTACAGCCTACCTCCCCAACCTTCATTCGGCCAGGACGATCTTCTTTCATCGACCTGGCTCTCATCTCTGATGCCTGCCACTATTCGTGGGCCAGAGCACCTGACTCTTTGGGCTCGGATCATTTTCCCATCTTCCTTAACCCCTCTATGAGGGGTAGGAGGAGGGAAAAGCTCTACCCCATTACCAAATGGGCCGAGTTCAGAGAACGAGTGAAAGACATCCCACTTGCAGGTGACTTCCTGGATTTTCTTGGACGTTGCGCCAAGAACTCCACAATCACCTGCGCAGTACCACTACATGCACCAGTCCCGGACCTACGTCTACTCGGACTTAGGGCCTCCAGACGAAGGGCTGAGCGAGTGGCCGAGCGCACCCACCATCCCGAACATTGGAAGGCCTTCCGCAGGATCGATGCTTGCTGCCGTCGTCAGGCCAATCGTCGTTCCCGGGAAAGCTGGGCCAGCATTTGCCGGTCCATACAGTCAGCCAGACAGTCCTCTGCTGCCTGGCGCATCCTCAAATCCCTTTTACAGGTTGCCTCCAATCGACAACCTGTTCTGGGAGCAGCCATCGCAAGAGGTATTTCCTTTCAAGACTTGGCAGAGCAACTTGCCGACTCCCTTTCCAAGTCAGCAACGCCCCCCCCTTCCGCTGGACTTCCAGTGGCGAATCCCCCTTGGCCCCTTCGGGCTACCCCTTCACCACCAGCAGCTTTGGCACAGACCATCTCTGCCCTCTGCAATGAACCCATTGCCCCTCATGAGCTTCACCGTGCCCTCAACCGCTCGAAGAAGAAATCAGCTCCTGGCGCTGACGGACTTACACTCCAGATGCTCCGTAATCTGGATGCCCCGGAGAAGAAGCGCCTCCTCGCAGTCTTCAACGACATATGGGACAGCAGCATACTACCGGATAACTGGAGAAATGCCATCGTTGTTCCCATCCTTAAGCCCCGTAAGCCGGCTAAACAACTATCCTCCTACCGTCCTGTATCTCTCACATCTGCAGCCTGCAAGACCATGGAGTTCATTGCCCTGGAACGACTCACATGGATCGCCAGAGCAACCAACTTCCTTCCAGAGATGCAGACAGGATTTCGGAAGCACCGCTGTACTGCAGACTCTATAGCGGATGTGGTCTCCACCCTTGAGGAAGCCAAATATGCGGGCGATGTTGTCTTCCTGGTTCTTCTGGATGTCCAGTCCGCTTTTGACAACCTGCCCCATACCATCATTGAGCAGGCTCTGGATGCCCTTGGAGTGACTGGGAAACTGCGTAGCTTTGTCTCGGCGTTCCTCTCCAATCGCACCTTCCAAGTTCGAGTTGGGCAAACACTTAGCTCTCCTCGTCCTGTTACATCTGGTGTTCCCCAAGGATCAGTCCTCAGTCCTTGGCTGTTCAACCTCGTCCTAGCTGGCCTGCCGAAGTTCGTTCAGCAGATCAGAATCCACAAAGTTTCCTGCTCCATCTATGCAGATGACATAGCCCTCTGGATCCGAGCTCCAAAGAGACGTATTGTCTCCGCTAGGAAGGCTATGCAACAGGCACTGGACGGCGTCCAGTACTTCCTATCATCTAAGGGATTGACCCTCTCGGCTACTAAGTCTGAGGCCCTCGTCTACCATCCCAGAGGAGCACGGAGTTCCCGCCGTCTTGCAACTTTGCATATTGAAGGAACCCCTCTTCCATGGAAACGCCAGGTGAGATACCTAGGTCTCACAATTGACGACCGTCTCACCTGGATCCCAGCTGACAAAGCCCTCATTCCCCATCTTGATCGTGTGGGAAGAGCAGTCCAGCGTCTCCTTGCAAATGGCAATGGTTGCTCTTCCACTTGGGCAATCAAGCTCTTCGAGGCAGCGGCGACTTCGGTCATCCTTTATGCCCTTCCCTTTGTCTCCCTTCGGTCGACTCGAGTCATTCGTCTCGACACGATTCGAAGGCGCTGGATTAGAAGATTCCTCGGAGTCCCTCAATCCTCACAGATTCCCGCTACCCTTGCGGAAGCTGGTATCTACCCTCTGGATCTTCTCCTCGCCCAGAGGGGACTGACTCACATTGATCGTCTCAGCCATGCTCCAGATGGTGCCTCACTCCTAGCACGGCTGCACAGCAAATCCCATTCTCGTATGGGTAAGCTGTATACAGTGTACAGAGAAATCATCGGTCCTGTCCCAGGTTTCTCAGTCCTACCCCCTCCACCCAGTCGACCCCCAATTCCTGTCTTTTTGGATACGGACGGTCACACCAAACGTCACACCCCTGCAGCTGCCTTCCAGCAGACAACTGCAGCCCTCCTTGAGGAGTGTAGAGGATCTACACTCCTCTTTACGGATGGCTCGGTTCGACCCGCTACCTTCCAAGCAGCTGCTGCTATGACAGCACCGCAGCTAGACCAGTCTAGGTCCTGCCGCCTGTCATTCCCTGCCAGTTCAACAGCTGCTGAGCTGGCCGGTCTACACCTAGCCGCACAGTTCATCGCTTCCAGTGTCCCTCCTGGACCTGTGAATGTTCTGTGCGACTCCAGATCTGCTCTGCAGCTCCTGACTATCTACCACGGCACCAACCTCTCGGTGAACATTCTCCGAGCCCGTCTCCTAGCCCTTCAGGACTCGGGGTATCAACTGGCCCTACATTGGGTTCCAGGACATACTGGAGTTCAGGGCAATGAAGAGGCGGATGCCTTGGCCAAAGCGGCGCACGACAACGGCGCCCCAGTCACTGAGGCTGTCACACCTTTTGACTTTTCAAGACCCCTCTTGAGAAGGTCGATAAAGTCTTTCCATCCTGACCGTCGTATTGCCGCTGGTGAACATCTCCAACGGCTCTCTGACAAACTTTCACGGAAGGACAAATCCCTCCTCCTACGACTTCGAATAGGCTGCACGTGGACTCCGTCCCGCATGTATGCCTGTGGCCGAGCTCCCAGCCCAGCCTGTCCCTCTTGCGGCAATACTGGCACACTGGGACACTTGCTCCTCGTGTGTCCAGCCTCCGCTGGCCATCGCCAGAAACTTCTGAATGGCTATCGGAATCTTGGTCTCCCTGCTGATACGGAAGGGCAATTGCTCTTCCCAGCTCGGAACCAACTTTCTGCTCACCGGCTCCTCCTGATTTATCTGGAGGAGTCTGGCCTCAGCTCTGTTCTGTAGGCCTGCATGGGCCTATAGTGCTTCGTGCGGAAATGGCGGCGACATATGCGGCGTCAGCAACCTTCCCCTCCCCAACCTTCCCCTAATCCCAATTCCCCCTTCCCCCTGGTCACCAAGAGTGATGCCACAAAGATGGCTAACATAAGACGTGACCAGTACCCCCTCCCCAAAAATAAACCATAGTCACCACCACCACCACCCACCACCAGCTTCACTGCTGGGCATCAATTGGTGTCCCGGTGAGGGGCGGATATTTATTCGTCAGTTTCAAGCCAGCCAGCTGGGGCACGACATCGCAGCCGCCATGCGCTCACCGCTGTTTCTTGCTCAGGTTGGTTACCGGTTTCCCGCTGTATGCTATTGCAGTTCCAATCGATGTATTATTGCGGTGTCGTGCCCCGACGGCCTGCTTTGTGGTATGAAAAAGTATGCTTCTATGTGGAAATATGGTCATGGTCTCCTATGCCAAATTTTACTGTTATTATCTGGTGACGTTGAGAGCAACTCCGGTCCCGATTACAATGCTCCTCAGTTTAGTTCGGATAGCGAAGGAATTGCTGGGATTTACGCAGCATTGAAACGTCTAGAACTACGTCAGACGCAGTTTCTTCAGGAGCTCCACATGCTCAAACAACAGCAGAGCGCTACAAGTGCGTCTTTAAAAGGCTTCCTGGGCAGTGTCTCTGCACTAGAGACCGACTTGCATCCCTTACGGCAGACTGCAAATGCTCGTACTCAGAACGCATTACCCTGTGTTGACACCATATCCAGCGATATTGCGAATCTTAAGGCTTGTTTTGAATATGTATCCAATAGGTCCCGCAGAAATAACCTGCTTATTCTAGGTCTAAAAGATTCCGCAACAGAGAGTTGGTCTGAATCTGAAAAAAATGTGTGCGCTTGCTTTTCCTAATTTCTTCTCCAAGATGTTCCTTCTGAAAGTATCGAAAGGGCTCACCGAAAAGGTCGCTTTGTTGAAGGCAAAGCCCGAACTATTGTAGTTAAATTTTGCAGTTATAAGGTCAAGGACAATATCTTATGATGTGGTTTTAGGCTCAAGGATACTAAGTTTGCCTTGCGCGAAGACTTCACGCCTGCGGTTAGAAAGGCACGTTTCAAGCTTTCACAATACGCTCGTGAGCAGGCTTTTCCTTCGAAGTTGCGATTTGATAAGCTTTTCGTAAATAAAAAGTGCTTCGTCTATGACAGTGAACATGACCGAGTTGTTGAGCTTAGGGAATAGCAAAAAGGGAGGCAACTGCCCGCTCACCAGCATGGGCCTGATCTTCATTCTACGCCTTCGGCATCATCAAATTTTGAATTGACAATTCTCATCCTGAATTGCAGGAGTAAAAAAATAAAACTGATGAATTTGCTGCCCATGTATCCTCCGTTAAGCCTCATGTTATAATTGGCACTAAATCGTGGCTGGATAATTTCGTTCTGAGCCCGGAAGTTTTCTCAACTGGTTATAACGTATATCGTCGACACCGACACTTGCATGGTGGAGGAGTATTTCTACTAATTGGGGAATGCTTTCGCTCTTCAGCAATAACGGCGCCCCTAGTTGGCTGCGAATCAGTGTGGTGTAACCTACGCCTAAGCAATGGAAGGGACCTGACTATTGGTTTCGTCTACCGTCCCCCTTCCGCTACCAACCCTGACATTTTCAGGTCACTGTCTGATTTCTTGCTTGGCTTGAAAAATGCCTTTCTCTTTGGCGGGCATTTCAATATGCCTGATTTCAAATGGGTTGACTACAAACCTCTTCGTACGAATCAATCTTCATTGTCTTTGGCTTTTTGTGAATTAATTACTACTAATGATCTATATCAGTACGTCACTGAGCCTACTCGGGAAACTCAGCACTCGTTTTCAGTGTTAGATTTACTCTTCTGTAACCGACCATCGGTAGTGCGCGGCACTGTTATCATACCAGGAATAAGTGATCACAGTTGTGTTGTTGCTAATGTTAGGCATTTTCCTTATTTAATTCAAGAAGGTCTCCCTAGGAAAGTCTTTGTTTTTACCAGGGGCGATTATACATGAATGAATAACAAACTTGCTTCCTTCCTTCCCAATTTTATTACTCTAAGTCAGAGTTTAGACTGAATTTCACTCTGGGAGGTATTCAAAAATAAATTGGGCAGCCTAATTGATAAATACATCCCAACAAAACTTCTTTCTGGTAAGCGGCGCCGCGACAAACCATGGATCACGTGACAAATCAGACAGCTTGTCAGGAAAAAACATCGCCTTCTTCAATCGTATAAAAAGAATCGTTGCCCTGCTGTATTGCAGTCAATTCGGGCCCTTGGCAGTACACTAAAAACTGAAATTAAAGCTCATAAGGATAACTTCTTTAATAACCTGGGTTCTAAACTGCGTAGTAACCCAAGGAATTGTGGTCGTTTCTGAAACACAACGGACGCGAACCAGTCGGAATCCCAAACTTAGACGTCGATGGTGACCTTGTTAGTACTAATGGTGATAAAGCTTGCCGCTGTAATGCATATTTTCAGTCTGCCTTTGCGCCAGCGTACATCGGAGAACTTCCGAACACTCGTGAATCTATTACCGAAACCATGCCTGAAATTGTTTTTACTTACCAGGGTGTTTTAAAACTGCTTAATAACATCAGGGCCGCCTCCGCCAGCGGCCCTGATGGTGTACCTACCTTTGTTTTAAAATCATGTGCGCATGAAATTGCTCACTATTTAGTCACCTTGTTCCAATCATCGCTTAACTCGGCATGTTTGCCAAATGACTTGAAAATTGCTAATGTTGTCCCAGTGCATAAAAGCGGTTCGAAAATGTCTGTTGTTAATTACCGACCTATTTCTCTGACTAGCGTGTGTTGTAAAACATTGGAACATATAATTTACAGTGCAGTCATGAAACACCTTGACTCTCATGACTTCTTTACGCCAGTTCAGCATGGCTTTAGAATGGGTTTTTCCTGTACCACCCAGTTACTTGAGTTCAGTAATGATCTGTTTTCCACTTTTGACCACGGATATCAAATTGATTGTGTATTTCTGGATTTTAAAAAAGCCTTTGATTCTGTACCTCATGTGCTATTATTACATAAGTTACGTTGTCTTGGTCTGCATCCTAATATCATCGACTGGCTTCATTCATATCTCCAGGACCGCATGCAGCGTGTTGTAATTAACGGTTGTCACTCCAATTCCGTAAACGTCTCATCAGGTGTGCCCCAGGGGTCTGTCCTTGGACCCCTTCTTTATCTCATTTTTATTAATGATATTGTTCTTGACCTCAGCTGCCAAGTTCGGCTTTATGCTGACGACTGTGTGCTTTACCATGTTGTGGAAAGTTCTTCTGACGCAATAAAACTTCAGCGAGACTTAAATTTTATCCAGTACTGGTGCTCAAAATGGCAAATGTCTTTGAACATTTCAAAATGCAAACTTGTCTCTTTCACTCGTAAGCGTTCCCCTCTACCGACCTGCTACTCAATAAATAATGTTCCCCTGCAAACGTTTCTGAATATAAGTATCTCGGCGTATATTTCACATGCAACCTTACGTGGACGAGACAAGTTGAGCATATTACATCGAAAGCCTGCAGAATGTTTAATTTTTTTAAAGCGTAATTTCAACAAAGCGCAGTCAAATGTCAAGCAGCTCCTGTATTTCACTTACATAAGGCCAGTTCTTGAATATGCATGCCCTGTATGGGATCCCCAGTTTATATACTTATCAGACATGCTCGAACGCGTCCAAAATAATGCTGCTAGATTTGTGTCTAACAATTATAATTTTTCATCTAGTGTCACGTCTAATAAACATCATCTTGGTTTAGAATCTTCAGCTCACCGCAGAAAACATTTCAGACTGCAGATCATGTATAGCATTTATTTTGGAAAGTTCAGCATTGACAAAGACCGGTACCTGCTTCAACCTCACTTTTTGTCTAGACGACTTGATCATCAGTGAAAGATCCGCGAAATAAAATGCCGGACAGATGAGTATAAAGCCTCGTTGTTTCCACTGACGATCAATGGGTGGAACCGGCTGCCAGCTGGCATCACTGAGTGTTGCACTGAAAATTTATTTCGGGCTTTTTTATCGGATGTGTGACGTGGCGCCCAGTCCTCTTGCGTGTGTTTCCTTCATTACTTTGTTTTTTAGTGTTTTCATCACTTTTGTTCGTCGCGCAGTTGCCCCCTTTAGATGCATGTTTTTCATTCTGCATTATCACTTGTGTCGTGTTATTTTCTTCATTTTTATGTATTTTATCACTGGCGTTCCCAGCAAGATTACTTGTCATCTCCCCCCTGGAACCAGTAATAAATAAATAAATAAATAAATAAATCCAGATCACACTGTTCCTTCTCAGAGGATTAGCGACGAGAGTTCGGCAGCTGGCGGCACCGATGCGTCCGCGAAGATAGTTACGGCAGGCGGTGCGGGAATCTGACATGATTGTAGCTTGTGCATTAGTGGCGGCGGTTAGAGCGGTGGCTGCTCCTTCGGCAATACTCGGTTCGGTCGTGCGAAGAGAGGCATAGTTGAGGAGAGTGTAATGGCCATGTGCCCGTTAACTGGCCAAGCAGCGTCTACGTACAGAGTATTCGGTTGGCTGTCCCATATTCGAGAGAGGTGAGTGGCTCTTGCCTGTCGGCGGTCTTAGGGACATTCTGCATGCATGTGCTTGGGGAGAGGTTTGACGGTAATGACTCGGCGGATATTCTGTGGCAGATCTTCGCGTTTTTGGGTGGTATAGGGCGGGGAAATGCTGAGAGTTCGAAGGACATGTCTTCCAGTGGACGAGGCCGCTAAGCGGACAAGTTGCGCCAGGCGATGTGCTTCATGCAACTCTTCAATGGTGTTATGAACGCCAAGCAGGAGTAAGCTGTCAGTAGACGTGCATTGGTCTCTCTTTACCGCTTTTCGGACAATAGTGTTCAACCGATTGAGCTCCTGCTTACGAAGCGGAAGGTATGGCGTGCCGTATGTAATGCGGGCGATAATAAATGCGTTGACCAGCTGCAGTTCGTCTCGCTCCCTAATGCCATAATTTCGATGTTAAACTCGTTGAAGCATTCGTATAATTTGATCGGTAGTGTTGACTAAATCCCCTTCATGGATCACTGCCTTGTCGTGGCGGAGGGGCTTGCGAAACTCGATGAAGTCGTGAGCTCTGCTGTGTAGGGCCACCCACGATAGACAGGTCACGGCAGAGAGTTCTGACAAAAGTTGATTCACTGCAGAAGGTAATGGCAACCCACTCCAGTATTTCCTGCCAAGAAAACCCTATGGCCAGTCACAATACCATTAATGATATGGCGCCGGAAGATGAGCCCCCCAGGTTGGAAGGCGTCCCACATGTTACTGGGGATGAACAAAGGGCGATTCCTAGTAGCTCCAGGACGAATGAAGCGGCTGGGCTAAAGCCAAAAGGACGCTCAGTTGTGGATGTGTCGGGAAGCGACCGGAAAGTCCGATGTTGCAAGGAGATATATCACATAGCAACATGGAATGTAAGATCTATGACGCAAGGTAAACTGGATGTCGTCAAGCGAGAAATGAACCGATTGAACATTGATATCTTGGGTATCAGCGAGCTCAAGTGGACCGGAATGGGAGAATTTAACTCCGGCGACCATTATGTCTTTTATTGTGGGCACGAATCCAAGAGAAGGAATGGGGTCGCTCTCATAGTAAACAGAAGAATAGGTAAAGCAGTGCTAGGGTACAACCCCAAAAACGACCGAATGATTTCACTTCGGATCCAAGGTCACCCTCTCAACATAACAGTTATCCAAGTCTATGCACCGACCACTACTGCTGAAGAAGCTGACGTTGAGAGATTTTATGCGGACCTACAATGCCTTTTAGACCGCACCCCATCATCAGACGTCGTTTTTCTCGTAGGAGATTGGAATGCTAAGGTCGGGAGTGAAGAAATATCCGGAATTTTAGGCAAGTTCGGTCTTGGCGAGTCAAATGAAGCTGGACAGAGGCTAGTAGAGTTTTGTCAAGAAAACAACCTGACCATAGCGAATACTCGTTTTCAACAGCACCAGAGGCGCCTGTACACATGGACTTCACCGGACAGTCTGTAAAGGAATCAGATCGATTATATCCTTTGCCGGCAGATATGGAGAAGCTCTATACAAGCAGTAAAAACAAGTCCTGGGGCCGATTGTGGCACCGATCATCAGCTTCTTGTTGCCAAAATTAAGCTTCGATTGAGGAAAACTCAGAAAACTAGAAGGCCTTTCAGGTATGATCTGGATCAAATTTCATTAGAATATGCTGTGGAAGTGAGCAATCGATTTCAAGAATTAGATCTAGAAGACAGAGAGCCCGAAGAGATGTGGACTGATGTTCGTGATATAATACAAGAAGTTGCTACTAAGGTAGTTCCAAAGCAAAAGAAATGCAAGAAAGCAAACTGGTTCTCTGAAGAGGCTTTGCAAATAGCTGAGGAAAGGAGGATGGCAAATGTTATGGGGGAAAGAGAAAGATACAAGGTTCTCAATGCGGATTTTCAGAAAATAGCAAGGAGAGATAACAATGCCTTCCTGAACATACAGTGCCAAGCAGTTGAGAACAACAGCCAATTAAGGAACACAAGAGCTCTGTACAAGACAATAAAAGATATCAAAGGAAGCTTCTGTGCTAAGCTGGGCGTGATAAAGGACAAACGAGGCAAGGACCTCACTGAAGCCTCAGAGATAAAGAAGAGGTGGCAGGAATACACAGAAGAACTGTACAAGAAGGACCCGAATGTGCAAACCCAACATAACACGGTTGTGATTACTGATCTCGAGCCGGGCATCCTGAAGAGCTAAGTTGAATGGGCCTTAGCCAGTCTTGCTAAGAAGAAAGCCAGCGGAAGTGATGGCATTCCAGCTGAGTTGCTTCAAAACCTCAGCCATGACGCTGTTAGCATTCTGCATACATTATGTCAGAAGATTTGGACAACTCTGCAGTGGCCACAGGATTGGAGGAGGTCAGTTTACATCCCCATTCCAAAGAAAGGCAGTGCCAAAGATTGTTCCAACTACCGCACGATCGCACTTATGTCGAATGCTAGCAAGGTGATGTTGAAAAGCCTCCAAGGTAGGCTGCAGCAGTATGTGGATCAGGAGCTTCCGACGTGCAAGCTGGGTTTCGCAAGGGCAGAGGAACTAGAGACCAAATTGCCAACCTCCGCTGGATCTAGGAAAAAGCAAGAGAGTTCCAGAAACCCATCTTCTTCTGCTTTATTGATTATGCGAAAGCGTTTGACTGCGTAGGTCACAGCAGATTGTGGCAAGCTCTCCAAGAGATGGGAGTTCCAATTCACCTCATCAGTCTCCTCAGGAACCTGTATGAAGGGCAAGAGGCCACAGTCAGAACTGGGCATTGTCTTACCGATTGGTTTCCGATTGAGAAAGGAGTGAGGCAAGGCTGCATACTGTCGCCCTGCCTATTTAACCTATATGCAGAGTGCATAATGAGGAAGGCCGGTCTGGACGAGTCTTCATATGGAGTGAAGATTGCTGGAAAACGTATCAACAACCTTAGATATTGGGATGATACCACTTTAATGGCAGAAAGTGAAGTGGAACTCAAGAGACTTCTGATGCGCGTACAAGAAGAGAGTGAGAAGTTTGGGCTTAAACTGAACATCAAAAGACAAAGATCATGGCGTCTTGCCCTATCAAGTCCTGGAGCATCAATGGACAAAAGTGGAAGCTGTGACAGATTTTCTCTTCTTGGCTCCAAGATTACCTCGGAAGGAGACTGCAGCCATGAAATTAGGAGACGCCTGCTTCTGGGAAAGAGAGCAATGGTTAGCCTTGACCGCCTAGTAAAGAGCAGAGACATTAGTCTGCCAACCAAGATCCGTATAACTCGTGCTATGGTCTTTCCAGTTGTGATGTATGGATGAGAGAGTTGGACTGTGAAAAAAGGCTGACCGCCGAAGAACTGACGTGTTTGAATTGTGGTGCTGGCGAAGACTCTTGAGAGTTCCTTGGACTGCCAGAAGATCAAATCAGTCGATATTGTCGACCATAAACCCTGACTGCTCATTGGAGGGTCAAATTCTAAAGTTAAAACTCAGCTACTTTGGTCATCTGATGAGAAGAGAGGAGTCGCTGGAGAAAGATTTGATGTTGGGAAAGGTTGACGGTCGCCGGAGAAGAGGTAGGTAGCGAACGCGATGGTTAGATGGCATCCTCGAGGCACTGCAGATGAAGTTATGTGATGTTAGGAAGATAGTGAGAGACCGGAAAGCGTGGCGTGAAATGGTCCATAGAGTCACGAAGAGTCGGACACGACTGAACGACTGAACTGAACTGAACTGTTGACTAAATGATTGAGAGTAGATGAATGGGAGCGGCCGTTAGGGTAACGAGGCCGAGGATCTTGATCCCCGGCTTCACTTCTATCCTTTGGCCGTCCAGGATGACCTCATTTGGCGAGGTGACACTGTAAGGGGGATGTCGCCTGTGGTCAATAAGAATTTCCGATTTCACAGGGGCACAGGCAAGGCCCCGAGAAGCGGCATAGGCACTGACCAGGTCTGTCGCCGCTTGGAGGGTGCCTTGAATTTCGCCTTCATTACTATGAGCAGTCCAAATGGTCACATCGTCCGCGTAGATGGCGTGTCGAACTCCCGGAAGGCTGTTGACCTTATTGGGAAGGGCCTTCATAATGAGTTTGAATAGCTGTGGTGAAAGCATCGCGCCTTGAGGTGTGCCCCTAGGACCTAGACTAATGGGTGTGGAAGTAACTCTGTCCACATTAAGGACGGCTTTCCTATCTGTTAGAAAAACTCGTACATAGTTGTAGGTACAGTAACCACAGTTGGTGGAGTTCAGGCCGAAAAGAATGCTGCTATGGGTAACGTTATCGAAGGCACCGCGCAGATCTAAAGCCAGGGTGGCTCGTACTTGATGTCGATTTGAGTGCGTTAGAACTTCCGATTGTAGTTGGATTAGGATATCTTACTTAGAGAGGTGGGCGCGGGAGCCAAACAGAGTGCGTAAGGATGCCTTCATCTTCAACTTATCTGGTGAGACGGGCATTAATAACTCGCTCAAACAGCTTCCCTAAGCAAGACGTAAGGGAAGTAGCGCGGTGGCGCTCAACGGAGAAGGGTTTCTTGGGCTTTAGAATACAGCAAATTTAAGCAGTCTGTTACTGTTAGTTACTGTTAAAATATTAAGTCAAAGCCTCGAGCGCTGAATAGTCAAGATTAAAGAAATGTTTGTGAGCGATACGACCTGGCCCCGACGCTGCACCTTTCTGCATAGCGGCCAGAGCTGCGCGTAGTTCAGCAACGATAATATCAGCATCCAGGGCGGGATTCTGCCTACCTGTGTAGCCTGGGTAGGAGCTAGAGGGTTCGATGCAGAGATACTTTTTAGTAAGCGTTGCAAACAGATCCTCATTTGTACCTGCGATTCCTTGAATAATTTTCGTAGTGCTGCTTTCTGTTCTTTATTTCGGTTAGCTGGATCAATAAGAACGCGTAGAATGTTCCAGGTTTTGGAAACGCCAAGTTTGCCCCAAAGATTGTCGCATAGGCTACACCAGTTTTGATGGGATAGAGTAGTAGCGTAATCGGCCGCCCGGCGGGGGAGGGTGGCGATCCGTTGCTTAAGCTTGCAAATAAGCTTTTGCTTTTTCCAGCGCCTTCTTAGGGCGTGGTGGGCCTCCCAGAGGTGAAGTAGGTGGGGGTCAACAGCCGGAGTCTCATTAGATGTGCGGAGAGTTTTGGTGTAGATAACACTAGAAAAGGCCTGAAGTTGCATTTGTACCGAGGGTAACGTCGCATACTCTTGTCGCGTTCTGGCAAGGGGTATTCAGCCGCGACAGCTTTCCGGACGAAATTTTAAAAGACGACCAACCTCAAATAAAACCCAAATATTCGTGAAATTCTAGCCGAGAGGAGAGTTATGCATTGTTGCTATTCGGCGTAATACCTTCAGGAGAATGGTGCAACAGAAAAATTAAAAAAGGTGCTCAAATATTCGATACAATTGGCGAGGTATCAAAATGGCTGTTGCAAATTTCCTGAGTCGACTAACTCAGCAAATATAGGTCGACTCCACACGCTGAAACTGGCTTGTCACCTGCGAAGCTCTTAGAAGGTCGTCAACATAGAAGACTCTGTATTGGTAGAGTGCCTTCTGGGAGCGACGTAAACTCCACGGCTAAGCTGAAACAAGTTTTTTGAGAGGGTTCAAGCTAAGAAGTCATACAACCGACAGAATACGGATATGAAAGTCGATGTTAGGGCTCTAAAATTTCGAAACGATGACCTCTTTCGGACAAGAATTCCCACAGCTGGAGGCAAGACATCGCTTTCATACATGGGGCCCTTTAAAGTAGCTCGGGTACCAGATAACCAATGTGACTCTTAAACCGGCCTGGGCACTGCCTCCAAGCAAAAAGCCAAATACATGTGGATATCGCGCAGACCAAGTACCAGCTCATGTGACATCTGGACCATATTCTATTTTTCCAATGGATGCGCATGTTAAACTCCTCCGTAAAGTAGCGACACTGGACAAACGCTGTGTCGAAGTGCAAGACGGCGTCGCCCACCTTACAGACATCAATACCGACTCTACTGTTTCAATTCTCGTGCGCACTGTGCTTTTGCGTGTAGTTTTTATTTGCTTTATACGGGAGATGATGTAGTATGCCGCATAAGTCTCAGTTTATTTTTCAATTCAGCCCGTGCTATCGTCATTAGCAGTTTTCTCTTCTCTCGAACGCACAAGCTTAAATATGTTGTAAATAAACGGCCTACCTTGAGCTGCAATCTGCTGCTTGTTCCCTCCGACCGAGTACCTGACATCGCACACGCCTTCTCGAGAGTCCTGTCGTTGGATTAGACTTTTAAGAGGGAACTTGTTTTACAAGGGTCATTCAATTACCACGTATGTGTGTCTTCCTGTAAGAGAAGTGCGTAGACGAGGATTTTTCCGTCGGTATGAATTTGTATAAGGGCTGTTCCGAAAGTTTTCATGTATAGGTAGTTGTTGGTAGTGCTGAAGTTCATAGAAGGCTCCGGATATCCGTTTTTCTTAGTTGAACGGCATTTTGCCCTTTCTGAGTTGTGACAGAGAATCGTTGCTGTGCTAGGCATCTCTCACAGGTCACCTGTAATAGCCAATAAATATCAAAATTATTTCAATTGAACGCCTGTCATTTGGTTGGGAGAATGGATGACAGTGCCCGCCTATTTCGAGGGCACTGTGATATTGGCATGGTGCACCTGCAGGTTCCAACTATAATGCCTGCAACAACTACAAGGGGTCTTGTTTCTAAGTTACACCAGCCGCTGCCGAACCACTCCATATCATTCGCAAACCAATGGTCTTAACGAAAGGATGAACAAGATGACGGCTGATACGATCGCCGAGATGTGGACGGCTCCAGTTGAAACTGGGATAAGGCGGTATATTACGTCATGTTCGAGCAGAATACAGCTTTACAGGAGGCATCACATCTGCCACCTTTCCAGCTGCTGCATGAGGGAGAAGTCATCACAGTGCTATTAATTCGGCCACATGAGTCACCTTATGGCGTACATGATGATGCTCGACTTGTATAAGAGCGTGCGCATTTTACTTGACAACCAGCACAACTCCCAACACAGCCCCAACAGTGTACAAGCAATCACCGGTACAAGCTTAAGTGACTTGTTATTGATTATCGAGCTGGTAATACGATCTGGGTATGATCACCTTTTCGCCGTCGAGTCTGTCGGCAAAATGATCGATACTGTACTTCGTGGCCTCAAACAGAGAACCTGTTTATGTTACTTGGATGACATTGTTATTATTTCATCAACTTTTACCGACCATCTCACGCGCCTGAATGAAGTCCTCAGTGTCTTCCTTCAGCGGGCCTTCAGCTCAATACCAAGAAGGGCCACTTTGCAGAGAAAGAAATTAAAATATTGGGACATCTGGTTAGCCATGACGGCATTCGCCCAGACCATGAAAAAATAATCGCGGTCTTGAACTTTCCTCGTCCGCAACGGACTAAATATTTGCGCAGTTTCCTCGGCCTGGCGTCCTATTTCCGGCGGTTTATAAGATATTTTGCAACTATTGCTGCGCCACTTCATGAACTACTTAAAGCGCGCAGCCCTTTCGTGTGGACTGAACAGTGCAACACTGCTTTTAACGACCTAAAGCACGCCCTCACATCAGATCCACTTCTTGGCCACTTCAGCGACAGCGCTCTTACCATCCTGCACACTGATGGCAGTGGTCACGGTCTTGGCGCTGTACTTCTGCAGCGCGATGCAACTTTACGTGAAATCGTTATTGCCTTCGCCAGCCGGACCATGACTCCAGCTGAGAAAAACTGCACCATTACCGAGCAGGAATGTCTCGCCGTCTTCTGGGCTGTTCAAAAGTTTCGCCCTTATCTATATGGTCGGCATTTCACAGTTGTGACCGTTTACCATGCTCTTTGCTGGTTATCTTCCCTGAAAAATTTGACAGGCAGACTTGTCCGTTGGATTCTACGCCTGCAAGAATACCATTTCGACGTCGTTTATAAATCGGGTCGCCAGCACCAAGACGCCGACGCTCTTTCTCGCTGCCCGGTTTCGGAATCAGCCTGCTGTTATTCTTCACAATGCATTTAAACCTCTGACCACAGCCGATCATCGCTTCCACCGACGCATATCGCTGCAGTTTCTTTTGACGGCTCTGAGAACATGCACGCTCTCCGCTCACAGCAATTAGCTGATCTCTACTGTCGGCCCATCATCGACCGCCTTATCGGCGCTTCGAGCCCACCCAACGCTAGGCTTCGCCGACAGCTTCGCAATTTCAAGCTTGAAGATGGCATACTACGCCGCTACGTGTATTATTCTGATGAAACTCGCTGGCTCCCAGTCGTACCGCGCGTGCTTCGCCCACGTATACTGGCGGCTCTCCACGATGACGCTACTGCAGGTCATCTTGCTTTTGACAAAACATATGACCGCGTGAAAAGGCGATTCTTTTGGCCTGGCCTGTCTACCACCCTAGCTAAATACGTTGCTTCCTGCCACCTGTGCCAACGTCGCAAGCGGCCGACTTCTTCCCCCGCTGGTCTCCTACAGCCCCTTCCCTGTCCCGCCACACCATTCAACGTAGTCGGCATCGACTTATATGGTCCCCTACCTCTCTTCAATGGGGGTAACCATTGGATTATAACAGCTGTCGACCACCTTACACGCTATGCTGAGACGGCCTCTGTACCGACTGGTTCCGCTGAAGAGGTAGCTAATTTCTTTTTGCGGTCAATTGTATTGCGTCATGGCGCTTCTCGAGTGCTTCTAAGTGACCGCAGGACGGCCTTCTTATCGACAGTCGTATCCGAAGTTCTTCGTGCGTCATCCACCCTCCATAAGACAACCTCAAGCTACCATCCCCAGACTAACGGTCTGACTGAACGATTTCACCGCATCCTATCGGATATGATATCCATGTACATCACACCGGATCATCGAAATCGGTATACTGTTCTACCATTCGTCACATTCGCCTATAATACTGCAGTACAGCGGACTACCGGTTACTCCCCATTTTTCCTCGTTTTCGGCCGTCCTCCCACTACAATCCTCGACACTTCCTTCCTCTCTACGCCCGACTACTCCTCATTATTACCAGCCCAGTTTATATCCCGTGTGGCCAGATGCCGTCATCTTGCCCGCCTCAACACAGAAGCGTGCCAGCAAGACCGCAAGAGTCGCTACGATTCAAAGCATCGCGTGGTCTCTTTTCGTCCTGCGCACCCCTGGCCTTAGTGATAAATTTCAGCGCCGCTATCTTGGTCCCTACAAGGTAATCAACCAAACTTCCCCAGTAAACTACCAAGTCACACCTGTTGATCCCGCAGCTGACCGACGCCACCGTGGAACTGAAATTGTTCGTGTATCTCGCTTGAAGCCGTTTGTGCGCCGCGGTACATCGGTTGGTTAGGAGCGGCCAGGCTGGCCACTTCCGACCCCCCGGGCAGATTGTGTGAGCCCTCCACGGATCGTCTTTCATTTGTACATACCATGATCTTCTTCCTCTTGTACATAACATCATCATCGTCTCGCGGCGCCGGCTCCGGCGCGCGCTTGGGTTTTCTCCATCAGATTAAACGCTGACACGGCATACCTTGCCTTGCCTTCACGACCTTGCCGTCTGGACCTGGCCTTCTTTCACAATATCTGCCTAGGGCAGGTCGTAACCGCAGACGAAGACCATAAAATGGAAATAAATAGAATAAGATTGAGATGGAGCGCATTTGGAAAGTACTCGCCAATTATGACTAGCAGTTTACCGGTATCGCTCAAGAGGAAAATATACAATTGCATCTTACCTACACTCACCTATGGGGCTGAAACGGCGCGGCTAACAATAATGGTTGTACTTAAGTTGAGGACAACGCAGAGGGCTATGATAATAAAAATTGTAGGTGTAATGTTAAGGGATAGCATGCGTGCAGAGTAGGACAGGGAAATATCTCAAGTTAATTACATTCTAGTAGAAATCAAGAAGTGGGCATGGACAGGGTGTGTAGTCTGAAGAGAGGATAACAGATGGTCGCAAATTGGGGTAACAAATTGCGTTTAGAGTGAAGGAAAACGCAGCAGGGGGCGGAGGAAAATTAGGTGGGCGAATTAGGTGAAAACGTTCACAGGGGCCAAGTGGATGCAGCTACCACATGACCGGGTTAGTTGAAATTTGGGAGAGGCTTTCGCGTTTCAGTGGGTATAAACCAGCTTAGATGATGATGCCTGACTGGGGAACAGCGTCACATACACAAACCAAAACAGAGAACCACACGACGAGCGCCGACTCGCAACTGAGAGTATTCTGTGAAGGAACACAATATATGGCAAAAGTGACTACCCTATCAACACGTGGAGCAGTCACTTCATTGCTACAGTAAAATTGAAAACAAGTGTTCATGTAGCTATTCATCCACTTGAATAGCACATCTAGGTCACACAGTTCGATTACGGCTGAAAACAGCTCTAAAACGCATAGACAAAGAGAAGACGAGACAGTTCAGTTGTTTTTAGGCTTTCATTACGTTTAGCTGCGCACGTCCTGGCCTGCTTTCGGAATATATCAATGCGCGCCAGTAATTAAAAGCCTCACTCAGCTTTTGAATGTAGACATGATTTCTACATACGCGGAAGGTGCCACACCATCTTAGTCAAGAAATGAATTGACTGATGAGTAAACGACATGTTTTGCGTACAAAATGTCATTCAGGTTAGCTAGTTAGGTAAATATTTGTAGCCAAAAACAACTTAATTACACCCTAAAACAACCACGAACGTCGAAATTCAGCAAAATACGTCGAAATTGTACCCAAAACGTAGCAGAAAGAGAAAAAGAACCCAATAAGAAGGAAACAAAAGAAGCAAATGAGTGAAAAAGTGGCATAAGGGCAATGAGTCACTGGAAAGGCATTGTGCCTACATTGAGTAAGATGGAGTCCAATGACAACCACTTTTTTAAGAAACCTGCTTTTAAATGCCTTGTGTATACTTTCTTCGTCAGTGTAATGGGGGCTGAATTATTCTAACTCTTCGCGAGTATATTCAATCAAATTCCTTTTGTGCACAGTTTTAGCCCCATTTGAAAGCGAAACGATGACCACAATATATTGAAGTGCACATTGAGCGCAGGTGAGATATCCGGCTGGCTTCTCGAAGGCAAAATGTTTTAACATGCCTGATGTTGTATGTCCCGCAAGTTAATATTTCTTATCAATGTGTGTTTTTTGCTTCAATGCTAATTACAAGCTGAATACACGGTTTCGTTTGGTTTCGTTCATGACTTTCAGCATCTCAAAGCGAAACAGGCTAACGAATTCCGTAATAAAGGGATCCGAAAATTTTGACCACGAAAGGTTCCTTAACATTAACATCACACAATACACGGGTGTGTTGTGTTTCGCCTCTGTTTCGCCAGATTTCGATACCGCATCCTTGAGTGCTGCAATGGAGCGCCCTAATCACTGCACCACCCCGGCAGGAAAAGCTGAATTATTCTTGCTTGATAAATATTTGCGGTCTGCAAACGTTTTATTTCTGGGTGTCTGATATGATTCTGCTCACTAGCGGTATTAACCTGTTATTAATTTTAAACATTGTGTTTACTAAAAAAAGGATTTAAATGTGGTTACTGTTATATTTCTAACTGTTCCGGTTGACCTTATGCGCTCTCAGCTTAAACGAGCGGTTTTGGCTCTCCAGACAGCGTGCTTTGCACAGAAACTGTAGTGAGGTTTAGCTAGCCTAGAAGTGCACTGATAGATTACTGTTTAAGAAGCATCAAGTGTTTCGACCAAGGTAATCCGAGACGTTTCTTCTCGAGCTCGGCCGCGTTCTCAAGCTGTGTTTCACTCTCTGGTGGAAGGTCATTTTGCTCCGAAACTTCCACACTTTTCAGCCATTCTGTTACACGGGCTTTGAACGGATATCCCAGAACCAAGGAGGATATAGTAGTTCTTCTCTGACTAATATCTACCTCTAAGCTCCTCCGGTTACAGTCCGTGTCTTTTTGTAATGATTCTTTGAGTTCATTGCAACTTTTCAAGCAGACGTCTAACAAGCGCTTGCTTTCTTCCGACACCTCAGTGGAGAGAGCTGCGCTACCACCCATTGCGACCAACCATCTCGCCCAAAATGCTTTCTTCTGCACACACTCTCGAAGTCTGCCAAATACGTTTCCTTATCGTCGGCAAAAACGAATGATTGCAGACTTCGCGGCCAAATTCTGCTTAATTATCTTTCTAGTACCACGGCCTCTTTTTTATTTACCCAAACAAGGCAAAATGCAGCGATCCATTGTGCCTGTCTCATAGCAGTGGCGACCTACCAGCCGAAGTTGCGTCTGCGTGCGTCTTGGCTCACCTTTGTCCTTGTCTCAATAGCAAAGCTTTTTATTGCCTTTTACTCTTTGCCCTTATTAAGAACGTACTTGACGTTCGCTAATTCACTTTAGCAAAACACACTGAAGTATTTTACAGAGTAACATGTTGACCCTCCTAGCATTCCTTGGATTTTATACTTTTCACTAGTCGTGAAGCACGCAAAGTTAACACAACTCTACACATATAAGTTTCTTTAAGTTCTCATAACCTGAGCCAGAAAAAGCCTATCATTTAAAGGAAACATCAGGTACTCACGCCAAAGTCACCTGTGCCAGCCAATTTCACGGTCACTCCTTGGATATTCGACCATTTCGTAGCAGTGTAGCGTCATGGTCACGCTTGGGATATCCTACCGCCGCCATCATTGTAGTGCAGTAGGCAGTATCGCCCATAGCTCACGTCACTCGTTCGTGATTGAGAGCTGTCTGGTGCCTTGGCGGTAGCGATGATGTGATGAACAAAGGCGTCTTTATACATTACATACAGGGCGTGTTTAGCGTCAATCGGCACGGGGGCCGAGGACTACAAACTGGACACCGTAATAGAAGAGACATTCTGAAAAGTTGGTACAGGCGACATGGGTGGTTTACTGCGGCTTGGCTTGGGTTTTTATTCTATGGTTTTTTCAATACACTTTAGTTGCGAGTCAGCGCCCATCCTGTTTACTTTTTGCTCTTCGTCCTAGTCTTTAGCGCTGTTTATTCATCAATCTGTACTGTGATAGCACTTCAGCCATCGACATGCACCAGTGCGTTGTGCGACGAAGACAAAGAAGAAGTACGCTGGGCTCGCCGTTGCAAGGTCCTCTCCTCCCAGCTCTCCTTCTGAGCGTCAATAAACGCCCTATTACAATTGGCGGAGGTGCGGGGTACGATCCCATCCAAACTGGAACTGCGAAGCCGTACACTGCTCTCTACGACCGCCATGCAAGACTAGTCCACTTCGACGCTGCCGGCCGTTCCACCCACGATCATGTGTTCTGGCGTCATGAGCCAGCGTGACCCTTGCCTCTTCAGTGGCACGGCCGATCAAGATGTCGACGACTGGCTGTCATCGTATGAAAGAGTAAGCAGCTACAACAAGTGGGATGACTCATACAAGCTCAGTAACGTCATATTCTATCTGACGGACGTGGCGAACCTCTGGTTTCGCAACCATGAGGCTGACCTGTCATCTTGGTCGGAATTTAAAAAGAATTTCGCGGAAGTGTTCGACCGCCCGGCAGTGCGTAAGCTTCGTGCCGAACAACGTTTACACGATCGTGTTCAGCGCGCTGATGAGACCTTTACCAGCTACATAGAAGACATCGTTGATCTCTGCAAACGAGTCGACCCGGCCATGCCGGAAGCGAACAAAATCCTCTACATCCTCGAGGGCATTACTGAGGACGCCTTCCAGATGCTGGTAGCGAAAGATCCCACCAGCGCTAGTGAAATCGTGAAGCTTTGCCAGAGCTACGACGAGCTCCGCAAGCGGCGCGCTTCTAGGCGCCGCTCCAGTGTGTGCGACGAAGGCGTATCCGCATTAGCCCTGGGTGGTTCGCCAACTTCTGGAGGGAGCCCGCTGAATCAACAGATCAAAGATTTTATTCGTGAAGAAGTCGCACGTCAACTCTCACTCCTTTCCCATTTTCAAGACTCGGCCCACCTAGTTCCTTAACTGGCTCCATCTTTGGCCCCTACTATACGCCGTGTCGTGCAAGAACACGTCGCTGATGTCTTGCCGTCCAACCCCGTGCTGCCGCCTGTGACGGCACCTCTCACGTATGCCCAAGTAACGGCTAGGCCACCACCTTCGCCCACGTCTGGCTCCTATGTGCAGGTCCCTGCCTACCGTTCACCGCCGCATGCTGAGCCTTCGTTCCAAGCCCCACCCTCAAGGTTCCGCCCACATCCTATGAAACCTTGGCGTACTACGGACAACCTTCCAATTTGCTATGCCTGCTGTCGGCCGGGCCATGTTGCACGCCTATGTCGCCAGCGCCTCCAACCTTCACAGCCTGACATTCGACTTTACCCGTACGATACCGACTCACGCTCGCAAATGATTCCGCCCGGTTTTCAATTTGTGTCACAAGATTGTCAAACCTATGCCACTCGTCGATCACATTCTCCTCGGCGCCGATCGCTTTCTCTAGTGCTGCGACGTCCTACCAGCACCGTTGAGGGAAACTAACAGTCGCAGTTCCGGGGGCAACTACTGCGCTTGTTTCGAATTCCTCAGGTCCTCCGTGTCGTCCCGCTAATGTTATCAAAGTATCTGTAGAAGGCGCCACAGTTCTCGCTCTCGTCGATACCGGTGCAGCCGTCTCCGTCATCAGTGAAGCGCTCTGCCGTCGAATTCGCAAAGTGACCACTCCGATTTCCGACGTTTCGCTCCGCACCGCCTCATCACAACACATTCACCCCTCCGCATCTTGCACAGCCCGTGTGCTCATAAAGACGTCTTGTACCCCATCGAGTTTATTGTTCTGCCAAACTTCTCGCATGATATCATCCTCGGATACGATTTTCTATCGACTCATTAGGCCGTTATTGACTGTGCTCGTGCGCAAATTGCCTTCGCCCCCCTCTGTGATGCCCCCTTCTGTGATACCCCTTCCCGCACTGAAAAACTTCTCGTCGCCCATGACACCGACATTCCTCCGTTTTCTTCTGCCCTCGTACCACTGTCTGGTGAGTGTGTAACTACTTTTACTGCGATTTTTACACCTTCCGAAGCCGCCTCCCGTTATCCCTGCCTCCTTTTTCCGTTCGCAGTTCTCGAAATTCAAGAGGGCGAGACTGCACTTTACGCCTCGAACCCATTTTCTTGGCCAGCAGTCCTGCTCCGTGGCGAATGCGTTGGACGTCTTGAAGAGCTTGATCCCGGTCATATCACCACTCTTTCTGACTCAGCCCCCTCCTTCGACGTTAGTCTGTGCTCTTGCGACGTTGCGACCGCTTCGACGCCCTCCGATGTTTTCCAACATGCTATTGATGCTGATCTTCCACTTGCGCAACGTGATCAACTTGTCGCCCTCTTGCAGAACTTCGCTTCTTCATTCGACCTTCCTCAAAGTGACTTGGGCCGCACGTCTGTCGTAGAGCACACCAATGACACCGGTAAAACCGCACCTTTGCGCCAGCGCCCCTATCGCGTGTCGGCTTCGGAGCGCCAAGTAATTGCTGATCATGTGGACGACATGCTCCGTCGTGGTGTCATTCGGCCATCCCACAGTCCCTGGGCGTCTCCAGTTGTGTTGGTGCCTAAGAAAGATGGCACCTTCCGGTTTTGTGTCGACTATCGCCGGCTCAACAAGATCACGCGCAAGGACGTCTATCCTCTGCCACGCATCGATGACGCACTGGACTGCTTGCAGGGCGCCGAGTTTTTCTCCTCGTTGGATTTACGATATGGCTACTGGCAGATGCTAATGGATGACGCTGACCGCTCTAAAACTGCCTTCTTCACACCAGATGGACTATATGATATCAACGTCATGCCCTTTGGGCATTGCAACGCCCCGGCCACATTTGAACGCCTCATGGACACTGTGCTTCGTGGATTCAAGTGGCGAACCTGTCTGCTATCTCGATGATATCGCAGTCTTTTCTACCGATTTTCAATCCCACCTACTCCGACTGAAGGAAGGTCTCACTTGTCTCGCTACCGCCGGCCTCCAACTGAATCTGAAGAAGTGCCGCTTTGCTGCTCGCCGACTAACAATTCTGGGTCATGTCGTTTCTAAGGATGGCATTCTTCCCGATCCCACCAAACTTCGTGCAGTTGCCGAATTCCCACGCCCAAAATCACTGAAGCAGCTACGAAGTTTCATCGGCCTGTGCTCCTACTTTCGCCGCTTCACTTAAATTTCGCCTCTATTATTGCTCCTCTCATCCAGCTCCTCCCCGGCCGCTCCGACCTCTCCGCATGGACACCTGCTTGTGATGACGCCTTCAACACTTTACGCCGTCTTTTGGTTTCGCCTCCCATCCTCCGCCACTGCGACCCGAATGCGCCAACTGAGATACACACTGACGCTAGCGGTATTGGGATAGGCGCCGTTCTTACTCAAAGCAAACCTGCTATCCGAGACTATGTGGCGGCGTACGCAAGCCGCACCTTGTCCAAGGCAGAGTCCAATTATTCTGTTACGGAAAGAGAATGCTTGGCCATTATTTGGGCCATCGGCAAATTCCGTCCGTATGTCTATGGCCGACCATTTTATGTAGTCACTGATCATCACGCTCAGTGCTGGCTGGCGTCCGTCAAGGACCCGTCCGGCTGCCTTGCTCGCTGGGCTCTTCGCCTTCAAGAGTATGACATTCGTGTCGTATATCGCTCAGGCCTCAAGCATACTGACGCGGACGCTCTTTAGCGCTCACCGCTGCCTCCCTCTTCGTTGTCTGATGAGATCTGCGCCTACGATTTGTCTTCGCTTGCCACTATCGACATGGCCAGGGAACGGCGGCGCGACCCGTGGATATCTACACTTCTGGACTTTCTTTCAGGTCACTCTCCAGGTCGTTTGTCTAGGGCGCTTGCCCGCCAAGCTCACCATTTTTCAATTCGTGATGGGCTGCTCTATTGCCGCAATTATCTTCACGACGGAAGGAAGTGGCTTTTAGTCATTCCCCGTCATCTCCGCGCCGAAATTTGTGTTGCTTTCCCTACTGATCCCCAGTGCGCCCACGGCGGAGTGTTGAAAACCTACACGCGCTTGCGTCTACGCTTCTTCTGGCGTGGAATGTACCGCTTTGTCCGCCATTTTGTCCGCTCTTGCCAGTCTTGCCAACGTCGAAAAACTCCTCTCAAGTCTCCTGCTTCGTTGCAGCCGTTGCCCTGTCCTGCCTGTCCGTTTGATCGTGTCGGCATAGATCTATACGGTCCCCTTCCTACAACTTCAGCTGGCAACCGCTGGATTATCGTGGCAGTGGATCATCTGACCCGCTACACTTAGACATCATCATTGCCCTCTGCTTCCGCACGCGACGTGGCTGCCTTTATTTTGAAAAACCTGGTTCTTCGCCATGGTGCCCCTCGCGAACTGCTCAGTGACCGCGGACGCGTTTTCTTATCAGACGCTCTTGAGGCTCTCCTGAAAGAATGCCGCATCATACACTGCACCGCTACCTCGTACCACCCTATGACGAATGGACTGACAGAACGTTTCAAACGCACTCTCGGTGACATGCTGGCTATGTACGTGAACACCGACCATTCCAATTTTGACCAAGATCTACCGTTTGTTACTTACGCATATAACACCGCGACACAGACCACTACTGGATTCTCTCCATTCTTTCTTCTTTACGGGCGCGAGCCACCCTGTACTATGGACACACTTTTTTCCTACCGCCCTGACGTTTCCGAATCTTCGCCGTTATCCGATGCCGTCACGTACGCAGAAGAATGCCGTCAGCTCGCCCGCTCTCTCACAACCGAAAATCAGTGGCAACAAAAATACCTCCGTGATACCGGCGAAGCATCGTCATATCTCCCAAACTCTCTGGTGTGGCTCTGGATGCCCTCGACAACCCCTGGCCTTTCAAAGAAGTTTCTTGCTCGCTACCACGGGCCATATAGGGTCCTCCAGCAAACATCTGCAGTCAACTACGTAGTTGAGGCCGTCACGCCCTCTGCGGACTTGCTTCGCCGTGGTCGTGAAACAGTTCACGTAAACCGATTGAAGCCATTCTATGACCCCGCTGTGCTTTCCGCGCCGTAAGTCGCCAGGATGGCTCCTTTTTTTTACCCAGGGGAAAATGTACTGTGATAGTCAGCACTTCACCCATCGATATGCACCAGTGCGTTGTGCGACGAAGACAAAGAAGAAGTACGCTGGGCTCGCCGTTGCAAGGTCCTCTCCTCTCAGCTCTCCATCTGAGCGTCAATAAACGCCCTATTACAAAACCTATACCCAACTGTAGTCGTGCAGCGACGGTCAGGGATGCTATTGCACGTATCCTCCTTGCGATGGATATTGAGCCCGCCAAAAGCTCGTGTAGGTCACGGTCTCCGATGCAGGGTGCTCGCTTTTGTAGCCCACGGAAAGCTCATGTAGGCCATCATGACCTTCTTTCTTCTCTTCTTCCCCTTCCTCGATGCAGAGTAGCAGGCCAGATTTGAATTATTCGGGCTAACCTCTCTGCCTTTTCCTTTCAATTAATACATCTATCTATCTATCTATCAAATTTCCTAATTCTGAAGCAACACGTGACATCGGGCCGGAGAAGTCTAACCAGCGAGCGCGTTGATCGCTCGCTTCAAACCTGTCACGGCGCGATGGCGACTAGCTTCTATGGGACTGGTGTCACGTCGTCTGGCATTTGTCGGGCGTGTTTCAACAAGTTGTTCATTGACGTTTCCTTTCCTGCCGTCCGTACCAGCATAGGGGCTTCCGAAGTGGTTATTAGGAGGAGTAGCTTAACTTTCGGTTAAGCCAAACCCGGTAGGCTTGCCCGGGCACAACAATGCATTATTCATCACTAATTGGCTTTTAGACTAATGAATTGGTCACGCATGGAAATAGATCCGATTAATTGGTGACCTGGAGAATAATTAGTTATAGACAATGATTCTCATTGGTGTTTTTCATTTGCTCAGCTCAGCAACCGTATACTTCCCGCGCAGTGAACGTTTCTGTCGTACGCCTTTTGTGGGCCTGCAGTAGGGCTCTCAGTCATGACCAGCCGTTATTTGTGTGTGCCTTTGGTAAGCAGTAGCACATTAGGGCTCAAATCTGCCCGGCATATCTTAGAAGGAAATTGTATAGCAGTTGTATCTTACCTGTACCCAGCTAGGGGCTGAGACTTGGATGCTTACGAAAATGGTTTTACTTAATTTTTGGATAACGAAGCGAACTATAAAACGGAAAATGGCAGGCGTAAATTAGATTAGAACCGTGTGGACGAGATAAAAAAGTAAGTCGGGTTCAAGACATTGCAGTCGAAATGAAGAAATGCGCGTGGACCAGAAATGTCGTGGAAAGTGTAAATTAGCGATAGTATCTAAGTGTAACAAATTGAATTCCATTGGAAAGAAAACGCAGCCACGGGGGATGGGGGCAGAAACTGATGAACCTGGATGAAGGCAAAAGTTCCCAGGTGTTTCGTGGATGTAGCTTGCACAGGACGAGGTTAATTTGATGAATATAGGTAAGGCCTTCACAATACGGTGGGGATAATCTGGCAAAAAAAAATGGGGCTGAGAAGCAAATAAAAAACTTTCATTTCCGCGCGGTACTATGGTCCAAAATTAGAGGTTCAACTGATTTTTTTTCATTAAGCCTGAAATTGGAGGTCCTGCTTTCGGCCAAAAGCCATCTATTAAGCGTTGGGCTAGCGCACACAAACTCGCCATTGGCATAGTTAGCCAAGACAGCTTCAATTTTTCACCGTGTTGTATGCTCTACGATGCCTGCCAACCTCTCATTAATGCTATAGAATGTATCTATATTACCGCTATATACTTATTGACAAGGAAACCTACTCCTAGTTGTCGCCTCTCTGGTAAGCCTCGATAACACAGTACATGCCCATCCTTCAGTACAGTATATGCCTCATTCGGCCTCCTAACCTCACTAAGCCCTATGACATCCCATTTCATGCCCTTTAGTTCCTCTAACAGCACTGCTAAGCTAGCTTCACCAGCTAGGGTTCTAGCGTTAAACGTTACCAGGGTCAGTTTCCAATGGCGGCCTGTCCAGCGGAGCCAGGAATTCTTAGCGCCCCCTGCTGCGTCACAGGTCTGATCGCCGCCGTGGCCAGTTGTTTCGCAGCCGCTGGTGCCTGAGGGCCGGGGTTTGTGCAGCTTATCATAAGAGGTTGCGGCCAATTACTGCACCAGGGTAGCCAACTCCTGTTCTGGTGAGGGAGTGCGTTGCCGGAGGGGTTTATCGGCATCAGGGCGCACCCCTAACCTGTTTATGCAATTCCATCGACAGGCAGATTTTTTTTAAAAATCCTGTGGAGAATGAGCGGCACCGGGATGTGAACCCCGGTCCTCTTGGATGCTTAATATGCGGTATAAACTGAAGGTTGTACATGCCTATGCACCTGCATGTAGTTATGATGACCAGGCAGTTGAGAGCTTCTACGAAGATGTAGAATGCGAAAAGTAAAGACACAGTATACTGTACTGATGAGCGACTTCAATGCCAAGGTAGGGAAACAGCAGGCAGGAGGCTAGGCAGTAGGTGACTATGGCATTGGTTCTAGGAATAGCAGGGGGAGTTACTAGTTGAGTTCGCAGAGCGCAATAGCTTACGAATCATGAATACCTTCTTCAGCAAACAAAAGAACCGGAAATGGACATGGAAAAGTCCTAACGGGGAGACTAAAATGAAATCGACTTCATAATGTGTTCAACCCCCGCCATTATGCAAGATGTAGAAGTAATCAGGAAAGTGTGATGCAGTGACCACAGGATGGTGAGGTACCGAATTAGCCTAAATCTGAAGAAGGAATGCAACAGATTAGTAAGAAAGAAACCCATCAACGAATTAGCGGTGAGGGGGAGGACAGAAGAGTTCAGGATCTCGCTACGGAATAGATATTCAGCTCTAACCGAGGATGGCGACATTACCCTATAAGCAATAACAAACATTTCAGAGATATCATTACTCGGGGCGAGGTAGAAGTAGGCGGTAGGATAGTTAGAGAGGATACAGGTAAGCTGTCTAAGGAGACGAAAGATTTGATTAAGAAACGCCAGAGTATTAAAGCTTCCAATTCAACAGACCAGATCGAATTGGCCGAGATATCAAAGCTAATCATTAAGCGCAAGCTGGCCGATATAAGGAAGTATAACATGAAGAAAATTTAGCATGCTGTAAAGAATGGGGGAAGCCTTAAAGCGGTAAAGAAGAAATGGGGCATAGGCAAAAACCAGATGTATGCGATAAGGGACAAGGCGGACAACGTCGTCACGAATATGGACAAGATAGTCAAAGTAGCCAAGGAGTTCTATACAGATCTCTACAGTAGTCAAAGTAGTCAGGACTGTAATGAGATTGGAGGTAGGGAAAAACAGTCAGACGTTCCACCAGTGACGAAGGACGAGGTCAAGAAAACACTGGAAAGTATGAAAAGTGGGAAATATGCTGGAAAGGATCAGATAACTACAGATTTGCTGAAGGACGGGGGGATATCGTGCTGGAAAAACTGGCCGCCATGTATACGCAGTGCCTGGTGTCATCGACGGTACCGGAACCATGGAAGAATGCAAACATTATCCTCGTTCATAAGAAAGGGGACTCTATGGACCTTAAACATTACAGACCAATCAGCTTACTGTCCGTTACGTATAAGGTATTTACTAAGGTAATCGCTAATAGAATCAGGACAACCGGAGGCTGCAATCAAGCAAAGGATCAAGCAGTTTTTCGAAAACGGTACTCTACTATCGATCATATCCATACCATCAATCAGGTGATAGCAAAATGCTCGGAATATAACCAGCCCTTATACATAGCATTCATTGATTACGAAAAAGAATTTGACTCAGTTGAAACCTCGGCGGTGATGCAGGCATTGCGAAATCAGGGGGTAGACGAGCCGTACGAGAAAGTGCTGGAAGATATATATAGTGGCTGCACAGCAACCATAGTTCTGCACAAAGAAAGTAACAAAATTCCCATAAAGAAAGGTGTTAGGCAAGGAGACACAATCTCCCCAGTACTAATCACAGCTTGCTTAAAGGAAGTTATCAGAGACTTGGAATGGGAACAGCTAGGGATAAGGGTAGATGGAGAAAGGTCAGTAATCTACGATTTGCTGATGACATTGCCTTGTTAAGCAACTCAGGGGATGAACTGCAAATAATCATTGATGACCTAGACAGGAAAAGTAGAAAGGTAGGCTTGCAAATTAATACGCAGAAGAATAAGGTAATGTTCAACAGCCTCGGGAAGGAACAGCAGTTTACATTAGGTAGCGAAGTACTGGAAGTAGTAGACGAATATGTCTATTTAGGACAGGTAGTAACACCAGATCCGGACCATGAAAAGGAAATGATAAGAAGAATAAGATTGGGATGGAGCGCATTTGTCAAGCAGTCGCAGATTATGACTAGCAGCTTACCGGTATCGCTCAAGAGGAAAGTATACAACAGTTGCATCTTACCCGTACTCACCTATGGGGCTGAAACGTGGAGGCTAACCAAGAGAGTTCTACTTAAGTTGAGGACAACCCAGAGGGCTATGGAACGAAAAATGGCAGCGGTAACATTAGGAGATAGGAAGCGTGCAGAGTGGGTCAGAGAAATAACTCAATTACCGACATCCTAGTGGAAATCAAGAAGAAGAAACGGACATGGGCAGGACATGTAGTGCGAAGAGAGGATAACCGATGGTCGCTTAGGGTAACAAAACTGGATTCCAAGGGAAAGAAAACGTAGCAGGGGGCGGCAGAAAGTTAGGTGGGCGGATGAGATTAATGAGTTCGCAGGGGTCAAGTGGATGCAGCTGGCACAGAACCGGGTAAGTGGAGAAATTTGGGAAAGGTCTTCACCCTGCAGTGGGTATTGTCAGGCGGGTGATGATGATGATGATGATGATGATGATGTATGCTCCACACGACGTTTTCACCGGAGTCATCGAGTGACGTTGAGGGATTGCTGATGAAGGTTTCTTTGCAGGCTAGCGCAGGGATAATTGGTTGCAAGGGCGCCGCGCCGCATTTTAGTTGCCGCGGTATTGGCTCGGCATCTCACTGGGAGATGTGATCAGCCGATAGACCCCATCAGTCGAACGCGTGGTCATAATATAGCTGAGACGCTGTTAGCAGTCGCTCATGAAACAGTAAGTATGCAAAGATATTGGGAGCAAATTTCATGAAACATAACGTACCGCGTGCGTGCGGGTTTCTTCGGCAATTTTTAGACACCACCACAGAAAAACATTGTAAATGCCGACAGCTTCAGAGGGCGCTAGCCCTCACATCTTTCTTCACAAGGGGATCGCAGCACAGTTTCTCATTTTGAGTCGCATACTTAGAATTAGGGGTAGATGCAAAAGCGTCCTTTCGTCGCTCGCTATCACTTTCAAATTTCTTTTTTATTTAATAACTATTTAGGTTTACTCGAGTTCATAATCACTTTATATTAATTTTATTAATGAGTCCCCGCGGGGGCATCTTGTGTAAACTAGGTGTTGGTGCCTGGCGCCACTACAAACCTTGAGCCCCAATCCAAAGCTTTCATCCGTACCATGGTGATAGGTTGAAAGGTAGAGGGAAGAAATAGTAAACTGTGGCGCTCGAGGCCGTGGTCAAGCCTCGGTCGAGGGCCTTATTGCCTCTCTACCAGGCGAGGAGCTTCGGGAACTTCCTCTGCTTTGAGGGGGAAACAGAGCCAACTGAATATTAGGAACACTTACTCATTAAATTCCGTATAGACAAACATTCTAAAAACACATGATTGGCCCCTGAAAAGGGGTCGAACCAATACCGAGCAGCTAATGCCACAAAACCTGAAGCATTTGCCAAGTTTTCATTGTTCCTTCCATGACAAATCAACCAGTAGCAAACCTGTCCGAATTCATAATTGTCAAAGGATTCCAAAACTGTGTTCGCCTTAGCTTCGTAGCCACGAACTAAGCGAATGGAGACCTGTAAAGTAACAACAACAAAAAAAACAAGCACAAAACTTCTGCCCCTGCAAAATCTTGGAGAAATGGGCGTGTAGCTGACTGCTCATCGCACGCTAAACTGCACCCAAAGCGTCATCTCTGATATAAAATTGCTGCAAAGTTACGACGGAAAACTAGAGCATGCGAATCATCATCAGGTGAAATAACAGAAAGATAAAGGCAAAGCACATAGTCCTAACATTTAAGAGAATCACCCTACCGTAATCCATTCATGCAGTTTGTCCTTACAATCCTAACCCCGAGCGGTGTTTCGAGTGCCAGCGCTTCGGACACAGCTTCTTGGCTTGCCGTGGCAAACCCACTTGTGGCACGTGCGCAGACGACAAAAGCACAGAGGACAAATGTGAATGCATGCCCAAATGCGTGAACTCCTGTGGCCCATACGGCGCATACTCCAGGTCGTGCCCAATATGAAAAATAGAAAAGCAAATTATCAGCTTGAAAACCACTAAAAACTTGTCATACCCTGGGGCAAGAAAAGGTATCTCTCTAAAACAAAAGTATTGTCGCGGGGATGGCCACTGCCTTTAGTTTCAGTCGACACACAGGTCGGTCCGATGCACCTGTTGTCGATGGCTAGGTCCCCACTCCAAACACACAAGCCACAGGCGCAGACAATTGGCCTACAAATATCTCGAGAGGACCGCGCGATCTGTGCTGGATGCCCTTAGTCGCTACCTTCGGTAGCGAGTCTTCAGTAACAAAGACCCAGGATCGCACTGCTGAAACGGGCCTGTCTTCCAAAACACCAAAGAAGAGTACTGTACAAAGAAGCTCTGCCTCTGGAGCAGAGCCTGGCACACCTGTGCCAGCAAATGGACGCAAGCGAAGGCCATACGCCAGCACGACCAAGAAACATCTTTCCGTGTACTGTGGAGGAAATGATTCCCAGCGAGATTCTGCAGGCATCCAAAGCCCACAAATCCGCGGGACCACCTCTGACGTCCGCTGCCTCCACAGTGGCAATGGACTCATTTCCCAGCTCGCCGACGCTGCTGAAGCGGCGAGACGGCCAAGAAAAAAGAGGGAAATCGCAAATTACTCCACCCGAGAACACCTAACTTCGCCAATCCCCAGCTAATCCCAATGGCTTATTAATACAATCAGATATTACTCAGACATTACAGATATACTTAAAACAATGACACTCACAATCATGTGCCTCCAAGAAACGTACCTTGGACCAAACATTATGAAAAAACGACACTTGCCGAAAAGGTCGTGCGCAGGCTAGCGACGGTCCGGAGGTATCGCAATAATACGGAGAGACACCCCAGCAACAGAAGTACAATTTAAAACAAACTTCGAAGTAGTAGTTATGCATATCATAAGCCTCAAAACAATAACAATCTCCTCTATATACATACCACAACAACTCACAGTTACATTCCATATTTTCCAATACCTTATAAAACAACTACCAGAGACATATTAGATAGTCGGAGGCTTTAAAGCACAATCCTCCTTTTGGAGAAGTGATCGCATAGATTCTAGAGGACAAATTTTAGAATATTTTGTATTGTCAATGATTCATGTCTCATTACCACTGGAAAGCCAACCTACTGCTGCCCTAGCGCAGGCAGAATGAGCTGCATCGATTTAACTTTTACATCACTATCGCTTTTTCAAGATTTTAATTGGGACGTTAGATGACCCAAGAGGCGGTGATCATCTACCACCGTTTTCAAGCTATCATCCTCTACTCCACGTATCTACACAAGACCACAGCAATGAAAACTTCACCTCGCTTACTGGGCGCTGTTCAAAATAAATGCCACGTTAGAAAAACAAAATACCAAAACAAGTATATATAGATCACAAAAATCAGACATTTACTGTATTTATTTTATCAGCAGATGCATTATGCATTCTACAAAATTTATAACTTCCACAAAAGTAACAAAAAGTATGTTGGACAAATAAATGTAGACATCAAAAAAAAGCAGCCGAATCAAGCATGGAGTACCCTTCGTATGTACACCACTGCAGAAAACTCGCTCGCAATTAAAAGCGCTAGAGCTAGTACATGATAGGTTAGACGGAATGTCAAAAAACATTATGGCAGAAACACCTATATTCTATAAATATTTACAAAACATTGAAGAAAATGTCGGAAGAAGTCGCCAATTTCACTAAAAATTACACCACTTTTATACTTCCAACGTCAACACCACCTGGTACGCAAACAACTCTAGAACAACAGGCTAACAACTGGGAGAAGACAGCCACAGTATATACCTCATATAACTAAACACATACATTTTATAATCATAAATAAATAGAAAAAAACAAAGGCTGCTCCTTGGAAGAAGCATGCATGAGGACTACAAACAGCTTAATATATAGAGGACCTACACAGGCTTTTATAATTAGGCACGAAGACAGCACCAGATCCAGATAACATTCATTATGACATGCTATCCCACCTATCCGAATCTGCCGTTGAGGCAATGCTGAAATGTTTTATTACCATAATGTTTTAACAATCCCCCTTCGTAAATCCGGCAAGTTACCAACAAGTCCTATCATTTATGACCTATAGCCCTTACTCGCCGTCTAGCTAAGTCATTGGAAAGCGTTGTAAATATCAGGCTGACTTTTTTACTAGAATCAAGACAATCTTCAGACTTTATTCACTGCGGATTTAAAAAGGCATGTTCCACCACCAATCACCTCACCAGCCTAAAAACACTGTCCTTGAAGCATTCATCAACAAGCAGCATTGTATCGGGGTCTTCTTCGACTTGGAGGAAGGCTACAATACAACGTGGAGGTTTGACATCCTGCTTGACGCAGCTGGGCTAGGTATCCGTGGCATGATGCTAAGCTGCTTAAGTGACTTCCTGAGCGACCGTACATTCATAGTACGCTTAGGTTCAACACATTAAATGAACTTCGTGCAAGAAAACAGCGTTCCTCAGGCAACCACACTCTTCATAGATAAGATATATTCTATAGGAAAAGTGATCCCAAGATCCATATTGTATTTACTTTATGTAAACGATGTCCAAATAGCGTACACTTCCTCCAACTTGTCAACCTTCGAGGGACAAATGCAGATGAATGTAAACAATATGCCAATTGGATAGACAAATGATTTAAGTTCTATCCACAAGAAACGGCAACTCTTTTGTTCTCGCTCAGACAAGGTTTGAAAATGACCCTACTCTTCATCTGAACCAGACTCCATTACCTGTTAAACGAAAGTATAAAGTTTTAGGTGTCACTTTTGATAAAAAACTAACACTTCTCGACACAAAAACAACATTAAATAAAAGAGCATCCGAAGCCCTCAGTGTGGTGTCACCACTTTCAAGAAAACGCTGGGGGTCCGATAGGGCATGCCTTTTACATATGTACCGTTCTCTGATGCGCTCTAAGACTACGGGACCATAGTATATGACCCTGTCAGGCTATCCTACCTAAACGGCTAGATCCATCTCATAACCTTGGTTTACGGTTATCATGCTGTGCTTATCGAGCTTCCCCAATTGCCAGCCTCTATGTGGCTAATGAACCCTCCTTTAAAGATCGAAGAAATGCATTAAATTGCACATACGTCCTAAAAATCCTTTCTATGCCTAAACATATCTGCTACACTATTTTCACGAAATGCCTTTCCCGAATATTTTCAACAACAAGCTTCAAAAAATTAAGCCATTGATCTTACTCTTTGAATAAAATGCCGAGATCTGGACGTACTCAATGAAACTAAATATATTGCACCAATACACGAATCACTCCCTCTGTGGTATACTATCGTCGCAGTTTTTGACCTCACCCTAACACAGTTTAAAAAAAATGCATACTCCACATGAGCACATATTGCAAGAACTCCTGGCACTCACAGAAAAATCTGCGAGTTACATCGCATTTTACACTGATGATTCATAAACAAATCACTATGTTGGAAGTGCAGCGGTACAAGTGAAAAAAGAAGCAAGTATAATACTACCTCATTATGCATCAGTCTTCATTGCAGAGTGCTGTGCTGTTTGTACTGCTGTGGAAAAAATAAAATTAAACAACAAAAAATAGCATTATCCACACTAAATTTCTTAGCGTCCTCACTGCATTACACTCTAAATATGCAGGCGAATCGCTGATTGGCAGCATAATGCACAGCGTAGTAAGTGTCACATAAAAAACATAATATAAAACTCGGCTTGCTTTACAGTGATACTCGGATAAGAGGCAATGAAAGAGCCGATGGTTGTTTTGCACAAGCAAGAAGTATAGAAATAAAACGCGTGAACTTACCACACTAGGACTGTGTAAATTAGTGCACAATAAACTAAACGCCAGCTGCCAAGCTGCTTAGGAACATGAAGCAAACAACAAGGTGGATTGTATAAAGCCCATTGTTGGAGCATAGAAAACATGCCGACATCAGAAATGTTTTTTTTTTAGTTATTTTTTGTCGTCTACGCATAGGCCACACTCGTATTACACTTTATGTCCTCCGAACAAAGACAAACAAACCGGTGCGTAAAATGTGCGATGATGAGCTCACAGTCAATCATATTTAATGTCATGCCTCCGACGTGAGGATCTCAGGAAAATATATTTTACTCTATTTTATAATGTCACAGTCCAATTGAACCCGCATTGCTTTAAGTGAACAAACATTCGACGATTTTTCCCTTGTTTGTACATTTCTTAAAAAAGTCAATGTTCAAAACCAAATAATAGTACCATAACTGCATTCACTTCACTTACAACATTCTCTAGCTTTATCTTTGGCGCATCATAGGCAGAGTTGCTTATGTGCCAAAACACCTATGTACGTATGTATGTATGTACTTGACGATCGGCTAAGTATTGGGTTGCTGGTCCCGGTTTTGTCTTTCCCCTGTGCTTATTTTGTTCTCTGTTGACTAACGCACGGGGTGAGATTGTCAGTTTAAGGTAATGTCGACGCAGTCCCCCGGCCAATGGAGCTCCCCTTGGTAGGCTTCCCTCCTGACCGATGATCTGCCCTTGGAAGCTTTTCAGAGCTCCGGTGTCCGCAACATCCCTGTGGCACTCGTACCTAAGGATGGGGGCACCATTAAAATGAACAACCCAGGAGCTGTTCGAGCTGCCCTTCAGGAAATCACTTCCTTCTACGAAGGAATAGCCGAGGTGCGCCAATTTGGTCGCGGCGGGATGCTTTGCCGTTCACCAGACCTGTTATGCATAAAGGACCTGCTAAAATGCTCTACGTTTGCCTCTCATCAGGTAAGCAGTTTTATCCCTTCACACCTGGCCTGCAAAAAAGGTCTAGTCCGCGGTGTAGATTCCTTATTAAGTCCACAAGAAACCCTTGACCTTCTTTCCGCGGCAGGCGCTGTGGCGGTCTATCGCTGTAGCCGGGAGGTAAATAATGTTCGTGTGCCGATAGAATCGGTTATTGCTACATTTGCAGGCACAGTCTGTCCATCGGAGATTAAAGCGTGGCCTTTAATATTCAGAGTAGATCCCCTACCATCAAAGCCTCTGCAGTGCAACAACTGCTGGCGTTATGGCCATACTGCAGGCGGTTGCAAATCCACTTTGCGGTGTTGCAAATGCGGTGATGCCCATAAAGCACACTTATGCTCTGATCAAATTGTCAAATGTCTTTGCGGCGGACTTCACTCAGCAAATTCTTTGGAATGTCCTTCTAGTGCGCACGAAATGAAAACTCTGGAGATTATTGACCGCAAACGTTGCTCGAGGCGTGAGGCAATTCAAGAAATTAAAGACAGAGCTCATGGGTATGCAGGTGTGTCAGCCCGTTTAGGAGCATCATTAGATTCCACGATGACTAAAACCATAATAACTGCTGTGGAAGCGATCATGACCAAAATGGTGGATAGGATTGTGACAACAATCACAGAATGCATATCCAACGTTCTAGCAGCTCACACTTCTCAGACTGTGCAAACTGCTATGGTTTCTCCTACGGCACCTGGGCATTCACTATCAGTGCAGCACTCATTAGCTGCAATGCCTTGTTCGCAAAATGAGTCTCTTTCCGCATCACCTATGCAAAATTCCCACAAGTCAGACGAGACTCATGATGCAGATATGGGAGAGACAGATACGCGAATTCTAAAACGCAGTGGATCCCCGTTGTCAAACCCGTCATCACCTCGCCCACAAGCAAAATCAAAAAAGCAACAGCTAGGCTCTAAACCAAAGGAAAACATTTTGGGGCAGGCTGTTGCTGCTGCCCGGATTACATAACCATATGAAAGTTAAAAGTTCTTCAGTGGAACTGTAGATCTCTTCTTTCAGCTACTACAGATTTAGTTTATCTTTCTTTAAAACATAATCCAGTAATAATCGTTCTGCAAGAAACTTGGCTTACAACTGAAAAACATTTTCACTTACAAAATTATCGATCATTCCGACAAGATCGGCAGTCAAGAGGTGGTGGGTTACTAATTCTAGTTTCTTCAAAATTTTGTCATAGGGCTAAGATTTCTTTTCAATATTCTACTTTAGATTCTGAACTATTGGCTCTAGATTTTGAAATTCAAGGGTTCAGTCCGTTTACATTAGCGAATGTTTATTTCCCTCATGGTGTTCAGGACACCAGATCTCTAGACCTACTACTAGTTAATTGTCAAAATTCAATTATTTTGGCTGGAGATTTTAATTCTCACCATGTTTCGTGGGGTTACAAGACGGATCCCTGCGGCAAGCGTCTGTGGGATTGGCTTTCAGACAATAACCTTAACTGCATGAATTCTGGCTTACCAACTTTTGTACGTGCTCACAGTCAATCTGTGATAGATTTAATTTTTTCCAGCACTAGTGTTTCTATACTAAATTGGTCGACAATTGATGGTGGCACCTCTACCGACCATATACCTATTGTTTTTGAGGTTAACTGCCGCTTAACTCCGCCGAAATCTCAGTTGAGATCATACATAAATCATAACCAGTTTCACTCATTTTTGATTTCGTCTCTTGAGTCAGTGGTTGAGGCTGCGGAAGAGTTAAAGTCGCAAACGTTATGCCAGGCTATTGCATCCTGTCGTAAGAAGTGTGAATTCTTAGTACGTGCATCTAAAGGCAATACATCAACAAAATGCTGGAATGCAGATTGTTCGCGCGATTATAGAAGAAGAAAGGCTGCATGGAACAAGCTCCTTCACAACCAGTGCCCCAAAAATTGGCATGATTATAAATTTTTTGCAGCTGCATTTAAACGCACAGTCGCACAAGCGAAAGATAATTATGATACTGAGTATGTCAATTACCTTTCACAATCTAATAACCGACTTGCACTTTTCAGGTTTTTAAAATCCCTGAAAAAGATTCCTGTCTCAGAAAATTTACCAATCATATCTTTCGACTCCTAAAGAAGCTCTTAAAACAGTAGAAAACATCGCTAAAGGTTTAGAAAAGCGTTTTTAGTCAACACTTCCCAAATCGCCTATGTTTGTAGGCCCAGTATATACGGTTAAGGATGTCCCTAAAATTACATTTTCTCAGCTTTCTTCGATTGTAATGACGTTGCCAACTGCTGCGCCTGGCCCTGATGGAGTAACGTCAAAAATGTTAAAGATCCTCTTTGAGGTGTCTCCAAATTCCTTGTTAGAATTGGTAAATTACTCAATTTTTCATTCTTGGATACCTGGTGACTGAAAACTAGCCAAAGTGATTCCTTTACGGAAACATAATGGTGGTGGCTATACTTTGGAAAACATCAGACCAATATCTTTAACTTCAAACTTGGTACAATTAATAGAAAGGGTTGTACAAAAACGGGTTACCGAGTTTGTAGAACAAAACATATTCTTAGTCTCTGTCAAATCGGATTCCGAGCAAAATTTTCCATATGGAATGCACATACCGACCTTGAGAGTCGAATTCTTCTTGCGCGGCGCAAAAAAATGCATGCTGCATTGGTGACTCTCGATATAGAGAAGGCTTATGATAGTGTAGAGCCCCGAATTTTATTGCACAGATTAGAATCTCTACGTTTTCCACAATACTTAATTGATTGGATATCTACATTCCTACAAAACAGACAATTTTACTGTTAATTGAATTGAGTGCATTCTGGCAAATATCAACAAACCAGAGGTGTCCCTCAAGGGGCAGTTCTCTCGCCCGTGCTTTTTAACATTTTAATGAGTTCAATTCCCACTCATCAGGAGGTTCGCACGTATGTCTATGCGGATGAAATCGCATTCTTTACGGCTGCACCTGACATTCAATCCCTCAACAGGCGCCTGCAATCGCACCTAAGCTCCCTTCAAAATTGGTTATGCGACTTAAGATTTACATTAAACGTTAAAAAGTGCGCGTTCCTTGTTTTCCAAATTCAGGATCCGGTAAATATTTCTCTAACATTTAAGCAGGAAATGATTCCTCAAGTTAAGTCTTTGAAATATCTAGGGGTGATTTACGATGACCATCTGGCATGGAGGGATCACATTGAACATGTTGCAGCGAAGGCGGCACGTGCTGTGGGTTTGTTGCGCAGGTTAAGCAGTCCAAGGTCTGGGATGCGGCGAGACGCACTTTTAATGATTTATGTTATGTATGTCCGCCCAATTATAGAATTTGAATCTGTGTTATTTTCTGGTTCACCTGCTTACAAAATTCGTCCGCTTGTTCTTTTAGAGCGAGAAGCACTTAGATTATGCCTTGGGCTCCCCAAATTTGTGGCTAATAATGTATTATACCTTGAAGCCCGAATACCACCGTTGTTAACTAGATTACAATTCTTGACTGTCCAGACGTATCTAAAAATATATATGAATCACAATTCCACCGCTCCATATCAATTTTTTGTTGCGAGCCAGACTCCTTTTTTGGAGCCGGATGGCCTCGGTTTCATACCCCGCAGGTAATTCTAGTGCAAAATCTGTTACAACCTTTGCTCGTAGTCCTTTCTAACATCCTTCCAACAAAAGTAAGTGCATCGTGGGTTCAAACTGTCTATGATGACATTTTCCCAAATAAAAGAAAACACTTATCACCTCACATTTAAATGGATTATTAGAATATCATTTACAAAGTCTTCCCGTTAGCACAACGATAGCAACGGATAAGTCGCAATTTAATGAAAAAGCCGGCGTTGGAATATACTGTCCGCATTTAGACTGGGCTTTTTCAGTCCGTCTTCCGGATTTTACTCCAATTTTCCAGGCGGAGTTGCTGGCGGTGGTGCTTGCTCTGCGCAAACTAGACCCAACATACTCAACAGCGGCTGTAATTACAGACTCTTATTCCTTCTGCTTGTCGCTTTCTTCGAATATGGATTAGCCAATTTTAAACACCTTTCTTTCATTGCTCCCCTCACATTTGAGCCTCATACATATAGCGTATGTACCAGGACACAGCAATGTGACAGCCAATGAGGTTGCTGACAGACTAGCTAAAGATTCTCTGAACGGCCCTGTATTGCCCATCCTGCCGGCAACAGCGTACATAACAGCAGCATGCTTTAGGCGGCGTGCGTTATTAAGCACGCAGTCTGGATCTATTTTATCATCGGATGACTACCTGCATTCCTGGAATAGGAAATCATGTCAATCAAGGCAGACTGAGGTCTCTCTAACCAGGCTACGCTGTCGTATTCCGCCCCTAAATTTCTATATGCACAGGTCTGGTTTGGCGCTTTCTCCTGTCTGAGCATTCTGCGGGGAACCGGAAACAATAGATCAATTCTTGATATTTTGCCGCCGTTTTACCATGATGAGAAAACGGTATTTGGAGAAGCCGTTACAACAGCTGAGACCTAATGTGAGCAGCCAAATTTTATTATTGTTCGGTGCCACCATGCTTGGGTACAGCCAAAGGCATGTTTTTAACCCCATTCACAACTTCTTAATAGAAACAAAGCGTCTACCTTGCTAATATGTTTTGAAGTTTTAATCTCTACATATAAATCTTACTATTCTCTTACTGCGTGCGTTAGTATTTAATCTTTTATATTTTGGTTTATCATATTTACATTTCCTTCTCTATTCCCTAGCATTTATTTTTTTTTATTTTTGCGATGTAGTTATACATCTTAAAATCTAAAATCTCTGCACCCCAATTCTTGGCCGATCGCCCTGTGTGGGTATGTGCCATCACATTAGAGGAGAACAACAACAACAACAACGACGTTGAAGTGTCGGCCCGTTCCTGTCGCTCGAGTTCCTGGTCCAGCTCTCGCGGCGCCCTTGTTCAGCGATAGCCGTAATTCTTTAGTTTAACAACTGTTACACATCTGGTGGAGTCGAGCTAGGTACGCTTCCAAACCTGCATATGCGTACAAGATAGAAACACGGATCTCATACCGGTCCATCAGCGCCCAAGCCGCCACCTCCGCGGCCAGTCACCTGAATTCGGGCCTCTTACCACTCGACGAGGATGACGCAGTCTCGACCGCTTGTTCCACCAGAAATGATTGCAGGTCTCCGGCGCCCATCCTTTATCTTTCCACCGCCATCTTTCCATGGCGACGTGTACGAGGATGCGGAAGACTGGCTTGACACCTTCGAGCAGGTCGCCCGCTTCAACGGCTGCAGCGAAGGCCGTAAGCTCTATAACGTGTATTTTGCACTCGAGGGCTCCGCAGGGACATTGTACGAGAACCATGCGAACAACCTGTCCACCTGGGAGACATTGCACCAAAATCTCCTAGCTACATTCCCCGAAGCAGACCGCCGGAAGAGAGCTCAAGCTGCGCTTCACTCCCGTAACCAGCAGACTAGCGAAAGCGTCCGCATGTATGTGGAGGACATGACGCGCCTCTTCAAGCGTTCTGACCCCTCTATGGCCGAAGAGACGAAGCTTCGCCACCTCATGCGCGGGGTCAATCAGAAGCTTTTCGCCGGTCTTGTGCGCAGTCCACCGCGTACTGTTACCGAATTCCTCACTGAAGCGACCCCCATGGGGGCGACGCTCCTGCAACTAGCCGGGCAATACAATGGAGATGTGAGCACGTTTGGGCCCGCTGTTTCTTCGATGCCGTTAGGGAGTGATGAAGCCGTTTTACGTGACCTAATCAGGTCGATCATCAGGGAGGAATTACAAGCCTTCCATCTGCCTCCCAGCGCGCCATCTGCTACATCGCTGTCTGAAGTCATTCGGGAGGAGGTGCGCCTGGCATCGCAGCGGCAACAACTTTCTGAGATTCCTAGAAAGACTGAGGTCAGACCTACCTATACAGATGTCCTCTGTCTGGCGCCAGCACCACTCTACGACGTGAATACCGCGACTCAAGCAGGGCAGCAGCCAGGTCTTTCCTGTGTGCCTGCTCTACCAGTCTATCAGCGGCCACGGAAATTTGATGTGTGGCGTGCACCGGACCGGTGGCCACTCTGCTGCCACTGTGATGAGGCCGGTCATCTTTACAGGGCCTGCCTGTACCGTCGAGTTGGTCTGTGCGGTTTCTCACCCGACGACCCTTGCTCACGGAACGGCGAACGACCACTCGAAATCTAAGCTCGTCTGTCGGCCCGTCAGAGGCCTGTGACACGACCTGGATACGTACGCTATGACTCTAGATCGTCATCTCCCCTGCGGTACCATTTCCCGAGTCCTCGCCGAGACGCCAGCTATCCTGAGTGGTGTTCTTACGGTGCACGCCGGAAAAACGAATTCCAGCGGTCTCCAGAGGCAAGGCCGCTGCTGTCGGGAAAACTTGAAGATCCTCCGCCGCCGATACACCAATACGCTGATTTCTCACAGGGGCAGGGTAGCGACAGAATCCGATGTGCTACTTCTGATTTGTGTGTGGCAATTGACGGCAATGACATGTTCGCTTTATTTTATACTGCTACGTACAATTCAGTGATGAGCCAGGCCCTCGCCCAGGAATTGAGCAACGTTCTGACGCCATGGTTTGGCGCTAGCATTCGCATGGCTGAGGGTCACCTCATTAGCCCGGCCGGAAGGTGCAAAGCCCGAATCGGTATCCGCGATTTCGTCTTCTTCGGTGAATTCGTCGTCTTGCGCGAGTGTTCGAGATATTAGGTCCTGGGCCTCGACTTTCTACAGGCAAAACAGGCATCGACCTACGCGAGGCGCGAGTCGCATTTTCGACGAAGCAAGCCGTGGCGCACAGTGACACAGAAGACCCAACGCTCTGCGTATTGCTGAAGACGACGTAATGCTGCCACCATGGTCCAATGTGCTGGTTTTAGCGAGAAACGACTTGTTTCACAACTACGAAGGTATTGCGGATAGTCACTCTTTGCTGTTCCTCAAGAAGGGAGTGCCTATCGCGCGCGGTCTTGCCGAACTGAATGACGGCTGTGCGACAGTTTTGCCGACGCATTTCACCACTGAAATTCAGCACCTCGCCAAGGGAACGGCCGTCGCCTTCCTCCACGACGTGGATGGGTTGGCGAATCTATGATCCTTGGAGATGAGTCTTCGCGACGCTGTCGTACCACGTAATGCCCATCAGAAGGTTAAAATTACCCCGCGGTTGTCACCTCATCAGAAGAACCTTCTGTCGTCGCTGCTACTTGATTGCAAAGATCGCTTCGCGACGAGCTCCAAGGTCGGACGTACGCCGGTATCGAAGCATCGCACGTCACAGAATCGGCGACGTCACCAATCTGCCAGCGTCCATACCGTGTTTCGCCTAAACAGCTGGAGGCTATTAGAACTCAAGTCGATGAAATGCTTCCAGATGATGTAATACTGGCATCAGCAAGTCCGTGGGCGTCGCCGCTGGTCCGATGGGGCGCTTGACCGACTTCGAGACGCCAAGTTTTTCTCTTCCCTAGATTTAAAAAGCGGATATTGCCAGATCAAGGTGGAGACGCGAGACCGCGAGAAAACGGCTTTCGCGACACCCGACAGTCTGTACTAATTTAAGGTGCTCCCGTTTGGACTTTGCTCCACTCCGGCCACGTTTCAACGCATGATGGACACTGTTTTAACTGGTCTGAAGTGGAAGTCGTGTCTTGTGTACCTGTACGACGTGGTAATCTTTTCGTCTAGCTTCGCACAACACTTGCAGTGGTTGCGCATTGTCCTTCATGCTCTCCAACCTGTACAACTATCAATCCAAAAAAATGTCAATTCGCCTTCAAGGAGCTCCGTTTCTTAGGACATGTCTTCAGCGCACAAGGTGTCCTACCTGACCCGGCAAGACGTCCGCCGTCTCCAGTTTCGCACGCCCAACCGACAAGAAGGCCCACAGACGTTTTTTGGGCCTCTGCTCATATTATCGGCGATTTGTTAAAGCTTTTTTACGCCTAACTGAGTCATTGATAGCCTTGACTCGAGATGACACACCCTTCGTATGGAGAAGTGCCCAAGACGAAGCCTTCGAGGAACTCCGCCGCCGCCTTCAAAGTCCACCAATACTAGCTCATTTTGACGGGAATGCATAGACTGATGTCCACACTGACGCTAGCAATGTTGGCCTCGAAGCGATGCTCACACAGTGGCAGGACGATGCAGAACGAGTAATCGCCTACGCGAGCCCCATACTTTCTCGATCGGAACAGAACTATTCAACGGCAGGAAGAGTGTCTTGCCGTCATCTGGACTCTGAGGAAGTTCCAACTATAAATTTACGGACGACCATTTCTTGTTGGCAGTGATCTTCACTCGCTATGCTGGCAAGCCAGCATTAAAGAACCCGTTGGCATGTTGGCCAGATAAAGCCTCAGGTTGCAGGCGTACGATGTGACGGTCATCTATAAATCGGGTCGGCAGCACCAAGCCGCAGACTGTTTATCACGAGTGCCCGTGGAATCGAGTACTGAAGACATCCCCGAAGATTGCCCTATTCTTTGTGCCATCGGCGTCTCCTGTATGGCGCAGCTTCAACGGACTGATTGAGTTGCTGCCACTCATTAATTATCTGGAGGGTTTTATTGCTAATGTACCTCATGTGTTTCGCCGTGGACTACAGTTCTTCATTCTGCGGCATGAAGTGCTCTACAAGCGCAACTTTGTGTAACAAGGAGATGTTTCTGCTTTCTGTGTCATCCCAGTTGCGCTCCAAAATCGTGAACGCTTGTCACGATGAACCATCCTCCGGCCACTTGGGCATCAGTTGCACATTGGCAAAGATTCGGCTTAAGTATTACTGGCCCAGTTTACTAGCAGTTCGTAAACACGTAACAAAATGCCGCGATTCCCAATGGGGCAAACTTCCTCATTTGAAACCAGCCGGCTTTCTGCAGCCCATAGCACCCCAAAGACCCCTTTTCAACAAATTGGCATAACCTCCTCGGCCCTTTTCCGAAGTCGTCCACAGGAAAAGCGTGGATTGTGGTCGCGACAGATTATTTGACACGGTACGCTGAGACCACGTTACTTGCAAACGGTACTGATGCTGAAGTCGCCTAATCATTTTTCCACGAGATCGGCCTCCGTCATGGCGCTCCTGCAGCTATAATTACTGACCGTGGAGCTGCATTCACGGCCCGCTTCACTCAGGCTGTGCTCAAGCTCACTCATACCACCCATACATGTACAACGGCCTTTCGCCCGCAGACAAATGGCTTGGTGGAACACCTCTATTGACATGGTTTCCGTGTATGTTGATATCGAGCACAAAACATGGGCCCAAATTCTTCCATACACAACTTTCGCGTATAATACCGCGCAGCAAGAAATAACCCGGTTCACTCCAATCGATTTAGCCTTCGGTCTACAGGTTACCACCCCCCTGGATGCTATGCTACCCGTGGACCCCCCTGACACTAAGGGCGAGCTTGACGTCGACGTCGCCACTTATGTTCAGCGCGCGGAAGAAGCACGGCAACTGGCGAGACACCGCAATCACCGTCAGCAGCAGATCGATGCTGACCGCTACAACCTTGTACGCTGCTACTTTTCTTACCACCAGGGTGACTATGCGTGGGTTCGCACGCCTGTTCGTCGCCGCGGGCTGTCCGAAAAGTTACTACGCCGCTACTTCGGCCTTTACCTTGTTGTCCGCCGCCTCAGCGACGTAACGTATGAGGTTGCACCAGGCACAACAGCTCGTTCATCGCACAATAGCAAGCGTAACAACGTTGTGCATATGGTTCGAATGAAGCAATACTACTAGCGACCCCCCGACGGACTTTCAGGCTGCATGTATAGTCTATTCCGTGATGTCAGACTGTGGAGCAACTCTTGAACATTCTTCCTTCCGCGCTCTTCTGTCTGATGGTAACACCGCATCGGGGCGATGTTCCTAAGTAGGGAGCAGTGACACGTGCACTTGAGGTGAAGAAGAAGAAGGAGCGCAATCGGTAGAAGTAGAGGACGTTTAAGCGTCGGCCCGTTTCTGTTGCCCCGCGTTCCTGGTTCAGCTCTCTCGGCGCCCTCGTTCAGCGGTTGCAGTAATTCTTTAGTGTAACAATTGTCACAATATACCAATTGCGGTTTCGGTTTATTATTTTTATTGTAACTTAAATTGTTCTTGTGCCAACTTTATTCATATTGTAGAGAACTGCACGAGGATATTCTCGCCTATTTCATCCTCCCTTTATCACCCCCTTTCAATATTTTATTTTCATTATTACGTATCGCTTTGTCTAATCAATGTAAGTACAGCTTGCATGCACTAATATACACTGAGGCCGACATCAGCTTCTGTATCTCATTTGTGAATATTCATGAAAATGGTCATTTATAAACTACAAGCATTTCGATGGAGGCAAAACAAAGTGGCTTCCATGTGCTGTGTGATGTCAGTTCACGTCCAGAGTTCTCTACTACGGCGTTTTAGTCGCTTTGGACGTCAAACACTAGAAGCCTAACCAAATGTAGCTACAACTTAGCTAATATTAATATAATATATAATAATATACACATAGTAATACACATAAAGATATTTCTATCATTTTATTATCCCTTCTATGTACTACACCGACTTTTGAGTCCAATGCGTCAGACCGCTTTAAAGACGCTGTTAAGCAGAAAATCCGACGTTATGAGAACAAAATCACGGCTAAACCTCTTGTAAGTATTTGTTCTTTTTATTATGGGGTATTTTTGGCAGGAGTTACTGGGCGCGTGGTATGTTGGCCAAACGTCTCGGCTTCATTCTTAGCGTGTAGGGTATGGGCAAGTGGGATTGTTGTGAGGAGGGTTATGTACTCGCCTTTCTCGACCCGGACAGAAAGGAGAAGGTCAAGTAGGGGGTGGATTTCTATTCTTCTTTTGTCTAGATCAGCAAGATCCGGTTGGCAGAGCTTTCTCCTAGCCTGGAAGAGCAGTTGATCCTCCTTGACAGCAGTAAACCCCAGGGCTCAATATCAGGGAAGGAGACGACAGCGATGGCATTTATACGCGGGACCCGGATAGAGGAGGTGGCCCAGGGTGCCTGCGTCTGGGCATGAAGTGCATGCGGGGGTATGGGGGGGGGGGGGGGAGACTGGCAATTAAAGAACTTTATTCCACGTGGTGAATGCTATTCGTAGATACGTGAAATAAGTGCTTTCTTTCCTGCGTCATTTCACTTTCTTCCACAGCTAAACGGCCATAAACCGTTAAAGCAGCTTCAATAGACAAGATTGATGACCACCGATATAATTCGTTGTCTTCAAAGACTAAAACATTTTAGAGGAGAATAACGAAAGAATGGGGTTTGACCTTTGGAGAATGTTCGTCCAACCTTCCTTGAAATGAATAAAAATGTTAGTCTGAAAAGTTTAAAAGTCACAAGGAATAAAACTCATACAAATGTCATATTTAAAAACACCATTCCAATTCGCCGAACTATTTACTGGCGATATTATATTATGCGAGAACAAAGGCGCAGTTTCCTATGATAGAGCCCATTGATACAATTCCTGCTCCTTTATTTTTACATTGCAAAACGGCTTCTAGCAGATGTTTTGCTGTCTGGGATTGCCTCAATTTTTCATCCCGTTTAAAGAGAAACCCAGCAAAATAAAATGATTGAGTAGTGGGAATGAAAAGAAAAGAGCAGAATTCCTTTCACAGTTAGTTCTTCAGCCCTGTTACATTTAGCAGTTGTAAACGAGAGCTCCACATAGGCTCTGATTTTCAGCTGTTTCTAGTTCACGTTCATAATAGCGGAATATAGCTGCGGCTAAAGTGTCCTTCGCCGCTTCACACTGCGCGTCCACCAGCTTCTAATATCCAGAAATAGAAATATTGGGTGTATTGTAAGGCATCGGTGTCCATTTTGGGTTTTTGTCGACGCTCTCCCTCGTCGAAAGCGGGGAAGACGGAGAAATCGAGAAGTGACAGTCGCCCGCGTCCGTGCCTCCACGCATGGATTTGTGCTCTTCTATCAACGCTTCCTTCAAAAACGTGCGTTGACTTTGAGATTCATGAAATTCCAGCGCTTGCGAGCAGTCCGACCGTTGGAATGGAGGCACAACATTGTGAATGCAGCAGGGCCCTGGCTCTCACTGTACTCACAGCCTGTGCGGAATGTTTGAACATGGTTATTCAAGGCAGAGTTGCACCGCAACTGCCGGTTCTGGTTCCGACTACGACAGCAGAGGCAAGAGGGCCCCGGCTTCGACGAAGTAGTCATAAGAGAGCTGTGACCGCAGTGGTATTTAACTAACTAGCATGTGATATACCTTTAGGTTTGAGCCAGTCTCTAGACGTGAAATGCTATTGCCTTTTTAGTTTGTGAATAAAATATATACTGTCTATTTTTAATGTTTATAGCCTTTTCTTTTAGGTTCGTTGTCTCTTCCGTCGGTGTCAAATACTCGTGCGTGCTACGTTGACTATCACTTTGGGAGGAAATGAAGCGCTAAATAAGAAAATGAGAAAGAACCTGGCTTTTGCTAGTGTTTATGAGAACTTTGTGGTACATGACGTGATTTGCGAACTTTAGACTTCTTCATTTCGTTATCAATATACATATACATTTATAGGTACTCAGACTATGAAACAAAGATATAGAACAGGTCGATCTCTGTAATAGTAAGAGTTAAGATCAGGTGCCAAAAAACTTCTGTAATATGGAGTCAGAAATGCGCCATTTCTTATAAAATATAATCTGGTAACTAGAGTGTTTTAAGCAACTTTTGTCCGAAAACAAAACTTTCACTTGCATATAAAACGAGTTTTATTTAGCAATATGACGCGAGATATTTCTGAAGCCTTGATATAGAGTATGTGCTTATATGATTAACACATATTTTTATTCATTTTCTGGAGGTTTGTAGAATAGACAAGCTAGAGGCAGTAGCTGATTTTTCGAATTAGCCGTCTCTCTGATTTTTTATATATTCGTCACGCTAGAAACTGCGCACAAAACTACACGTTGCAAAACCGCTCTAGGCGAGAACAGCTATGGTCATTGTTCGCTGCGTAGGTGGCAATTTATAATGAGGAAAGCCAGAGAGAACAAAAATGGCAAGAATGACATTTCCTCATACATTCACGAAATATATCCGGGAAATGTTAAATAAATGCCAGTAAGCGAGTTTGGCATAAATAAGAAATTTATTTTACATGCTAAGAGGTTCGCAAAAGTGTTTATCTGGCGCACATTCTGTGAGCTGTAAGGAATCATGATGTTCAGCCGCTTTGCTATGTCGTTAAATCGACAACAGTTCGGCAGTGATCTACAAAGCCTGTTTGCTTTGTCAATTTTCTTGGCCGTTTTTGTTCGCACTCAAATGCCTGCTGAAGCCGCATCTGCGACAAATTTGATGAGTGCCAGTGGCGCACAGCTCAGTATCATTAAGGTAAGATTTCTACCAACCTGGCACAATTTTTAGGGGAGCTGTATGATTCATGGATTGCGTAAATGTTTAACGAGGTCAATTAATTAAACTGTCAACAGTGCCACTATATAAATAACAGTGATTTTTACTATGTTTTAGGCTGGAGTGTGGATCTAGATTTGCTGGTTGTTTCGCGCGAGTCGAGATCTGTGGTTTTATTTGCTATGCAGTTTCTTTTGACGAAAGAACATGGCGGTATACTAACGTACGTGTGTGAGATCAACAATATACTGTTCTGATCAATAATGCGTAGTTTCTTCGACGGAGAACTCTTCTGGTGAAAGTTAACAACGCACGTATAAAGGCGGCCGTTGGATTGATGAGCCTTCCCCAGCATACTTGTTCTCCGAGAAGGAACCAATGAGGAGGCCGGTTTGCTCCAGGAAGCTTATGGCAGTTCGTGGGAGCCAGAATAAGAAATGAAGTCAATGTATGAAACGAACACAAGGACCTTGTAGAGGTCATTGTATCGATTGTGTGTATTCGGGGCAGGGTAGCGATGAAAGTGTGTGAAGTGCTTTCTGTTCTGGCTGGCATGTTTCTTATATAGTGACACCTAAGTGGTTAAAGATGATAAATGTGTTTAGCAAAGGTACCACTCTGTTTGCAAAAATATGTTGCAACGAACGTCGAAGGTACACTGTATGTACCCAGTCCTTACTGGGCATCATCATCATAAGCTAGACTACACCCACTGCATATTTCCCATATTTCCCTAATTCCGCCGGTGCTGTGCAAGCTGCATTCACTTGACCATTGCCAACTTCTTAACCTCATCCGCGCACCTAACTTTCTGCCGGCCCCTGCTACGAATTGCATCCCTTGGAATTAAATTTGTTAGCCTATTTCTTCTGTTTGATTCCTAATAAAATGTCATTAACTAGAGGCACTTCACTGACCCACCCTGCAAGGTTTCTATCTCTAAACATTACACATACCATTTTTTTTCATGACCCTCTGCGTTGTCCTCAACCTTCGTAGAACTCTCTTGGTTAGCCTCCATGTTTCAGTCCCATAGTTGAGTACAGGTAAGATGCAACTATTATATACCTTCGTCTTGAGTGATACCGGTAAGCTGCTAGTCATAATCGGCGAGTACTTTCCTCATGGGTTCACTTCCAATCCTACGTTCCTACTTTTTTCCCCTTCAAGACATTGATCCGAGGTTGCTGCCTGTTTTAAGTAGACATATTCGCCCACTACTTTCAGTGCTTCGCTACCTATAGTGAACTGCTGTTTCCTCCCGAGGCTGTACAACATTACCTTAGTCTTGTGCATAGTGATTTTCAAGCCTACCTTTCAGCTATTCCTTTCTAGGTCATCAATCATTTTTTGCAGTTAATCCCCTCAGTTAGCAAGGCAATCTGTTTAGCAAATCGCAAATTACTCAGGTAATCTTATCAACCCTGATTCCTAACTGATCCCATTCGGTGTCTCCAAATACTGCCTCTAATCAAGCTGTACATAGGTCTGCCCTACTGAAAAATCCTGTATAAAATTCGTACAGGAAATCGTATACAGGTTTATTGTACAGGATCTGGGATACAGGATTGGGGGCTATTTCAGCAAATTCCTGTACTGCCCTGGAAAGTCCGGAATGAAACCGCGCGGAGCTCTGATACGGGAATGGCCTGTATGGTTGATGGCCCTCGTTTCGGAAAGAAACGCGTCGCCAGGGTGGAAAAAGCATGCAACAATATAAAATAAACCGACTACATTTAAAATAATAAATAAAATTTAAAAAATAAAAAAATTTAGTACCGAACGTGGAATCGAACCTCGGTCCTTATGGTCTTCAGACGAGCACCTTAACCATTACTCTACGACGGCTTATGGTTAGAGTGGTTATTATTCAGTATATGTAGCTACTTTTGCTCTTTCGTACTTGTATATTTTCCTTGGCAGTAGAATTTGTGGCCGTAATTCACCGATCGCCCTTTAAACACGCTGAATATCTTTGCAGGCTATCACGAGGGTTCACAAATGTGGCGTATATTTATAATGCGTCGCTTTATTGAAGGCAAACCTCGAGATATCATAATTTACTAGTGCTGATGTGTTTTTCATCGTCTACGAACGCTTGTAAGTTTTCCCATATACAGAGATATCCGCTGCACTAATACTTGTAATACTGGGCGTTTTAGCTTCACGTGCTACCAGCGGAGCATCGATGCCAATGAATACACTTCCGACTGAGCGGTCTCAATATGTAAACATTCGAGAACGCGTCGCGCGGTGTGCGGCTATCTGCGCATCTTTCGATGGTCAGCGATGTTTGTTTATTTTTTCTCGAAGAGTTTTTTGTCATCGCTAGCGAAACGATACGTTCGTGCTTCTACTTTCGTGTTGTAGGCGGCAGATCTTCAGTCGCAGATATGAAGACGCACCGCAAGATCGTACGAGCTGCAGCGACTGTTGTACGCGCAAAAGCGACGCGACGCGCGTATATGCTTGCTAGCGCACACTTCGACGGCTTCGCATTTTCGAGGTATTTGGTAAACGAAACGCGCCCTTTATATACAGAACAGTTGTATAACATGTTTGGTATCATGCTTATTTAGTGCGCTGGCGTGTCCGGCATGGTCATTCTGGTTGAGCTTCGTCGATCGGTCCGGCTTCTGTTCAGAAGCGGAATACTGTGCCCGGTATCAGTTCCAGAAATGACGCGTTCGTCCGGTTTCTGGTTGATTAATACAGGCGGAATAATACATAACACTACTACATTTGAAAAAGAAAAAAAAAGAAAAAGAAACAAAAAGAAAATACAAAAGGAAACAAAAATTACGTGTGATTCGAACTTCGGTCTTTTAGGCCGGCAAGCACGCACTTTAACCACTAGACCACGCCAGGACACGGTGCTGGTGGTTATATATCTACTTATGTTGTCGAGATTGCTCTTTTGTAGTTTGTGTATTTTTGTAGGGTGTAGAATTTGTGGTCGTAATTGAACGATCGCCCTTTAAACACGCTGCATCTTTTTCCTGGCTATCACGAAGGGTTGTCCGTGTCCCGCATCTTTACAATGTAGCGCTTTCTTGCAGACAAACCTCCAAATGTCACAATTTACTAGTGCTTATGTGTTTTGTCATTGTCTTCGAACGCATGCAATTTTTGCTACATATAGATATATGCGGTGCACCAACACTTGTAATACTGCATGTTTTAGCTTCACCTGCTGCCAGCGGAGCCGCGACGTCAATGAATTTACTTCTGACCAAGTGTTTTGCATACGTAAACACTCGAAGAAGCGACTCCCGATTTTCGGCTTACCTGTGCATATTTCGATGGTCAGCGATGTTTTATTTATTCTCTAGCGTATTTTATCCGCGCTAACAAAACGCTACGTTCTTGCTTGCACTTTCGCGTTGAAGGTGGCAGATCTTCAGTCGCAGATTATGAAGATGCACCGCAAGATCGTACAAGCTGCAGCGACTGTTGCACACGCAAACACAAAACACGATGCATGTATGTACTTGCTAGCGCACACATCCACGGCTTCATATCTTCTAGGTATGTACGAAACAACGCGTACTGGGATGTCATGTATAAGATGCATACGAGAAATGGTCTGCCCTGTATTAACTCGATACCGGACTGGATGGTCCGGATTGAGATTCATACCGGGCGTGACCTGTCCGAAATAAACACGTTTAAGCTTCATACAGGACTGGTCCGCCCTGTTTCACATCAATATCGGATTGGGATGTCATGTATAAGATGCATACCGGTAATGGTCTGCCCTGTATTAACTCTATACCGGACTGGACCGTCCGAATTGAGATTCATACCGGACATGACCTGTCCGATATAAACCCGTTTAAGCTTCATACAGGACTGGTCACACCGATATCAAATTTATACGGGATAATACAGGACCGGTTCAAACCCGTTTGTCGCGATACGGGATTTTTCACTAGGGTGGGGAGATCGTGCCTCGTAGCCTAACACTTTTGTTTGTGGGCACTGTGAATTTCCATCTTTAACGATGAACATATAACTCAATCTACGGCTCCTGAGTCATGCGCATAAAATTCAATCGTTTATTTCTTTTTTTATTCTCTCTACCACAGCAGCACACAATTTGCATGCTTACGCGGGCGCCGCAGTACACGCGGCGCCCGCGTGTACTGCGGGCGCCGCGAAGATGGGAATAGCGGCGGCTTCTCTTCGGAGGCATGATCTTCAGAATTGGAATGGGCGATTTAAAGCTGGAGCTCTAATAATTGTTCAAAGGTAAAATGTTCGTGAAAGGAAATTTGAATGGAGCTCAAAGTGGTTTGGCTTGGTGATCTGCTGTGACAAAGCATCAAAGAGAGGCATAAATACATCTAGTTATACTATGACTTAACGTCCACTATGTAGAGGTCATTTTAAATTTGCTGGTTCGCATTCCACTGCGTCCTGCTAGGTAACATCAGAAGCAAAGAAGTATAGCACCTGTATTGCCGGAACCACCACGTTGCCACGGCAACATCGCCTAGAGTCGCGATTGAATTACGAAGGTTGTTGTCTTCTCCACGATAACAGTTATTCAGCCTACGCGCTAAGCAATACAGCCCATACAACTATTCTACTTTGCCCCTCCCAAGTTCTTCTCGGCCATATGCACTTTATATTTCAGCCGTTTCTAGAGCAAGTCCTTCTGCTACCATTCTCCAGAGTCAGTGGCCTGTGCAAGCCATGTCTGCGGCTCGACAAGGTAGAGCGGAGCATATCCACTTTCGGTTCGCGGGCGGAAAAACCGGGACTCACATTTTCTTAGCGGCGCAGTGGGCTCCGCGTCGCCGCTGGTTTAAACAGAGTTCTCGGTGGGAATTAACAGCTGCTTATATATGCTTGGGCACAGCACAATCAAGCATCAGGTTGTATTGGACAATCCTGCTGATAGAGCCCAGCGAAGCGTACCACGCTAGGCGTAGGGAACGCAGTCTTGCCACGTTTGGAGCTGAGACTTTCTCAAAGCGAGGTACTGACTGGTGACAGTTCAAATGATCATTTCTAAAACTAAGGTAAACTATACATAACGGTGCCTAATGTAAACAGGATTTATTCGGGAGCAACACCACAAATAACAATTTTTCCCGTCTATATTCTCTCCTTCACCGGCCAAATACCCTCTACCCATTTTAATTAATAAATAGTAATTAAGTATGGCTCCATTATCTGCATCACAGAAAAGAGCTAACAGCCACTCACAGAAATTGAAGCGTTATGTATTTTATGGTTCTGGTTAATGTTAAATAAAAATTTATTGTGGATGACATTGAAAAGAAATGACGAGAAAAAAAAATAAATATGTACCCCGCAGAAATCCAAATTTGCGACCCCCTGATATGGCATCCGGGGCTCTACCATTCTACTAGGGTGAAGGCTGTTTAATCTTCTACTGTGTTAGGTATCTACACTGGGTCTCATCTAAACTTTTGGGCATTGCTCAGAGCCGCTTTAAATCATAGCGTCGGACTTAAAACGTCGTATCTAGAATGCCACCGGGAATATTATATAGCGCAGAGGGCTGGAGCTGTGTGATAATCCTCTTACACAACATCTGACATCGAGGCCGCTAGATTCGAAGTCCTCGTTAAGTCAATCAGCGGAGTAGGTTAACGAAGCCTATTTTGCTGCTGACGTCAAAAGCAGCTTAAGCGGATTGAAACTCGTTAAACTAATCAGATATTAGTTAACGAGACCTCTGGCTCCCTACGTGTGAAAGCTAGAGCAAAGGGTTGTCAAAAAGCTCCAGCTCTCCACATTAGATCATGTTCTAAGAGGAATTCGCTGTTTCAAAGGACGTTTCACGTCCACCGCTATGGTGGAGAAGGGCAACGGTTACAAAAGCAAGGTAAAATGTCAGCTTAATGTGCTAAATATCGTTTTAAGGGATAAACTTTCAAGCATAAGCGAGACGCTAATTTGAAAACAGACATTCGTTGCATGGATTCTTGTTCTGTACAGCAGTTAACACGTGCAAATAGCTTTTCGCAAATATTCTAAACGAAGATGATCAGCATATACTTCATACAGTGAGCTGACGTCTGAATTAATCAGAAAGTGATGCGTGCAGCTCGGCGGTATAACTCAGTGCCCCAAGCTTGGAAGCATTGGCACCCTGCTCAATGTGCGTGCATTGTGGGATCAACTAGCGTACCCAAAATTCAGCACTCCTCTCAGTTTAGCAGCCGACGGCATCAAAGCCCCGGTCTGAAAACCTGTCTTGGATACAACGTGCCCGGTTAGAGCGACCACAGTTTAGGTGCGGTGCGTGTGTGGCTCATGCATTCAGGGTGAACAGAAAGCGCCGACACTTGCGGTCTGGGAGGGAAGGATGAACAGATGGTACACAAGCAGACTACAAAGTGGGACGACTACTTCTGAGCTCATATCTTGGGTCGTGCGTCTGTGTTATTTATTTCAGGAAATATTGTAATGCGTCGGCATTAAAGGCGCCGTTCAGCAGAAAAGCCGAAGTTGTGGGAGCAAGATCAGTGTTAAATGTGTAGTAGTTGGGAAGTGATATTGGCCCCGTACTGATTTGGAAGCGAATTGTGGAGCGGCACGAGGCCATATGACCTGACATATGCTGCAAGGTCGAACTTTCAGATCGATGATTGAGATGGAAATCATAGATTTCTGGGCTCTATGAAAATATGTGAGACACGAAACTCTGAATTAAGCCACGCTTGTACCTCCGTATGATTTGGAGGATCACGTATTTCTAAAAATATATATATTCTATAAATTTTTCAAATAACTTGGTAGCTCACAATTGTACGCTAATTAGGGTATGTAAACTCCCGCGCTGCCCTCAGCCGCCTTCGAACCACCGGCCGGGGAACTCCGCTGCTGTGCCAGATTCGCGCACGTCTCAAGCACTTGGCGGAGCGTGGCTGCGCTATACGGGCACAGTGGATCCCCGGGCACTGCGGCATAGAGGGCAACGAACGTGCCGACGAGCTCGCGACCGCAGCACATGAACTCCCTCCTAGCGACGAGCAACTCGCTTTGGAGGATGTGCGTGCGGTAATCGACGATCACCTCCGGACGCAGCACCCCGACCCACGCATCGCAAGAGGTGAGCGCATTCACAGTGTCAGCGGCCGCTCGCTGACTCGGCTGCAACGCGCAATGATCCTCCGTGCACGCATTGGATGTGTGTGGCCTGGGGAACGACGGATGCGCCACGGACTTGCCAATAGTGACGTGTGTGACGGCTGTGGCGAGGTAGAAACTCTCGAACATCTTCTACTGCGCTGCACCGCGCTAGCCGAACCACGACGTGAGTTGCTGGCGGCTTACAGAGCGCAGGGGGTAATCCCGGACAGCGTAGCTGTGCTCCTGTGGCCGCCGGGCTGTGCGCGCGCCCGCGAGCGAGCTCACGTGAGCTTGTGTGAGTACATCGAACAGGCGGGCTTGATGACCCGCCTATTTCACCTCGCCAGATAGTGCGCGCTGGGACTTAACGCTCCACGTGTGCTACTTCCCACAATAACGGCTGATCGCCCACGAGAGCCGTCAGTGTTTTGTACAGTGTGCAAGTGCGTGCGTAGTGAACAGTTGCCTGGACGTGGAGCTATTGCGGAGGCCCGCCCGACGTGCCGAGTACTCAGTGACCTAAGACGTTTGCGGGTGGGCCTCATGCAAACTACTGTATACTGTACCATAGTGTATATATTTCTTTTATTTTTACCTACTCTTTTCTTTCTCCCTATCACTCACCTCTTTGATTTCCTCTACCTTCTCCTCGCTATCCCTTTATTTCCGCCGCCCCAGTTCAGGTGCTTCAGATATAAGATAGCAGATACCGGGGCTGGCAAACATCTTTTCTTTCCTTTTGTACATACAATAAATAACCACTACAACATAGGGTATGTAATAATACAAAGGGCAAAAACGATTGCAAGGTGTATAACCCAAAGCTAGGTTCGCAAAAGGACCCGCTTCTAGAGCCACTACTATTATCGCGCCGTTACTTTATATGCGGGTTGTAAGTATTCCTTAATTTTTCCATGTTTTCTAGGAGCTATACTACGTCGGCAAAAGCTTTGCGGCCTCGTGCAATGCAAGCACCGCTAGCGAGTAAAGAACCTGACTGGGCGAATAGCTTGTTGGGGTCTTTCCGCGCTAATATGAGGAGAGGGCGCTATGTCTTGGCGAGTCTGGTCAGACACTTTCTGAATTCCTTTTGCCCGGGATGGTTTTGAATAAACCGCATTCGTTATGAACAGTGACCAACGGACATCGTGTCCTAAGAAAAGTGAGTGATAAAGCAATGTGGTCTGAAGCCATGGGGCAATCGATAGCTCTGCTTTCAACATTGTTCTTGTGGCTGTAGGAAGAAGGAAACGAAAATTCACGGGCCTACTAATGTAGCTGAGCCACCTACGCTGCCTCGTGCGGACAAAAAAGAGAACTGGCTGATTGATTGATTTATTGGAAGAGAAAGGCGCGATAACTGTCTCTCCTGTTTTCTGTGGACACCTCAATCACGCCGTAAGGGAAGGGAACAAGGAGGGAGTGACAGTAGAAAGAGAGAAAGAGAAGCCGTATTGGAGGGCTACGGAGTAATTTCGATTAGCTGGGGATATTTAATGTGCGCTGACATTGCACAGCACATAGACGCCTCTTCGTTTCACCTCCATTAAAATGCAGCCGCCGAAGTCGGGTACGAGCCCGGGAACTCCGGCACAGTAGTCGGGCGTCTTACCACTGCACCATCCCGCGAGGCGGACAGAAGAGAGAAAGCCGAGAGGAAAGAAAAAGAAAAGGGAGAGAAAGACGCGCGCCGCAACAGCTATCCTCCACCACCTAAGAGGTGGCGAGTGCAAAGAGGGCCTACAACAGATATAGTCGGTGCATGGGTAGCCCCCACCGCGAGCGGCGTTAACCTACCGTCCCAGCGTTGACCTACCGTCTCAGCCCCGTAGGGCCAGGAACAGCCACACTTTTAATTTGAGTGCTGGTTGTAGCAATGTTAAAGCCACAAAAATGAGTAATGATAATAATTGATTCATAGGAAGGGAAAGGCGCAGTATCTGTGACACACATCTCTGCGGACACCTGACCCGCGATGCAAGGGATTGATTGATTTATAGAAAGGGAAAGGCGCGGTATCTGTCTCACGTGTTTTCTGTGGACACCTCAACCGCGCCGTAGGGAAGAGAGGAATGGGGGCGTTAAAGTGGAAAGAGAGAAAGATGAGCCATAGTGGAGGGCTACGGAGAAATGTCGACCACCTGGGGATCTTTAACGTGCGCTGACATCGCACTACACACGAACTCCTCTTCGTTTCGCCTCTATCGAAACGCAGCCGCAGAGGTCGGTTTCGAAATAGGGTACTCCGGCACAGTAGTCGGGCATCTTACCACTGTACCACCCCGGTGGGACGCCCTGTAAGGGAAGGGAGGAAGGTGGGATTGAAAGTAGATGGAAAGAGCCATAGTGGAGGGCTTCGGAGTAATTTGGCCACCTGGGGATCCGATGAAGACAGTAAAACAGTGAGATAAACACGAAGCAAGACGTACTAACATGCGCTGACATGAGGGTGGCAGTTCCTGGCCCTACGGGGCTTGGATGGTAGGTCGGCGCCGTTTAAGGCGGTGGCTAACCAGCCACCAAAGTTTTCTGTTGTAGGCCGTCATTGCACTCCCCACTGCCTTGATGGTGGACGATGGCTGTTGTTGCGGCGCACGTCTTTCTCTCCCTCTTCTTTTTCTTTTTTCTCTATTTTCTCTTCTCTCCTATCCCGACCACGGCGACTGCGTTTCTATGGAGGCGAAACGAAGTGGCGTCCATGTGCTGTGAGATGTCAGCGAACATTAAAGATCGTCAGGCGGTCGAAATTACTGCGTAGCCCTCCACTACGACTCCCCTTTCTCTCTTTCTACTTTCACTCCCACCGTTCTCTCTTCCCTTACGCGCGGTTCAGGTGCCCACACAGCAAGTGTGACTTATTTTTGTTTATGTGTGGATGACATCACGATGGATGGGACGTCATGATGACGCAAGTTTCGTGTTGTACATGGCCGGCGTCACATCACGGACAATGACACCACCTTGTGATGACGTCACAGCAATGTTTTCCATTATCATTATAATCACTGTCACTATCAATACCTACCCATATCAATATCGGTCACTACACCAGACTAATGTTCTTCATCATCATCATCATCATCAGCCTGATTATACCCACTGCAGGGCGAAGGCCTCTCCCATATCTCTCCACTTAACCCGGTTCTGTGCTAGCTGCATCCACTTGACCCCTGCGAACTTCTTAATCTCATCCGCCCACCTAACTTTCTGCCGCCCCCTGCTACGCTTTCCTTCCCTTGGAATCCAGTTTGTTACCCTCAGCGACCATCGGTTATCCTCTCTTCGCACTACATGTCCTGCCCATGTCCATTTCTTCTTCTTAATTTCCACTAGAATGTCGTTAACTTGAGTTATTTCTCTGACCCACTCTACACGCTTTCTATCTCTTAATGTTACCCCTACCATTTTTCGTTCCATAGCCCTCTGGGTTGTCCTCAACTTAATTAGAACTCTCTTGGTTAGCCTCCACGTTTCAGCCCCATAGGTGAGTACAGGCAAGATGCAACTGTTGTATACTTTCCTCTTGAGCGATACCGGTAAGCTGCTAGTCATAATCTGCGAGTGCTTGCCAAATGCGCTCCATCCCAATCTTATTCTTCTTGTTATTTCCTTTTCATGGTTCGGATCTGCGGTTACTACCTGTCCTAAGTAGATATATTCGCCTACTACTTCCAGTATTTTGCTTCCTAATGTAAACTCCTGTTCCTTCCCGAGGCTGTTGAACATTATCTTAGTCTTCTGCATATTGATTTTCAAGCCTACCTTTCTACTTTTCCTGTCTAGGTCATCAATCATTATTTGCAGTTCATCTCCCGAGTTGCTTAGCAAGGCAATGTCATCAGCAAATCGCAGATTACTGAGGTATTCTCCATCTAGCCTTATCCCTAACTGTTCCCATTCCAAGTCTCTGAATACTTCCTCTAAACAAGCTGTGAATAGTACCGGGGAGATTGTGTCCTTGCCTAACACCTTTCTTTATGGGAATTTTGTTACTTTCTTTATGCAGAACTATGGTTGCTGTGCAGCCACTATATATATCTTCCAGCACTTTCACGTACGGCTCGTCTACCCCCTGATTTCGCAATGCCTGCATCACCGCCGAGGTTTCAACTGAGTCAAATGCTTTTTCGTAATCAATGAATGCTATGTATAAGAGCTGGTTATATTCCGCGCATTTTTCTATCACCTGATTGATGGTATGGATATGATCGATAGTAGAGTACCGTTTCCGAAACCCTGCTTGATCCTTTGCTTGATTGCAGTCTAAGGTTGTCCTGATTCTATTAGCGATTACTTTAGTAAATACCTTATACGTAACAGACAGTAAGCTGATTGGTCTGTAATTTTTAAGGTCCTTAGAGTCCCCTTTCTTGTGAATGAGGATAATGTTTGCATTCTTCCATGCTTCCGGTACCGTCGATGACACCAGGCACTGCGTATACAGGGTGGCCAGTTTTTCTAGCACGATATCCCCCCCGTCCTTCAGCAAATCTGTAGTTATCTGATCCTCTCCAGCTGATTTCCCCCTTTTCATAGTTTCTAGTGCTTTCTTGACCTCGTCCTTCGTCACTGGTGGAACGTCTGACTGTTTTTCCCTACCGCCAATCTCATTACGGTCCTGACTACTTTGGCTTCTGTAGAGATCTGTATAGAACTCCTCGGCTACTTTGACTATCTTGTCCATATTAGTGATGACGTTGCCCGCCTTGTCCCTTATCGCATACATCTGGTTTTTGCCTATGCCCAATTTCTTCTTTACCGCTTTAAGGCTTCCCCCGTTCTTTACAGCATGCTCAATTTTCTCCATGTTATACTTCCTTATATCGGCCACCTTGCCCTTATTGATTAGCTTTGATATCTCGGCCAATTCGATCTGGTCTGTTGGATTGGAAGCTTTCATACTCTGCCGTTTCTTAATCAAATCTTTCGTCTCCTTAGACAGCTTACCGGTATCCTCTCTAACTATCCTACCGCCTACTTCTACCGCGCACTCAGTAATGATATCTCTGAAATTATTGTTCCTTGCCTCTAGGGTAATGTCGCCATCCTCAGTTAGAGCTGAATACCTATTCTGTAGCGAGATCCTGAACTCTTCTGCCCTCCCCCTCACCGCTAATTCGTTGATGGGTTTCTTTCTTACTAATCTATTGCGTTCCTTCTTCAGATTTAGGCTAATTCGGGACCTCACCATCCTGTGGTCACTACATCGAACTTTCCCGATTACCTCTACATCCTGCACAATGGCGGGGGTTGAACACATTATGAAGTCGATTTCATTTTTAGTCTCTCCGTTAGGACTTTTCCATGTCCATTTTCGGTTCTTCCGTTTGCTGAAGAAGGTATTCATGATTCGTAAGTTATTGCGCTCTGCAAACTCAACTAGTAACTCCCCCCTGCTATTCCTAGAACCAATGCCATAGTCACCTACTGCCTTGCCTCCTGCCTGCTTTTTCCCTACCTTGGCATTGAAGTCGCCCATTAGTACAGTATACTGCGTCTTTACTTTTCGCATTGCCGATTCTACATCTTCATAGAAGCTTTCAACTGCCTGGTCATCATAACTACATGTAGGTGCATAGGCCTGTACAACCTTCAGTTTATACCGCTTATTAAGCCTAATTACGATGCCTGCAACCCTCTCATTAATACTATAGAATTCATCTATATTACCCGCTATATACTTATTGACAAGGAAACCTACTCCTAGTTGTCGCCTCTCTGGTAAACCTCGATAACACAGTACATGCCCATCCTTCAGTACAGTATATGCCTCATTCGGCCTCCTAACCTCACTAAGCCCTATGACATCCCATTTCATGCCCTCTAGTTCCTCTAACAGCACTGCTAAACTAGCTTCACTAGCTAGGGTTCTAGCATTAAACGTTGCCAGGGTCAGTTTCCAATGGCGGCCTGTCCAGCGGAGCCAGGCTTTCTTAGCACCCCCTGCTGCGTCACAGGTCTGACCGCCGCCGTGGTCAGTTGTTCCGCAGCCGCTGGTGACTGAGGGCCGGGGTTTTATGGAGCTTATCATAGGAGGTTGTGGCCAATTACTGCACCAGGGTGGCCAACTCCTGTTCTGGTGAGGGAGTGCGTTGCCGGAGGTGTTCACCGGCATCAGGTCGCACCCCAAACCTGTATATGCAATTCCATCGACACGCGGTTTTTTTTTTTTTTGTCATCCGGTGGAGAATTGCGCGGCACCGGGATTTGAACCCCGGTCCTCTTGCATGCGAGGCGGATGTTCTACCGCTACGCCACCGCTGCACCTTCTGTTCTTCACTTGCAGGTTTAAAGGTAAATAGCGGCGGGTGTCTCTATTGCAACCGCGTTGGCTTGACGTAGACAAGAACTAAAATACGTCTCTCACGTGCTCTGTATGATTACTATCTATGATTATATTTTGCCGGGTGGGTAGCTGCCGCTGGCTCATAACCATAATTGGTTCACAGGAAGGGAAAGCCACAGTATCTGTCACACTTGCTCTGTGGACACCTGAACCGCACCATATGGAAGAGATGAAGTTGGGAGCGAAAAAGGAAAAAGAGAAAGGGGAGCCGTAGTGGAAGGCTACGGAGTAATTTCGACCACCTGGGGATCTTCAACTTGCGCTGACATCGCACAGCACACGGACGCCACTTCGTTTCGCCTTCAGCGAAACACAGCCGGGTTCGGGTTCGAACCCGGGTTCTGCAACTGTAGACGGGCGTCTTACGACTGCACCACCCCGGCGGGGCCTGCCGCTGGCTCACGACTGGCTTAAGCTGGCTCCCGACTGGTTTATTTGAAGATATTGGATAGGTTGCAAGGTCTATGTACAACTTGTCGCGAAACTTGAAAGAAAGCGCGTGCTGCTGCCTACTGCCAGCGACATCAACTCGATGATGAGGGCACCTGCAAACTGTGAGGCAAATTACTAGCGCACAGAAAATAAGATCTGCCAGAACTCCTAAGAACTAGAAAGTAAACATGATATTCGCGCTCAGGAATGAATGCAGTTTTTGTTTCTTGCGTAAGAAAAAAAAGTGTCACATTTACATTAATATTTTAACTTGTTTCTAACGGCCTTTCTCGGCCATTTAGCATCCGCTGCGTAGTTGCCCAAAGCTCAGATATGGCTCAGACCAAGGCTTTTTTCATCCGCCGAATGGGCGCGTCATCGGCCCCGGTTCAGCGTTCACCGTTGCATGCTGCGTACTGAGTGGGTTATCTGTACCAATCAGTCAGTATTTCATTCTGCTGGTTGTAGTAGAGCTTTACAGCAAGGCGAAGACTATGTGTGCTCGATGAGAAACTGATTGCCGCTGCATGTGCGCCTTTCCGGACGACGGGACAATGCTGCGTCACAGCTCGGCGGCTCGGCTCGGCCTCTCAGGCACGTCGCAAAAGTGGTGGCTTGTTTTACGGATACACGTCTGCATGAGCGGCGTATCGCTGCATGTTTTAATTGAACGGTGAAGGCGAGATTTTATTGCCCCTAAGACGCGTGTCGCATTGCTCAAAGCCTTCCGTTCCGCTCCCTTTGCTGCGTGTTTTGCTTACTGCGTCGTATTACCGCACCAGCGTTCGCTGAACGTGCTGTTCCTATTGTAGGGATGTTCCTATTGTAAATGGGATCTTTCTCATGAACATGTTAAATGCTTAAGTTGTAAATTTGTAACCTCACATTGACTCCTCTCAGTGGCAAATGAAGTGCGAGTAAAATAATGAAATCGTGAACAGGACGAGATTTATTGGAGCGAAGCTATATCGTAGATATTTTCCCTTCTCAGACACATTAACTTCTAAATACTAGCAATCCCAATTTGAATTGCGTACCTAAATTCTCACAGGTTGGTGTTCTAGCGCTAGCGTTAGTTATTCCGTTCGTTTGTTTTTTGTTCTTTGACAGTGATATGTACTTTGTTTGTTAGCAAGATCTTTTATCCTTTTATAATCTCACCGCGTCTCGTTTGGAGACCTACGCTCAGGTCATTTTGTTATCACGAGGATTTCATGAAGACCGTGACGAATGAGCGGTGGTCGCTTTCCTACACTCAGATTTCATTGTCGTGAAGCGTCTATGTAGGTAATCGTGAATTAATAAAGCCTGGCTTCCTATGCAGCACCGCTTCACTCATTTATGCCCTTATTGAAATGCCTCAAGCCATGTAAATCTATCCATGAGCTTGCCGAATTCACTTGAAGGCCCTTGTTCACAAACGTGCCCAAAGAAATAAGCCCCAGAATGCGTTTACATGACGCGCGACGAACGACTAGGCTGACGACGGAGGCAGAACGGTGCTATGATAAGGTGGTTAAAGATGCCGTAACATTTCAGTTAGCGTAAAACTTGACAGTAGAAATCCATGTCAAGTATAGTTGGCTGAACAGTTACGATGTCCATTTTTCTGCCTTATCTGAGCATCGTTCTGCCTCCGTCGTTGTTGGCCTTGTTTTTCGTTAAGTAAAAACACAATCAAATTCCCCGCCAAAAGTACGTCACTGTGAAGTAACAAGCAACGTCACGTGTTTGGTTTGCTTCACAGTTCGCAGGGGGCGCCGGGAAACTAAAGCCTCGCTCAGAGTCGACACGCAGGCTTCTATGGGAGTTACGCTATTATTTGTTCTTCTACCATGTAGGTTATCTATAGGACTTAAGCGCTAACTGCATGAACAGACAATTTATAAGTGGCGTGATGGTATCGCGCGGTGGGATGAGGGTAGCCAAAGCATTGCCGCTGGTCATTGTCGCACGGTTTGTGCGTTTTTTAGAAAATTTATCAGTTTGTGAGCCAGCCACCAGCAGAGGTAGGTCCCCGCCGCTTGCGGCGGGGGCTTGCCTCCCACCGAATGTTTATCTGTTGTGGGCCGCCGTTGCACCCGCCAGCCACCGCTTCGGTGCTGGACGACGGCTATTGTTGAGGCGCGCGTCTTTCCGCCCCGCCGGGGTGGTGCAGGGGTAAGACGCCCGACTACTGTGCCGGAGTACCGAGTTCGAACCCGACCATGGCGGCTGCGATTCGATGGAGGCGAAACGAAGAGGCGTCCGTGTGCTGTGCGATGTCAGCGCACGTTAAAGATCCCCAGGTGGTCGAAATTACTCCGTAGCCCTCCACTACGGCTCCTCTTTCTCTCTTTCCATTTCACTCCCAGCTTCCTCCCTTCCCTTACGGCGCGGTTGCGGTGTCCACAGAAAACGTGAGACAGTTACTGCGCCTTTCCTTTCCTATAAATGAATCAGTTTAAATCGTCTTTGTCTCCCACTCCCTTTTCTTTCTTCTCTATTTTCGCTTCTGTCTGCATGAAATCCCGGCCTCGGCGGCTGCGTTTCGATGGAGGCGAAACGAAGTGGCGTCCGTGTGCTGTGCGATGTCAGCGCACGTTAAAGATCCCCAGGTGGTCGAAATTACTCCGTAGCCCTCCACTACGGCCCCCCTTTCTCTCTATCCACCTTCATTCCCACCTTCATCCCTTCCCTTACGGCGCGGTTCAGGTGTCCACAGAGCAAGTGTGACAGATACTGCGCCTTTCCCTTCCTATTCCCACCTTCATCCCTTCCCTTACGGCGCGGTTCAGGTGTCCACAGAGCAAGTGTGACAGATACTGCGCCTTTCCCTTCCTATGAACCAACCAACATGCGCTGACATCGCGCAGTACACGAAGTGGCGTCCGTGTGGTGTGCGATATCAGCGCACGTTAAAGATCCCCAGGTGGTCGAAATTACTCCGTAGCCCTCCACTACGGCTCCTCTTCCTCTCTTTCCACTTTAACTGCCACCTTCCTCCCTTCCCTCACGGCGTGGTTCAGGTGTCCACTGAAAACAAGTGAGACTGTTACAGCGCCTTCCCCTTCCAGTGAACCAATTATTATTATTATTAAAGAAATTAGAATAGAAAATGCGCAAGACATTCGCATGACGTTCTCCAGAAGAGAAGTCATTTTCGGTCAGTAAACCACGCCTTTCCCTTCCTATAAATCAATCAGCTGGCAGCGGAGGTGGCTCAGTTACAGAGCCACTAGCAGGCCCGTGCATTTTCTTTTCTTTCTTCCTACAGCCACAACAACAGCCACCAGCAGAAGGTTTTAAGGCAGGTCTACTTCTGTTCCGGATTAGGCCCGTGCATGGGGTCGTCCTCTTCTTCTCATCAATGCGTACGCATGAGCGTATCACAATAGTTCAGGTAAAGCTGGGTAGAGTAATAAAGGACAAGGAAAACGATTGTGGCCAGATACAGGTAATTATCGAGAGGAACGGGATCGAGAAAGTAACTCCTTGCAAGTCTGCGTCGAAGTGTACTTTTGCTCAATGATGCACTGAGTCCTACAGAAATGCGATTCATGACCTGAATTTTCATTAGTGTTTTATTCGGACTTATGCTGTACAGCCATAGTAAGGAATACTAGAGTAACTATGCTCCCATTAACAAAGTAATGAGGCAGATCTAACATTGCAGCATTAAAAACGCGTCGGTCGTTGCCGAGTCCCGTCGCTTCGTGCGGCGTGTACCAGCGGCAACGACAGTCGATGGCGTGAGTGTCGCGCTGCGCATCGATAAGGGTTAGCGCCTCATGCGGTTAGCGCTTCATGATGAAGATTTTCTTTCAATTCTATGGCAGCACCAGGGATTGAACCTAGTACCTCCCGAATGTGAGGCGGCTACTCTAAAGAAAGCCTTGCTGCAGGTGGTGAATAGATGGCTGATTACTTGTAAGCTGCCCATACGCGAGTATGGGCAATGTGTAACTGTTATATACTCTCGTTTTTCACACGGCCACCACTTCGGCGGGCTTGTAACAAATAGTCTGAGTATATAACAGTTGAATTTTAGCGGTACTCACCTATGGGATTGAAAAGTGGTGGCTAACGACGCGTGTTCTACTTAAACGTAATGATGATGATGGTTGTCTTCTGTCTCCTCGGCCGCGTGGTGTTGAGGCTTCTACTCATGCGCGTGCCAAAGCGCAGTAAGCAGTTCATATTACCAACGAGGAAGGGCCTGTAGATGGTACCAGAAGTATGAGATTGGCAATCCTGTTTCATAAACTTTCTCTTTTGTGCCACAAGCTCACAGGTGTCCTGAGAACGTCCTATGCTACTTTGCATCTGTTCAGCAGCTCCACACTGTAAGATTGCTGGCCAGTTTTCGGAAACAGTTCTAATATCAAACACAAATAAGAGAATACTGGTCCATAATAAAGATGGACTTCTTCTGTTGTAGTCTAAGTTCAAATAAAATAAAATTTTGTTCGAACATTATTGTAAGAATGTACTAAATATGCATCCGAAGAGATCAATCATAACTCTTATACACTTCACCAACAATAAATACATTTTTGCAATTGCATAAATACAGACATCAGCTGTGCAGTGAAAAAAATTATTTCGATTTCATCAATGGTCGTTTTAATAACGTAATAATATAAACAATGGTTTTCAATACGAATGTTTTAAAATAAACTCAATAACAAAAGTTATTAAACCATTTCATTTTTCATGGTGCATTGCACACAATACATGTGCAAAGTTCAAATAACATATCTTGTGAAGAAAAAATGTGAGAGTACTGGAATCTGCCGAAATGGAAGGTATCAGAGTTTTGAAAACAAAAAGAATAAAAGAATACGACATATCTACATATGTCGTATAGAATTGTCAAGGAGGGCTCAAATCGCCCACATTTGTAGCTCGTGCTCTACTCAGTCATCTCTTTCCTTCCTCTCGTGAATCATCTCACGCAAGGAGCAGAATTTTCTGATGGGCTGTCAGTCACCTGTCAAGCGAACGTTTATCTTTCCCACGTAGTTAAAACCCGTAAACCATGAGCTGGAACCTAGGTAGTAGGTGAGCCTTCGAGGTAGTCTGCAGATTCTTTCATTCGCGCGGTTATGCTCCAGTGTATGCCACCTATGTGGTCTAAATGTCATGCGTCCCTCTTATGAATGTTTTGTTGTTAAATGCAAACAAAAATAGGCATACATGCTGGGATATAAGTGTGGTTATCAGCTTAAGAACTAAGAAACGAAAGGCAAGAACGCTGAACAGTTAAATATTTTATGGTTTGTGGAAACTGGAACTTCTTATTTTCGGTCTGCCAAAATGCACGAGGAGTTTGATATTTGGCTATATTTGGAGTACTTTTAGGTAAAAGCATAGCTTTTTCCAGCGGGTCAAACAAGTGTTCATGAATTTATGGAAGAAAATTTACCAGCAAAATTTAACCTTGGGACATAATTTGTTCCAGTCATCCAGAAATGAACTTGTTTCTTAATAAATAAAGTTGCAAATATTGATTTTCAAAGTAAAAAAATTTCAAAGTGGCCTCCTATTTTAAGTGACCACAGCTCTTTCGCTCAAGAAGTACTTTCGTTTGGGTTAGTTGCCTCATATCTGAAGTTGATTAGCAGGACGGCGCGAAAGGAAACGAGGACAAAATAGGGACACAACAACAACAGAGGCACAAACTTTCAACTGAGGTTTTCTCGTGCAAACCATTGAACTTTTATGAAGCACCCAAGCAGTATCACAAAGACCTAAAACATAGTCATCCACATGCAGCATTCAGTTAACTGGGGCTACGGGTCACAGGCCAGAACGAAATATTTTGTCACAGTACAGCATCCAGTTAAACAAAACGAAATTCATCACAGTAGAGCCCCCCAGCCTTAGAAATTTGGAAAGAGGCCTATGATTATCCGAGTGCAAAAAAACAAATAACAATCAGGAGCTCGAATTCAACCTCACGCCACAGATGCGCTCGTGCCGAAGACAAACACGGTGCGAGATTTCTTTCTCTTCACCCGCATTAACGAAAACAGGTCACACTGCCAACAGAAAGACCAACATAAACTCCGAAACAAGGTGCTCATAAAATCTTAAACAGGTGACAATTGAATTTGGAAGCAAAATGACCAACAGAAACTCTGAAAAGATGCACATGAAAGTTTAAAATCAAAGAGAATCTTCTCAGCATCTACCTAAAACTATATAAAAGCTTCAAAAGCTGTTAACAAGCGATAACGCTTATCAAGAATTAGGAAAAAAAGCCTATTATATAATCTACAGGAATTCTTCAAGAAAAGGCGCCTGAACTTCGCCGATTGATATGGACCGGCATCTACCTCAAACACTTCCTACTTGATGAAATAAGCCTCTGCTACTTGTCGTTCGACTTTATCTCTATCGGACATCACAAAATTTGTCTTGTCTAGTATCGGACGACATCCTCGGCAGGCTTAGCACTTGTCTCATATAAACTTCGATGTTGATTGCGCGCATTTCGCAAGAGTTCACTTGCACGCTCATTGAAAGAACAACCGGTTTATCCTATGAAGACCAATTCACAGCTCAAAAGAATCTGGGACACAACTCGTGACTTACATTTCGTGAAGTTCTGATGTTTACTAACAGACCCCTGTCGTCTCTCCGGCTTATTCATGGAGCAAAGGTTAGAAAGTTTAGAGGGTGCAGAAAACAATCCTTGAAACTGAAATTTACTTACATCTTTTTTGATGCAATGGCATACATTATGGGTGTAAGGGATGACGGCACAGACTTCCTTCTTAAATAAGAATTTTTCTCAAGATGAAATCACCTCACCATCTGAAGCAACATTTCAGAAACAGCAAAAATCAGCGGGGCGAGTAGCCTGCTTCTTTGAGCTTCTGAACTTGGGCCCCAAAACTCACAGACATCATGTGATGTCATGATTTTCCTAAAGCGCTCTGAAGGGAATTGACGAGCTTCGAGCGGAAACTGTCAAAATGTAGCAATCCTGTCTTAGATTTTGGATTGCACGCCCTTCAAATACGATTATTCTTAAACACAAGCCTTAAGTCTAAAAACTGCAGCTTATTATTAGTTGGTACTTCTTATGTAAAAGTGAAGCCCTGGCTGTGAATGGAGAAATGGATAGCGCCCTAGTTACGCCCTCAGCTAAACTAGACTGTGACGCCCTCTTCAGTATAATCAAAAAGTGATCAATGTACTAAAAACGGAAACATCATTGGGGTCATTGAGGTGACTTCTGATTTGATTTCCAACAGCTCACAAAAAAATTTCTCAAAGAACTGGTGCGAAAAACGACCCGATACCAACACCTCTTTTTTGAACAAAAAAGCCACCTTGAAGAAAAATGGCGGTCTAGCAATTTCGTTTGAAGGTGGTGGCTCGGGTACTTTATAAAAATTAAAGGGTTTTAAAATTTTACAGAAATGTTTCATTTCAAATTCGTGCTTGCCAGAAGTAGTGTAGATATATATAAAGGCACAAAATTAGTGCGTATTAGGCTCTTATCGGGAAGTGGACTGTTTAGCTACGAGACTGGAAGCGCGGCCAAACTTCGCCTCCGATTGCCGCCTGTCGTATAATGCCTGACCGTTGGATTATTCATTGCCTTTGTTTACATCGTGAAAGCCCTATAAGAATTTTCAGCGCCTTATGTTTGTTGTCATTCATACATAATAGAAATTAAAGCGGTGGATCTATACCGACTCCATGCATTCGGTTGCAGACGCCGGGAATTTGTACTACCAAGTAGAAGCCTAGGGGGCGCTTTTTAACACTTTTCGTGGCGCCCCGGGGCAGTGCAAGACGCCTATACCTCCCAGTGGCCACAAATTACAGACATTAACGTCTAATTTCTATTTGTAGCGGGCGGGGCGCGCAAAAAGGAACTTGAAGGGGGAGGTCGTATAGCGTAAAGGTCCAAAAAAAACGACGCGCTGAAGGGAGGGTAGGTAGGATGCATATATTCATTCCACACCTTCCATACTAGCAAAGTAATGCAGAAATAGAGTAAATGCATGCGTTCTAGAGTATCTGGTGGTTAGTATTTATTGCAAGTAATCACATGCCACCATGCTATACTTAACCAAATTACGTGATTAAACATTTACACTAACCTTCCTGGAAACACGGTCGACTTCGAAACGCACTTGCGTCTCCCCACTGCCCATGAAGGTAACAAGTTCAACAACACCAACCACAGCGGCTTTCGCCAACTGTAGTGGCCAGCACAACCAGCAGAAGAGATCGTTCATGGAATTGGAGCAGCATGCAGACAAATCTCTCGTCTCACGAAGGGGCGGAGATTCAGCAGTAATGAGGCGAACAGCGTACAAACGCCACAAAGAACAATCGCGACATTGACCGATTAGCCAACACGCAGAGAATTCACAGCGCTAGGCTACACAGTAGTGATGCAGAGCTATTGGAAAATTGGCTATCGATAGTATCTATAGTTTCTTTTTCAACCAAGCGATAGTGTAAAAAACTATCGATAGTACTACTATCAATACATTATTGATAGTGCAGTCGATAGTACTATCCATTGCACGCTATCGATAGTGATGTCAATAATTATGCAGTTTTTGGCCAGCGATATTTCCAAAACATTTGCTATAACCTACTATCAGCAGCACTCATTTCTTGTAATTTATGATCACGTTTAGGCTAATTAAATAAATATAATTTTGAAATGAAAGTTCCGGATTATGTTCATCAATAAATTCATACTCAAAAGTATCCTGTTCAACCCAACCAACAAGTTCGGTGCTTGATGTTTTTATTCTTGAATCACAAAATGGAAATATCAATTGGAAGCAGCGCAGTTCCGCACACTTGCTACGGCTTCTTTTCCCCTATGAATGAACAGTGCAACAGTTGTCGTTTATCAGGCAAGCATTCTGGTCAAGGAACACAAGCATGTCAACTTTCTTGCCCTTCAGCCTGCTCCTCCTTTCTGAAATTATTTGTCCAGCCGCTGAGAATACGCGTTCAGCCGGTACCGACGTTGCTGGTACGCACAAGCACTCTCTAGCCACTTCAGAGAGCTGTGTTGTGGAGCATTACCAAAACCTCAAGAATTCCCAGTTCCCTAGAAGGCTCCAAGAATTAAAAACGAAAAAAATAGCTTCTCAAACATCAGTACTGAGTGTACCAAAATTTTCCTATCAACATGTCTTTTTTTCTTACTTCACCCCAGTGGAAGTAGTGTGCGTTAGGGTGCCGCCAGCCTCATCCAGCGAAAAAATTACTCTAACTGCATTCTGAATATCGATTACTAATTTTAGCGGAATCTCGTAATTTTGAACCGCGCCAGAACAACACAAACTAATATGTCGACTAATAAACAAGAATCGGTTTTTAACAATGCTGCTCTTACGAGGTTCGAAGAGTTGGCACTTATTAGACTACCGAAATCGACATATTCTGCGTCCAGAAATTGAACGCTCTATATAAGCTTACCTGGCACAAGGGGCAGTTGCTACTGTTTTGAAAGCAGCAGCTATGCTACAGAGAGCACGGATCTCGGCAATAACAGCTTCTCATAATTGGCAAGTATACCCGTTGAATTGTTAATTTCAACTAATTTCGGCTCCATTGGTCGGCAAAATACGTGTGCTCACTCAGGCTCACTCAGAAAACATTTGGGCCATCTGCGGGCTCACTGTCGCTCTTAAACTCACAAGGCCCGGACTCACACTAATGAACGCAAACTCATGCAAGCTGGCGACTCACTCGGGCTAACTCAGACTCATGAACGCAAACTCACGCAAGCTGGCTACTTATTCGACCTCGCTCAGACTCATGAACTCAAACTCACGCATGATGACGACTCACTCGGGCTCACTCACTCATTTCAACTTACGACGCTTTTGACCTCACTCATCTCGACTCACTCATTTTTTACTCGCGACTCATCTGCACTCACTCACTTGGACTCATGAGTAATCTGAACTCAGACTCATCTGGACTCACTTATTTCAACTCACGACCCATTTGAGATAACTCATTTCGACTCATCGGAATTCAATAATCATGGACTCACTCATTTCCACTCTTGACAAGCAAAGAGTGACAGTCCTAAAGCTTTATCAGGTAGGCGGAAGGCTGTACAGAGAAAAACGCGGGGAATAAAAAAAAATGTGTACCATTACATGATTAGACTGTTTTCTTCAGTAATGAACTAGTTGAAAGGTAACAGGAAAAAGAAAAATTATGGTATGCATTATCTCATTTAAACTGATTATAGTACGAAAACACAGTTTTTTAGCTATAGTACGGGCAAAATTTTGGAAATGGCTATGGCCCATTTTGTAGTTGCCGTCTTGCCGGGCACAGTAAATAATGGCTGGATACCAATTGTATCTAGCCATTATCGTGCCCAACGAAGAGTCGGACATGACTGAACGACTGAACTGAACTGAACCAATTGTAAAAATGAAACTTCGAAGGTGGCCTGGGCCGAATTCTTGAAATAGTCAAGCCCAACTTTATAGGTAACCATAGTGTCGAGGATGGTCAATGCAATTAGGAACTGTTCGCTTTTGATGCAAATTGGCCAAAATCTAATTTCGAGGGTTGCTAATGCGTGTGTTACCCGAACCAATTTTTGGAGGTCACCATCGTGTTCGCCGTAATTGAATTATGTCATTTTGGTCCGAAATCGGCCGAGGTCAATTTACTGGGGTGAATGGACCAAACTTCACCGTGGGCCTGGTAAACATTTGGAGGTCACCATGTTTTTCGCAATAGTCATAATAAATTTGGCAGAGTTTCGCCCAAATCAGTCGCGCTCAAATTTTAGCGGTGGGCGGGCAAGTTTTGGACCAAATCGAACGAAGCAGATTTTCAACTATACCGAAATTCGTTTAAATTACCCGCGTAAGTAGCCACGTATTTATGACCTCCTCAAACAGCCTACTCAATTAGAGCAATTGCACAAAGAAAGAAATATCGGATAAGATTCTTGGTCTGTGGAGGTGAGCCTATAACTTCTTTCGAAATAAGAATGTTAAAAAATGTGGTTACACAAGCCTGATATTGTTACATATATGACCTGCGCGTTGCTGGATGTTGAAGAAGAGGACGATTAACAGTAGTGCCGCGAAAGGAAGACGAAGCTGAAGAAACCGTTGAGACTTGCCTGAACACTTGCTCTACTGTGCTGTGGACGCTTGACTTCACCTGCTGTGGTTTCTGTGCTAGCCTTCTGCCCCGTATCACCTTGGTGGAGGTGACCAAAGGTCCCCGTGCTCACAGACTACCCGTTGCGCTGCCAAAACCTGGATTTGCACAGTGGCCGTCATCTACCTGGGCTTTCAACGACGTCAACAACTACCACTATGACATCCGAGGCAGCCCTTACCACCGCGGCAACTTCGGCTCAGCCAGTCGGGCTCACAAAAATCCGCCACCCTCCCAGATTTAATGGCGAAGACAAGACAGATGTGGAAGATTGGCTGGATGATTACGAGCGTTGCACCAAGAACAACCACTGGGACGCGACCATTATGCTGGCCAGCATCATTTTCTATTTGGCGGGAACCGCTCGCGCGTGGTTCCAAAATCACGAACAAGAGCTGGTGACGTGGGCAATCTGTCAGCAAAAGCTTGAGGACCTGTTCGGGAAGCCCATTGGTCGAGCTGTCGCAGCAAAAACAGAACTTTCATCTCGCATCCAATCCTCCACGGAGTCCTACCTTGCGTATATTCAAGACGTGCTTGCGTTGTGTCGCAAGGTCAACTGCTCAATGACGGAAAATGACAAGGTAGGCCATATCCTCAAGGGCATTGCGGATGATGCGTTCAACATCCTTATCTGCATGAATTGCTCCACCGTCGACTCAGTGCTTCAAGTCTGTCGAAAATTCGAGCAGGATAAACAACGACGCCTCGTACATCGCTTTGAGCGCCTTCCAAACACCGCAGCTACATCATCCTGCGATGATCTGGCCCCTTTGCAACAACCTTCCCATCCCACGAACATGACTCGTATCGTCCGGAGAGAACTCGAGGCCTTAGCTCCTACACCACTCATGTCTCCACTACCCGACACCGTGGCCATGATACAGGCTGTAGTTCGCCAAGAACTTGCAAACGTCGGCCTGTCCTCCAGCCCCGTGTCGCCCACGCCACCATCCCACTCTGTTCCTTTAGTGGCTGCTGCTACTGCCAGCCCACCTTCCCCACGTCGCTACCTTAGTCGCAATCCTGCAGAGTGGCGCACCTCAGACGACAGGCCAATTTGCTTCATTTGCTGTCGCGCCGGTCACACATCGCGTTATTGCCGTAGCCGTACCTTCTTCGCTCCTCGCTCCTATTACAACGCCGACCGCCGATACTACGAAGGACCTCGACGCTTCCCTGTCCAACCAGAGGAGCTCCGACCAGCCTACGATGGACCAGGACATTATCTTTCTCAACAAGATGAAACTCGAAACGAAACCGTTCCCCCTGCCCGTCGCACCAGCCGATCTCCATTCCCACTGGCTCGTCGATCCCGTTCACCGGTATCTCGCCGCAGCTCTTCCCCATCACACGCCGGTACCTACTCGGGAAACTAGCGAGTGCAGCGCCCTGGAGTGACGCTGCATTCCCGACCCGGACTGTCAACTCGGAACTGACCCCCGCACCTAGACGAAACCTCGTTGATATTCTTGTGGACGGAGTCTCCGTTTCGGCCCTTATTGATACTGGAGCCCACATTTCTGTTCTCAGCTCCTCGCTCCGTCGACGCATCAACAAAGTCCTCACACCTGCTTCCTAATCTACCGTTCGTGTTGCTGATGGCAACACAAGTACTGTCATTGGTATGTGTACTGCGAGAGTTACCATTGCCGACCGCCACATCCCTGTGCTATTTACAGTCCTCACCAGTTGCCCTCATGAAGTTATATTAGGACTCGACTTTTTAACAGAACACTCCGCTCTCATTGACTGTTATTCTGGACTGATTCATCTAGACCTGCCGCTCTGCCCTGACAACAAAGCTCCTCAAACTTCAACGCTCCGTCTTCGCTCCGCTACATTTAGTCGCCTACCACCAGAAGCCGCAGTGTATGTGCTGATGTCGCCTTTTCCCTCCGTTCCGGATGGCGACTACGTTGTTTGCCCCATAACTGACGTGACACTTGAGCTTAGCATCGCTCTACGTCACAATATAGTGCATATAGCGAATAACAGCACTTGTATTCCAGTCCTAAACTTCAGCTCTTTTGTGCAAGTTCTTCCTGAGGGCATTTCTCTCGCCGAACTGACCCCATTGTCGGAGTTTATTGTGGCTGCTCTTTTACGTGACCCTATTGTCGCAGTGCCGACGCGACCTGCACCGTTCCCACCTCAGGAGGTCCGTATATCCGGCATGGTTGCTCCTGACTTGCGCCCTGATCGTGCTAAAGCACTTACCACCCTACTGAAATCGTACAGAGACATTTTTGATTTTGGTGACCGACCCTTGGGTCAAACGTCCCTCGTTACACATCGAATCGATACCGGACACGCCAGCCCAATTCACAGACGACCTTACCGAGTCGCAATTTCTGAACGTCGCCTCATAGAAGATAAAGTCGACAAGACGTTGGCAAGGAAAATTATAGAGCCTTCCAGCAGTCCCTGGGCATCACCTGTCGTGCTTGTTAAAAAGAAGGACAATACCTGGAGGTTCTGCGTTGATTACCGACATCTCAACAAAATTACAAAGAAGGACGTTTACCCGCTCCCCAGGATAGATGATGCCCTTGACTGCTTGCACGGTGCCAGCTATTTTTCTTCGATTGATCGCCGTTCTGGTTATTGGCAGATCACTGTTGACGAACGGGATCGAGAGAAGACCGCTTTCGTCACACTTGATGGCCTGTACCAATTCAAGGTGATGCCATTTGGTCTGTGTAATGCACCCGCAACATTCGAGCGCATGATAGATTCTCTTTTGCGCGGTTTCAAATGGACGACGTGTTTATGCTATCTCGATGACGTTGTTGTCTTTTCCTCGACCTTCGAGAGCCATCTCCATCGCCTTGAGGCCATTCTTGGAGTCTTCCGAAGAGCTGGCTTTCAGCTTAACTCGAAGAAATGTAGCTTCGGCCGACGTGAACTCAAGGTGCTCGGTCACGTGGTCGACGCCCGTGGCATTCAACCCGATCCAGACAAAACACGTGCGGTAAGTGCATTTCCTACACCCCGTTGTACCAGTGACGTACGTAGTTTTCTTGGGCATTGCTCCTATTTTCGGCGGTTTGTACCCAACTTCGCGGAGACGGCTCGTCCACTCACCAATCTATTGAAGAACGACACTTCATTTTGCTGGGACCAAGAACAATCCCAAACCTTTTCTGAGCTCATTGCAGTCCTCACCAACCCGCCCGTCCTGGCACACTTCAATCCATCGGCACCAACGGAGGTACGCACCGACGCCAGTGGTCACGGTATTGGTGCCATACTCGCCCAACAGCAGATGGGTCGCACTCGCGTAATTGCTTATGCCAGTCGCCTCCTTTCTGCGGCTGAGAGGAATTACTCGATCACAGAACGTGAGTGCTTAGCCCTCGTGTGGGCCATCACAAAGTTTCGCCCTTACTTGTTTGGCCGCCCGTTCTCCGTCATCACCGACCACCACGCCTTATGTTGGCTTTCTACGCTGAAGGACCCTACTGGTCGCCTGGGGCGTTGGGCCCACCGCCTTCAGGAATACACTTTTTCTGTCGTCCACAAGTCCGGCCGATTGCACGCTGACGCCGACTGCCTCTCCCGCAACCCGGTAGATCCACCACCCACCAGCGAGTGTGACGATGACACATGTGTATTGGCCATCTCTGACCTTTTAAACATTCGCCATGAACAGCGCTTAGACCCCAAGCTTTGCAGTATTATCAATCGCCTCAGCACTAATCACCTTGATGCAACCCTTGCTTTGTTCGTGCTCCACAACGGCACCTTATACCGGCGGAATATACGACCAGATAGCGCCCAGCTTCTGCTCGTAGTCCCCGAACACCTGCACGCCACCGTTCTACAGCAACTGCACGACGTGCCCACTGCGGGTCATCTTGGTCCATCTCGCACGTACGACAGCGTCCGCCGCCGTTTCTTTTGGCCGGGCCTCTATCGCTCTGTTCGTCGTTACGTGGCTTCTTGTGACCGGTGTCAGTGACGGAAGAAGCCATCGGTGGTGCCTGCTGGATACCTGCAGCCGATCGACATTCCAGTAGACCCGTTTTCCCGAGTTGGCCTTGATCTCCTCGGGCCTTTCCCACTCTCTTCGTCGGGGAATAAATGGATTGCGGTGGCCACGGATTATACTACGCGCTACGCTGTCACCCGAGCGATACCTACCAGCTGTGCAACTGACATGGCTGCGTTTCTTCGCCACGACGTCGTCCTGCTCCATGGTGCTCCACGCCAGCTGCTCACTGACCGTGGCCGTTGCTTTCTTGCTCGGGTAGTCGACGAAATTCTCCGGTTCTGCTCCATTAAGCACTATTTCACCACCGCTTACCATCCACAAACGAACGGCCTCATCGAATGCCTCAACCGCACACTCACGGACATGTTGTCAATGTATGTATCGGATGATCACCGTGACTGGGATGTTACTTTGCCATTTGTAACGTTCGCATATAATTCCTCCCGACACGACACAATGGGCTACTCCCCCTTCTATCTCCTATACGGCCGCGACCCTCCCCTTCCGTTTGACAGCGTACTGCCTCCCACCGTAAATGCCAGCTCCTATGTTCGTGACGCCATATCTCGAGCTGACGCCGCCCGAGTTATTGTTCGCCGGCGACTAGCTTCCTCCCAAAATTCCCAGAAACGCCGCCATGATTCTCGTCACCGCGACGTCCACTACTCTCCGGGTTCTCTCGTCTTGCTCTGGACTCCCCCTCGTAGAGTTGGGCTGTGTGAGAAGCTCATGCCACGCTACGCAGGACCCTACCGTGTCTTACGGCCAGTCACTCCTGTGACATTTGAGATCACCCCTGTGCATCCGCCGCAACAGTCCGCTATGCCACGTACCGAGATCGTTCATGTCGCCCGAATGAAGCCGTACTACACCTGCAGTAGTTCGACATAATGCTCACCGAGACTGTGCTTTTCGTGGGGGGGTAATGTTACATATATGACCTGCGCGTTGCTGGATGTTGAAGAAGAGGACGATTAACAGTAGTGCCGCGAAAGGAAGACGAAGCTGAAGAAACCGTTGAGACTTGCCTGAACACTTGCTCTACTGTGCTGTGGACGCTTGCCCTTCACCTGCTGTGGTTTCTGTGCTACCCTTCTGCCCCGTATCAATATTATTAGTTATGCAGGACTAGCTTCGCTCGTTAGCATCGCTGTGCACCAATGAGCATCTAACCCGCGAAATAATTTTCGAGTTATTCTGAAATAATTAAATGGCAAAGGAAAAACTATATAGCCACCGCAATAAAACACGCCAACGAGGACAAATGTTCGATTAACCTGCAATAATCGGCATAGCCGAAATAACTGCGTTACAAAAATAACGAAATTGCTCTACATCACCAGCTCACCAAGAAGCTTATTCGTTATTAGACTTACACAGGCAATTCAATTCCGCTAGGATATAATTAGCGACTTGTGCCCGTTACTCACTCGATCCCTTCAGATCATGATTCTTCAACCTCTGAGCAAGAATTATTTGATTTTATAGGAACTTTCTTAACCGGACTCAGCACGACTCAGATCATAATCTGGATGCGAGTCCGGACTCACTCTCGACTCAGTTCCTGATCTGAATGTGAGTCCGGGCTTATTCAAACTTAGATCATAATTTGAGTGTGAGTTCGAACTCACGGCTCAGATCACTATCTGACTGTGAGTCCGGATTCCCTCACAGCTCAAATCATGATCTTAATTTGAGTCCGGACCCACTCAAGACTCAAAACATGATCTGAGTGTGAGTCCGGGCTCACTCACGACTCAGATCGGGATCTGAGTGTGAGCCTGAGTAAGCCGGAGTGGGTTGACTTATGAGTGAGTCCGCCGACCTATGCAAGCCATACGGCGGGTCTCGGGTCGTTGCTGCCCGCACAACTAGAAAATTTCCGGCACTTAACACCATCCAGCAACTCTACCTAGGGTACAGATGTGGTGAAAAAAAGGCTAACAAAATGACATCACATGCGCGGCGAAAATTGCACCAGCTGGCTGGCGCGGCTGACGCTGCACCATGCTGTCCGATCAGGATTGGCAATTTTGTTATCGGCGAAGTCGTCACCACGGCGCCGAGCGTTGTTGCCGGCCGCTCCGGAAACACGTCACTAGTGCTAATGTTTTTTTCAGCTCGACTGCACATCTGCAGATCTCGATGATGCGTAGACTGCGATAATGCAGAGTCCTGTCATTTGTATCACCACCGTCGTACCATGCACTCAGGGAAGAAAGTTTTGCTGCAATGAGTTCGCACGGTTGATTTTATTCTACCTATAGATGTACAAACATTACTACCGGTAGTACTATCGATAGCGCTAGTGATAGACTATCGAAATTACTATCCATAGAACCATCGATAGTACTATCAATAGTAATATCGATAGTTGTTTTTTACAATCGATAGTTTCAGAGTGACCCAACTATCGATAGTGTCGATATTACTATCGATAGTTCTGCCTAGAAGCTACACAGGCGGCCGACGCAGACGTCGGTTCAAATTTAAAACGAGCGGACTAGTAACGGTTTCAGCGGTTCGCACCTCTCGCTTTCGGCCCCGTGTGTAGGAAGTTGTGGCGAATTAGACGGGACGGAAGTGCCGCTTATTGTCCGCGGCCTAACATTCGAGCGAATTAAGAAACGTCTCCTTCTTCGCGCGTGGTGAGACCGTGGCCTTGTACGCATCGGCTTCGCCCTCCTTCGTATCGCCCGGTAGCGGCGGTGACTCGACTGGCCGGAAGATACTCGTCTTCTCCCGAGTTTTGGTCGCGCCTAACAAATGAGGACGCGTGGCCCGGCGGGAGGAAGAGAGAACGCTTACATGACCGAAGTTGGGTATATTTGCGCGGCAGCCATGGCGCGTCGTAACAGACGGACGCGGGGCGCGCTATTTTTGAGGTCGCGTCGTTTGAACGGGCCGCAGTTGTTTAAGCTAGTATTGCGGCGAGTTCGCAAGTGCTACTGCTCGGCTCCCGGGGTTCATCCACTTCTGGAAAGCCCACAGTTCTGCGAGGGAGCGTGGCAAGTCTTACATGGCGGCCACATCGTGACTCTCTAGGCATCGGTCTGCAACCGTGTCCGGTGAAGAATTTCGAGTTTGTTTATTTCGCTCTATCGTGTATTATTCAGTATTGTAAAGCCTCTGTGCTACTGAATGCCTCTTTAGATTCATGCTTAGCGTTGCCTTTCCGTGAACCTCTTGTCTGTGCATTTTAAGTGTTCGCGTGGATCTATGTATCGTCTCTTGCTGTGTATAAAGTTTGTTTTTGTTTGTTGCTTCTGACCCTTACTTTGGTTTAAACAGGCGAAAGCTGGCCACCAAACAGCCACCCCCATCTGTTACTGCAAGGTAGTTGAATTCCGGCTGGGCTTGCCACGCAAGTTGAGGCAATCTCCTTTGCCACCGGAAATGCTACCCCCCTCGCTCTAAAGGTGTCTAGAAGAGTGCGCACCAATAGTGGCGCCTCGTTAATTACGAAAACCATTATGAGGGCGACACTCACTGAGCTGCAATACCTTCCAGGCTATGGCAGTTCTTGGTATAAACTTCGCTTGGATCCCGAAATTTTTTATGCGCTGGAACGAGGCCCGGGAAGCGTTTACACACTTTGTTGGAATGGTTTCACTGCAGCTCTGGAGATGTTTCTTTGAGGGTGATGCTTACTTTCTTGAGCATAGAATTCTCCGAACGAGTTCTATAAAATGAGCAATCTAAGACATAATGCCTCCCTCTGTGCTCAGCTTTTGATGGGCTGTCAGGATAGTGCTGGCAGAACGCATATACGGCTCTTTGCGGCCTCGGCCTCTCTCGTGAGCAAATTTTGTTATCAGTGAATACGTTGAACAAGGAGCCCGTGTACTGTGTGAGGCATACTATGCTCCCTAGCTACAATATAAAATATACGCATTGTAACTAAGTTCTTATTTTACGTATTGTAGTTTACTAGTTATAATACTCTTTGCTTCAGAACATCAAACTGAACGTATTCATGATGGCGCTTTTGCAGAGCTCAGTGCCGATCAGAAAATCCTCTGCAGATGTTCCTGCAGATGACAGTACCGATCAGGAATGACACTACAGGTGCAGCTGAAAGACAGCTCCAGAGCACAGTGCCGATCAGGAAAAACACTGCAGGTGTAGCTGAAGGACAGGAAAAGAGTAACAGCACGGGGTTCGCTTTGTCTTGGGAACGTGAGTTTCGCACGTTGGAAGTGCGATACTCACGAAAGCCCAACTACCGTGTGAAAGGAGTGCAGAGGCATGGGTTATCCCCGTTTCATCTGTCCACTGCTTAGTACTTTTTGTTTGGAGTATAACAGAGCATCAAAGATGGGACTGGATCTTGACACCGCGCAAAACGAATTTCAGCTGTTTATATTGTCCTACCGTGCTGCTCGTCGCAGCAGAAGTTTCTGAATACTAATATTTAAGAAACACGTCGTCGACTTTTCTTCAAAGTGAAGGTATTTTACGCCTTTTCTGTGTGTTATAAGCAAGCCGCAGAAGCGTTGCATGAATTCGTCGCCATTGAAGCAACTACAGTGCGAATAGGCTGAGTGAACATTTAGGTACCTCCAGGAGTGGAGCCTAGCTGTAATCTGCGTTTAAAAAAAACACATACTACAACATACTACAAAAAGCAGCTATTTGCACGTAGTTCTCAGTTTTAAGGGATCTTTAGAGCGAAGCTACAAGCACAATCAATAGATTACGTTTTTCCGTATACATAAGATTACGAATAGCCTAGTTTAGACAACATGCAGACCAAAAAAAGTTTTGTTGATACAAAACTCTTTTTTTTTTCGTGTCTTTCGAACGCGGCTTGTTTTTGGCAAATGTTGATCCCCGAATTGGCAATGGCTGATCAGCCACGTGGTATCTGCTAACCGACATTGACTTCGTTGCAATGCTTATATGAAATCTGTAGGCGATGGCCACTGGGAGTTCCCTTTTAGCGAGTCAAAAATTGGCTGCCTATTTTTTTTGAAGCCTTAAGCATAGAATACAAGCTTAGTGACAATCATAGAAGTCTGTTACTTCGACCTTCAGTTTTAGGCAGACGCTCTAATCTATGAAGGCATGTTTTATTACAAAAGAATATATTTAGAAGTGCAACGTTCGTGTCTTATAAGAGTGGTATGAATTTAGCTTTCAAATGCTCATGCACAAGGAAAGCGGCATGTCTACTGCATTCTTCCGCAACTGGGCGTCGCGATCGGCGTGGTGATTCCTTCCTGTTACATTGCTGATTAATGACCGATTTCCATTGCTCTTCCGGCTGCATGATAAAAAAACTGAGTAGCGCAATGCGAATCGACCGTAGACCTTGTGGAGTGACAGATGCTTCGAAAAAAAGCCGAAGTATTTGGCTTTCCAGCTGATCCTTGAAAAGCAGTGCGTCCGTCGCCTGTTGAAAAAAATTATTTCCAGTTGTTTTAAACATTTGGCCAAGCCAAACTGATTCGCGTAATTCAGCTCCTATACTTGCTAAAAGCCGCCGCCGTCCGTTTCACGTCATCCACAATCCCGCGCAATATTGCGGCGCCTTCCGAGGCTCCTATCCCTTTTGTGTACCGTAATATAGGCATATAGCTCGTGCACTTTTTTAGAGAATGATTTAAAGCATAACTACAGTTTTATATTAGACTGTCCAGACCACAAATGTCTCGACAAATTACTGTTTGCGTATAACCGGCCCTCATTACTGAAAACATGTTTTCTCAAAAGCACCTCTACCTTTCCTTAGGCAATACAACAGCGCTCGAAGAAGCGCAAGTGATGCAATTTTCTCTCAGAATAGTCGCGGGGCTGATAAAACTATGCATTTTATCATTGCTTTCTGTGATCTGAATCTGCACTTCTTAAAAGTACCAATACTTCATATTATATATATTTTTGGATCGAAAAGCAGCCTCGGTGATAACTTGTACTGAATAACAGGGGAAATATGCTGTCCGCACTCAGAGTCGAGAGATGGTGGCTCGTTCAGAATACATCCGCTCAGAGGCACGTAGAAGCCTCTTCCTCGTTGTGCAGTCTGCTATTCGCTAGGCCTACATGAAGTGGAAAAGTCTGTTGCGCTGGCATCGACCGAAATATTTGCCAAAGCTTAGACAGCCGAAATGTAGCTGCCTTTTCTTTATGTAATAATATTATGGTACATAAAAAAGCCACTGTTCAGGCAGTTGTCTCGTAGTTATCTTTATGGTCGTTCTCCGATCTTCTCATCGAAGATCGGTCCAATATGACCTGATCAGTTTTATCACCTTCGCGGGCTAGTAGACATCACATCATGGCGATATGCGATCGCTGGTCATCCTAGCGTCGTCGCTGGTAAAACGCGACATATTAAACTGTCTATCAGCCAGGGATGCTGCCGCCCACATGAGGATCCGTCCTAACGGTATCTATATTTATACTGATGAAATCTTGCTGTCACGTAACTGTATGCTGAAGCAAACGTATATTACGTTAATATATTTTTCACAGTAAAGAGATATTTAGGGGCTCCCACATGAATTAGGGTACTCTTCTTGCTCAAGAAAGAAAATGTGACATCTTCTTTAACGCGCTATCCTGAAATGCACATGATAAAATAGCAATGCTTTTGTGACGGTTATCGAGTACTTTAGTATGGTGGTTGCAGCCCACAGAAAGATCCCCCTGATCCAGATGTTCATCGCTTTTTCCAGAATACGTATCTATGGTTTTCATATTTCCTTTTTAGTGTTTCTTAGCCGTAAAATACTTTGTCTTCTTCAGTGTGAGGCGCAGAAGACCAGGAAATTTTGTTTGGAAGGGGAACGCTAACAAATAATTGAGTCTGAATATAATAAAATTGTGAATGCCATTTGCGAAAACAAGTTTGTGTTCTGCAATTTCGTGATACTTTCCTTCCAGGTATTCAATACAAGTTTGCGACTTTGGCTCTACCAGAAGACCCAATCGAACATTTTCTCTGAAGACACTATAAAGGAAGCGACATTTGAGGAAAAGTGCATATTCAACAAAAAAATAAATATCTCAAATACAGAGTACCACTTCTGGAGAAAGTTAACTTTCAACGGCTATTGGTGCGTAACTGCTACTTATCGCTTTCGTGACCCAAGAACTGATGCCCACAATTTCAGCGCGATGAAACGATTCAGTGTGTTTTCTGCGAATGATACCACCAGTCGGCTCTCTGTCACCACTATTTCTTCATTCGATGCCGAAATGTCGCTAATCTTGACGTATAGTTAAGGAACCATTTGTCAGGGAACTCGCACTTACTGATTTGTGACTTCAAATATTGCTCATATTTTCTTCACTAAATTTGCACGTTTTCCATTCGGAAAAAATCACTCATTCTCTAATTCTATTCAATAAAAAGTTATACACTGAACGCTCAATTTGAATATACTGCAAAAAGGTCCAGTAATATTTTTCATAGGCGGCTATTGCCACGAAGTATCACAAAACGTTGCGCATGCTGAATGAGGCGAGTTCGCAATATTGTGATAGGATTTATCTTTCTCCACTCTAGCACCTGCTACCTTTGCCAGATGGCGCTTCGCTCTGCCACTACTTACGAAGGCTTAAATATGGTAAACCTTGAGCTGAGCACTAAATGTTGAAGCATATGAAGCTTCCTCGGTAAGGGTATCTTAAGACACCAGTAATTGCTCTGTCTGAATCTCTGCAATTTGGACCCTTGTTTATGTGCACATATTTCGCTGCCAGTTTATAACTAATTGCTTAATTTATGCCTCCATTATTTTACATGAACACATAGGTATGGTTCTAACCCAACTCAATCTCCTATCGAAATAATGCTGAAACATCGCGCACAAGGTGTGGTGTCGTAACTTCAAACCCGTCAGCAAAGAAGAGGTCAATCATGCCATTGGAACTACCCGCTGTCAGAGGCATGCTGGTATCCTTCGTTTCCAGCAGCAGCTATAAAGAAATGTCGAGATATCTATGAATAGAGTCCCCAGCGCTTTCGCATTGTTGTATCTTATTCCACTCACTAACCTGGAAGGAATTGAAACATAATAGCATTGCAATAAGCCTGGAAACCTTTTCTAGCCGGTTTAGTAAGAACTAACAGAATAATGATAAAAGAATTTATGAAAACAGGCGCCGAATAACGTAAAGGGGAACTTAAACGTATGCTCGCTTTCACTAGTTTCTCCCGTGAGCTATCATTGTTTGGTAAATATTTATTGTTTTTGGATACATTGACGACCGCATTACTGGATCACGACCCGATATAGGCACCATCAAAAAGCCAGCCAACATGGGGTCTGTGAATTGAGGAAAGGATGAAGGGGACAAATGAGGTTGAAGAAAGGGGAGCTGCATAGCGTAAAGCTAAGGATATGAGAAAGAAGCTGCGGCATGCGTGGACGTTCATTCTCTTTACCATCTGGGTTGATTTCGAAAGACACATGGACGATGAAACGAAAATAACCAAATATTATTTATAGAGAAAAGGCGCTGAAACGGTTGCTTTCCACTATATTCAACCCTCTCCAGAAACCGCCTTAGTTTTTATGAGAGGATCTTTCACAACTTGTTTTAGTACAAATTTTTATACACTTATCTATCTCTTAAAACTGACTTGGTTGGTAAAAAAGCGGAGAAAAATCCCCTGCTGACTGATATTTCTGTTACTACTCGATCAATGTCAGGAGTGTTTAGGTTTTGTGATGAAATCGTCAAGTCACGCGACATAACTGGGCATTGATTGATCTTCAAGAGGTGTGATGTCATGAAGCCATGCCACACGGGCAAATTTGTATCTATGATGCTCGCTTGACATATCTGATAGGAACGAATCCAGAATCAGCGCCTCCTTTGGAATTATAGCCCGAAGTAGCGGGGCTAGATCCGCAATATACATTGCAGATATGTAACATCTATAGTGGAACTGGTGTGGCCATCTTGTAAAGGCGAAGAGACTAATGTGTGCTGGCGTTCAAATAAGCCGCCGCCTGCAATGCATTCCACCCGTATCGAATCGGCTACGCACTTGAGTCCCCCCACTGATAGAATGCCCGGCAACAATGCCCACTCAAACTGATAGCCTACCGGACCTACTGTCTCCCCGTTTGTGATGCATTCGCATATATTCCAAGATCCTTCCTTGGCGACACATTTGAAGATGTTCAAGATTGGCTTAGTCGCTCTATGATCGCGTCGCCGCCTACGATTGGAACGACCAACGTGTGTTGGGGAATCTATTTTGTTTTTGAGAACCCCGCCAAGACCTCAGTCGATGATCATGAGTCGAATTTCAAGACCCGGGTGATTTTTGTTGTCAGCTTCTATGTGCCTTTGGAAGCCCCGAGCGGAAAGAATGGGCTGAGCAGGCTCCGCAGGATCGAATTCAGAGGCACAATGAAAGAGTTGTGATGTTCTTTGAAGAACATGATCTGACTTTGTTGGCGCGCTGAACCGAACATAGCCTAATACAAAAATGTATATTTTAAGCGCAGCGTAAAGTAACAGCTGTTTGCTGGTCACACTCGTCCTCATTATTGAGGTCGCGTCGCTTTTTATAGCCATCTAGTGTTAGTGCGATTGTTCCTGCGATTGTTGAGCGGCTACGGCTCTGCTCCGGGGGTCAACCCGCTGTTTTTCGAGCTCGTTGGATCTGCGAGAGAGCGGCTTTCGTCTACAGGACGCCACATTGTGACCCTCCAGACGTCGGTCTGCGACAGTGCCCCGTGAACAACTCGTTTGTTTGACTATATCGTGTATTCTTCAGTGTTGTAAGCATCTGTGCTTATCAAAGCGTCTTTAGTGGCATGCTTTACATTGCCTGTCTGTGAACCTCGGGACTGTTTAATTTCGGTATTAGTGTGCATTGCTCTGAGATGCTCTTGCTGGCATTAAGCCTGTTTTTATTTGTCACTTCTGACTCCGACCCTTACGGTGACTTTAACCGGCGAAACCTGGGCACCAAACAGCCACACCTTGCTGTCAATATAGGTAGTTGACTTCAGGCTAAGCTTTCCATGCAAATCGAAAGCACCTCCTTTGAGACAGAAACAGCCACCCCCACCTCACTCTAAGATTGTCAGGGAGCGTGCGCAACAATAATGGCGCATCGTTAATAACATTGTAATTATTAACGGATTCATCCCCCCCCCCCGCGACCAATATAGATGAACTTGTCCGCAACGCTAACGTGATGGAACGGGCTTTCCAGTCACGCGCCATCCAGCTGGACCGCACGCCCAGAGTCTCAGCCATCTGTCGGCCCCGAGCCTGTGCGCAGACTTGTGTGGGAGGAATTGCAATACCTCCCAACTTAGCACCTCCATTTGCCTCCCGCCACCATTTCCAAAACTATAAGAGAGGAGGTACAACAAGCAACCCAGCCAATCTTATAACTCGTCTGCCATTCCTACAGTTCTGTCATGCTGACATTTTACGCTCACATCTGCCTACCCCGACCCATGTTTCTCTAGAGTTCGGGCCATAATATCAGTGCTTCTGGTTTTTTGCCTCCTGTGCCCAGCCCTGGTAGCCTCTGACAAAGAGAGTCCTTTTTGTTATCATTGCGGGGAGTCAGGCCATAGATACCGCAACTTCGCTCACCTTAACAATTACAGACCCATCAGCTTACTCCATCACCTTACTGTCTGTAAGGTATAAAGTATTAACTAAGGTAATCGCTAATAGAATTACTACAACCTTAGACTGCAATCAATCAAAGGATCAAGCAGGTTTTCGGGAACGGTACTCTACTATCGATCATATCCATACCATCAATCAGGTGATAGAAAAATGCTCAGAATATAACCAGCCCTTATACATAGCATTCATTGATTACGAAAAAGCATTTGAGTCAGTTGAAATCTCGGCGGTGATGCAAGCATTGCGAAATGAGGGGGTAGACGAGCCGTACGTGAAAGTGCTGGAAGATACTTGTAGTGGCTGCACAGTAACCATAGCTCTGCATATAAAAAGTAACAAAATTCACATAAAGAAAGGAGTTAGGCAAGGAGGCACAATCTCCCCAGTACTATTCACAGCTTGCTGAGAGGAAGTATTTTGATACTTGGAATGGGAGCAGTTAGGGATAAGGGTAGATGGAGAATACCTCAGTAATCTGCGATTTGCAGATGACATTGCCTTGCTAAGCAACTCTGGGGATGAACTGCAAATAATAATTGATGAGCTAGACAGGAAAAGTAGAAACGTAGGCTCGAAATTAAAATGCAGATGACTAATGTAATGTTCAACAGCCTCGGGAAGGAACAGAAGTTTACATTACGTAGCGAAGTACTGGAAATAGTAGGCGAATATGTCTACTTAGGACAGGTAGTAACCGCGGATCCAGACCATGAAAAGGAAATAACAAGAAGAATAAGAGTGAAATGGAGCGCATTTGAAAAGCACTCGCAGATTATGACTAGCAGCTTACCGGTATCGCTGAAGAAGAAAGTATGCAACAGTTGCATCTTACCTTTGCTCCCGTATGGGGCTGAAACGTGGAGGCTAACCAAGAGAGTTCTGCTTAAGTTGAGGACAACTCAAAGGGCTCTGAAACGAAAAATGGTAGGGGTAACATTAAGAGATAGGAAGCGTGCAGAGTGGGTCAGAGAAATAACTCAAGGTACCGACATTCTTGTGGAAATTAAGAAGAAATGGGCATTGGCAGGACATGTAGTGAGAAGAGAGGATAACCAATGGTCGCTTAGGGTAACAAACTGGATTCCAAGGGAGGAAAGCATAGCAGGGGGCGGCAGAAACTTAGGTGGGCGGATGAGGTTGAGACTTTCGCAGGGGTCAAGTGGAGTCAGCTAGCACAAAACCGGGTTAAGTGGAGAAATATGGGAGAGGCCTTCGCACGACATTGGGTATAGTCAGGCTGATGATGATGATAATGTTAACGCATATAAGGTTATACATGCCCGATCTGCCCAATTCCTGATTTCGAGTACCAGATAAGACATCCGACCCAATTCTTCATTTAAAGATCTAGCCCGTATGGCGTGTTGGTTTTGCATATCAACATAACATTTTATTACAACATACACAAGACAATTTCAGTATTCCAGCTAACGTCCCGCGCTCAATCAAGTTTGCCAAGGGAAACCTGAATTTCCCCTTACAGCTTTGAAACCACAGGTTTTCTTTTTTCCCTTTCAAATCAAAGACGGGCCTGAATTACGTGGGTTCAGTTCAGTCGTTCAGTCGTGTCCGACTCTTCGTGACCCTATGGACCATGTCACGCCACGCTTTCCGGTCTCTCACTATCTTCCTAACATCACATAACTTCATCTGCAGTGCCTCGAGGATGCCATCTAACCATCAAGTTCGCTGCCTACCCCTTCTCCGCTGACCCTCAACTTTTCCCAACACCAAATCTTTCTCCAGCGACTCCTCTCTTCTCATCAGATGACCAAAGTAGCTGAGCTTTAACTTTAGAATTTGACCATTCCAATGAGCAGTCAGGGTTTATGTTCGACAGTATGGACTGATTAGATCTTCTGGCAGTCCAAGGAACTCTCAAGAGTCTTCGCCAGCACCATAATTCAAACGCGTCAATTCTTCGTCGGTCAGCCTTTTTCACAGTCCAACTCTCGCATCCATACATCACAACTGGAAAGACCACAGCACGAGTTATACAGATCTCTGTTGGCAGACTAATGTCTCCGCTCTTTACTAGGCTGTCAAGGCTAACCATTGCTCTCTTTTCCAGAAGCAGGTGTCTCAGAATTTCATGGCTGCAGTCTCCATCCGAGGCAATGTTGGAGCCCAAGAAGATAAAATCTGTCACAGCTTCCACTTCTTGTCCCTTCATGCTCCAGGACTTGATAGGGCAAGACGCCATGATCTTTGTCTTTTTAATGTTCAGTTTAAGCCCAAGCTTCTCAATCTCTTCTTGTACGCGCATCAAAAGTCTCTTGAGTTCCACTTCACTTTTTGCCATTAAAGTGGTATCATCCGCAAATATAAGGTTGTTGATACGTTTTCCAACAATCTTACTCCAGCTGAAGACTCGTCCAGACCGGCCTTCCTCATGATGCACTCTGCATATAGGTTAAATAGGCAGGGCGACAGTATGCAGCCTTGCCTCACTCCTTTCTCAATCGGAAACCAATCAGTAAGACCATGCCCAGTTCTGACTGGGCATGGTCCTGAGGACACAGATAAGGTGAATTGGAACTTCCATCTCTTGGAGAGCTTGCCACAATCTGCAATGATCTACGCAGTCAAACGCTTTCGCATAATCAATAAAGCAGAAGTAGATGGGTTTTTGGAACCCTCTTGCTTTTTCCATGATCCAGCGAAGGTTGGCAATTTGGTCTCTAGTTCCTCTGCCCTTGCGAAACCCAGCTTGCACGTCCGGAAGCTCTCGATCCACATACTGCTGCAGCCTACCTTGGAGGATTTTCAGCATCACCTTGCTAGCATGCGAAATAAGCGCGAACGTGCGGTAGTTTGAACAATCTTTGGCACTGCCTTTCTTTGGAATGGGGATGTAAACTGATCTCCTTCAATCCTATGGCCACTGCAGGGTTGTCCAAATCTTCTGACATAATGTATGCAGAATGTTAAGAGCGTCATGGTTGAGGTTTTGAAGCAACTCAGCTGGAATGCCATCATTTCGCTAGCTTTGTTCTTAGCAAGGCTGGCTAAGACCCATTCAACTTCACTCTTCAGGATGCCCGGCTCGAGATCAGTAATCACAAGCGTCCTATGTTGGGTTTGCACATTCGGGTCCTTCTTGTACAGTTCTTCTGTGTATTCCTGCCACCTCTTCTTTACCTCTGAGGCTTCAGTGAGGTCCTTGCCTCGTTTGTCTTTTATCACGCCCAGCTTAGCACAGAAGCTTCGTTTGATATCTTTGATTGTCTTATACAGAGCTCCTGTGTTCCTTAATTGGCTGTTGTCCTCAACTGCTTGGCACTGTATGTTCAGGAAGGCATTCTTATCTCTCCTTGCTATTTTCTGAAAATCCAAATTGAGAACATTGTATCTTTCTCTTTCCCCGCTAACTTTTGCCATCCTCCCTTCCTCAGCTGTTTGCAAAGCCTCTTCAGATAACCAGTTTGCTTTCTTGCATTTCTTTTGCTTTGGAAATACCTTAGTAGCAACTTCTTGTATTATATCACCAACATCAGTCCACATCTCTTCGGGCTCTCTGTCTTCTAGATCTAATTCTTGAAATCGATTCCTCACTTCCACAGCATATTCTAATGGAATTTATTTCAGATCATACCTGAAAGGCCTTCCAGTTTTCTGCGTTTTCCTCAATCGAAGCATAATTTTGCCAACAAGAAGCTGATGATCGGTGCCACAATCGGCTCAGGCCTTGTTTTTACTGCTTGTATAGCGCTTCTCCATCTCTGCCGGCAAAGAATATAATCCATCTGATTTTTGTACAGACCCTCCGGTGAAGTCCATGTGTACAGGCGCCTCTTGTGCGGTTGAAAATGAGTATTCGCTATGGTCAGGTTGTTTTCTTGACAAAACTCTACTAGCCTCTGCCCTGCTTCATTTGGCTCGCCAAGACCGAACTTGCCTATAATTCAGGATATTTCTTCACTCCTGACCTTAGCATTCCAGTCTCCTATGAGAAACACTACGTCTGATGATGGGGTGCTGTATAAAGGCATTGTAGGTCCGCATAAAATCTCTCAACGCCAGCTTCTTCAGCAGTAGTGGTCGGTGCATAGACTTGGATAACTGTTATGTTGAAAGGGTGACCTTGGATCCGAAGTGCAATCATTCGGTCGTTTTTGGGGCTGTACCCCAGCACTGCTTTGCCCATTCTTCTGCTTACTATGAGAGCGACCCCATTCCTTCTCTTGGATTCGTGCCCACAATAAAAGACATAATGGTCGCCGGAGTTAAATTCTCCTATTCCGGTCCACTTGAGCTGGCTGATACCAAAGATATCAATGTTCAATCTGTCCAGTTCTCACTTGACGAAATCCAGTTTACCTTGCGTCATAGATCTTACTTTCCATGCTGCTATGTGATATATCTCCTAGCAACATCGGACTTTCCGGTCGCTTCCCGACACATCCACAGCTGAGCGTCCTTTTGGCTTTAGCCTAGCCGCTTCATTCGTCCTGGAGCTACTAGGAATCGCCCTTTGTTCATCCCCAGTAACATGTGGGACGCCTTCCAACCTGGGGGGGGGGGGGGGCTCATCTTCCGGCACCATATCATTAATGGTATTGTGACTGGCCATAGGGTTTTCTTGGCAGGAAATACTGGAGTGGGCTGCCATTACCTTCTCCAGTGAATCAAATTTTGTCAGAACTCTCTGCCGTGACCTGTCTATCTTGGGTGGCCCTACACAGCAGAGCTCACGACTTCATCGAGTTTCGCAAACCCCTCCGCCACGACACGGCAATGATCCATGAAGGGGGAATTACGTGGGTAGTGAGGATCAAGGACATATGCTCATTCGTTAGTAAATATTGAGGTCCTACTCGTTTACGCGCGATACTATAACAAACTAATGAGGTATCTGAACAGAATAATGGACCTACCTGGCTGCACGAGAAGCTAAAGGGAGAAACTAACCTACTAAATTAGATATTAGATTTTTTAATCAACTCTTTTACACACAGAGCTTTAACCAGTAAATGCTTTTAGTTTGAACTGGTTTACTTGCGAAGCTAAATAAAATAGAGAACGGCTATTGAAATCGAATTTAAAGATTTGTCGATACCCGGAAAAAGTACCGCTAGACCGTAGGGCGATAAGCCACACACTGCTGGGACTGCTGCTAATACCAAAACCTTAGCAAAGTACATAGAGGTTGTCTGGAAGTACTGGTGTTGCCTTAAGTAGAGACTGCAGTGCAAAATGAGCGAACGCGCCTAACTCGTGGTTGCTTTTGAAATTAAGAGAGAAAACAAACAAAAGAACATGTCCGATGGCATTTGTCATGACAGCGACAGCTCTGTCCCTAAACCAACTAAAGCATAAAGCTATACTTAGGTAGTGAAAATAATAATAATAATAACCAATGAAGGACCCTATTCACCCACTGAAATTTGTTAAAATCGCTGGAGCGAAAGACAAATTAGACAGGAAATGTTGAGAAAAATATCACATTCTGGCAATTACTATCCAATTTACTGACTGAAAAATTTTTTTCTATCAAAATAATAAAGCGAACAATATTCTGAGGCTGTTAAGTGCTAGTTCCCGACAAGAAGTCTTATGCTCACGGTTTTAGTGATCTGGCGTGAAGATGAGGCGACACGATGAGGGTGCGATCCGCTGGCAGTTTCTACACAATGGTGAAGATTTGGCCGGGGCAACCCAGGGCAGAGCCCCGAAAAGCTCAAGGCTACGGAGGCAGACTGAAGCTCGTGCAGGTTCGCTGTCGCATTTTTGTTACATGCACACAGCTAATAACGAACAGGCGCTGGCACATACACACACACACACACACACACACACACACACACACACATCAGCATACACAACATGCTGCACACCCGCCAGCCGCACCAAACTCCGATGTCTGCCACCGAAAAGGAACGAGACACCAAGAAGTGCTGACGCGCACGGAGTTGAAAGGGGGAGGGGAAGGAAGCAAAAACACAAAAAAACGGAGAGTTCACGGCCTCCGCGGTAGAGGAGGAGAGATGAAATCCGAGCCCGCGATGCAGCGATCGCCACCTGTCTCTGAGGATCAGTCACCGTATAGACTGCGCGGAGGCGGCCATATACTGAACTGCTATCATTTTCTTGATATTTAGAATCACCCAACTTAACCGACCATGCTTTGTGCACCGGACTGCCGCCGCATACTAAATGAAAATGTGAGTTAGTAGGCGGAAAGAGGATCATGTAGCCATAACCCACCGTACTCCTGGATTAAGGCACACAAGGTAATAATCATAGCGCAGCGAAATCTGCTGAATAATTGAAATATTTAGTCGTAGCTATTTTCAAAAACGGACAAAATTATGTCAAAACTAAGCATGCAGGCCATGCTGAGTGTAGAAAAATTGAAGCTCGGCCCCATGATGCCAATATTGATTATTTGCAGAAGGTAGGCGAAGGCCATATATTGCTAACATAATAATTGTGACGCTACATAATTAAGGCCCCGATGAGGCTGTATAAAGTCCTGTTGACACCAGGCATATGACCATGGTCTGTCTATATAAGGTCATGATGATTCCATATATGCCATTTATCAGGCCACATAAGGTCGCGAGGATACCATATATGCCCCTGATCAAGCCATAAAAGGTCCCATTACCCGTTCAGATATGGATTATATGTTGCATGATATGGCCAAATCTGAACCTATAAGGGCAACATTTTGCATATATATGACCTTCTTCTGGCCTGATATCAAATTTGATTTGCCCATATAAGGTCTTATTTATATTCCTTATATATTTCTATATGAGAGCACATGTTCCTTATCTGGAGCAGATATGGAATTTCCGTAAGGGAAGATGCACTGCCATTGAAGGTAGTCACAGTCGGATGTGGCGAAACCTTGTCCGTGTCTTACTTTCTTCCGTCCTTCGGGTACTTTCGCGCTATTTTCCATCATGAATGTTAACCAACTCGCCCGACTTTCGGCATTACACCTAGAACCGCCATGTAATCGCGAACGAAAACGTGTTCTTGCTCCTTGAAAGGCAAATCTGTGTAGCTCGGCATTGCAACGCTTCATGCTGGGACTGCTAAACTTCCTCTGTAAAAACTTCAGTTCGGAGCGCCATACACTGCATAAACAGAGGAATTGCTTATTTCAAAAACATTCACACTCTCAACGAGTGCCCCTGCATCTCTGAAGTTTCCACCTGCGTTCACAATCAGCAGTCTCCTCGCACTTCCAAGATCAATATTATTGGAAAGTTGTCGACATTAGAGAAATTGAGCTTTCTGGACCTTCTGCATTCATTCGCGGGCTGTGTTGACCTCGCGTACAAAATAGATCACACAGCAGTTATCAAGCATCTCATTATTACCAAAGACACCGAACGACCAGTGAGGCAACCCTCTTCTGAGTGTCCTCAGAAAGCAGATTCGATTCGCAATCAGGTCTACCAGATGCTTGACGATGATGTTATACGGCCCACAACTGAATCCATAGGCAACTCCTGTTGTGTTGGTCAATACAATAAAAAGATGGCACTTCACGTTTCTGCGTCGGCTAATAGTGGTGAAACCATTTCAAGGAGAACCGAGAAATCTTAAATTAAACGCGGGTCTAAGGAAAGGGGCCATGTGCAGATAAGCTATTGTGACCCTGAAAACGCACAGTGACAGGCTCATGAATAGACAGAATCTAAAAGTAAAATTCCATGACCGTACAATTCCTTCCTATGTCAGACTTCAATCTTCAGGGTTTTTTCTGTTCTGCACCTAAACGCTCGTTGTACCAAAAAAAGAAATATTTTCTCGTTTTCTGTATGCAATATGCTTTAGACTTTATTGTTCTTTTGTAACTGAAACGTGGTTAATAACAGTACTGGAAAGATGGACCTCTCCGGCAGCAACCACGTCGTTATTAATGGCCCTAATAGGCAACGAGGATGTGCTGCTTTTTTTATTGACACGTGCGAGAAATGTTATATAATTCCTAAATTTCGTACAGGGAATGAAAACTACTAAGTTCTGTTAAAACTTTACTCTCATATAATGCGGTGGTGTACCGGCCACCCAACGGCAATATTGCAATCTTTATAACCTTCTCTGAAAATTATTGGATTATCTTCGGTCAAATTTATGAGGTTAATGCTTGGAAGAGATTTTAATATAGTCCTGTTCAAGCACAGCATCACTGCACGCGAACTCATTGCGGTGTTTCAGTCAACCGTATGACACTGTTTTATTAATTTGATAACATCAAAAACTCGCGTCACACTGTCGGTGGCAACATGTCTGGATCTCTTTTTACAAATATTTCATAAACTGTATCTGTTGTTGGAGCATTTGCACGTTATTCTAGTGGCCATTGCCTGTCTTCATGTCTTATTAAGGGAACAAAGATACAGACACCCTCCGAACCAGCTCTACACAATCCAGTGTGTTTTAGACGAGGCTCTCGCATCTTTTGACTAGAGCGTCAGTGCACAAGACTGGTCTTTTTTTCAGGATAAAATATGCCAGTGATGCTTTTTCAAATTGTTTACCTAAATATTACAGAAATATATGTCAAGCACTTCCTCTTTAAAGCAATTAGGCAATCTAAACGGATCAGAAAGCCATGGCTCCTGCCCAAGCTGAAGCGAATGATAAAGGATATGAACAAACTGTATCATATCTTTTTAAATGGTTGGTCTTTAAAATCCCTGCTATTGTTAAAAAAAAATCTAGACATACGTTGAATAGTGAACTCAGTCTAGCCAATATAGCTTATTACCCAAAGATGTTCAATCACCATACATCGAAAAATTAGGACGCCGTTTTGATTATTTTAAATAACTTGATGGGTCAGCAGTGCTAAAACGCATCAATTGTGCTACTACTCTATGATAGCCGCGATCTATTCGGAAAGGAATTTGCTGATCATTTTAAACGCGATCCTTTAGCTAGCGGTGTGACTGTGATTGAACAACCTGAATCGCCATTATGCTGTAGGTTCATAGAAAGTATTTTTTTGAGCCAAACAATGAAACAAAGGTGCACACAACGTTCATAGAATTGAACAATTGCAAAGCATTGGACATAAACAATCTTCATATGAAACCAATGAAATGTGTACTGAATTTGATTGCACCCGTGCCAATGCACGTATTTAATTTGGTAATTGAAACGAGGTTTTCTTAAAAGTAATAAAATGAACGACACTGTTTTTTTTCGAGGTGGTAATAAAATTATGGCGTCCACCAACGGGTCAATATATGCTATTCTTGTTTTTTCTAAGGAATTAGAAAAATAAATTTTCTCCCCTCTATCTAATCTTTACCGAAATACAAATTATTTCAGATTTTTGGTTCTGTTTCCGAAAGAGCAAATCGATACAAGAGCCTTGATGTCTCGTAAAGATTATGTGCAACAAATAATCGAAAAGGATATTTTTATCACCAACTTTTCATTGACTTGATTGCCTTAAACACAACTATGTTATTCATACACTTTCTCAAAATGAAGCTCGCGGTACACCCCTAAACATTTTAAAATCATACCTGAATAACAACAGCAATCTGTCCAAATGGGAAGCGATTAGTCTTCTTCCCTACGCGTATCGAACGGTGTGTCTCAGGGAAGTATACTAGGTCAGCGGCGTTTTGATATTTGGTCACAACCTAAAATGCCTCACACGAACAGACGCAGTGACGTGCGGGTAGACCTACAAAACGTTCTCCAGGCGTTCACGAAGCATTCTTCGAACCAGGTCCGGCACGAGCGCTCTCCACGCGCCAACAACTACTTTGTCGTCGTTGCGGCCCAGCGCCGAGGCCGCGAGGTGCTTTGCACGCGGCATTATCCTCCACTCCGCCTAAAAAATGTATGCATGGCCTCGATGAAAAAAGAGTCATGTATAGAAAAAACGAAACAACGAAGAACCACACAATAACAGCACAAAAGAGCACTACACAGTCTGGGCAAGATGGAGAGCTGGTAAACACAGCGTCGATGACTTGCAGTCCCGCGAAAAGTAGGGCTTCAGCCTCACCACGTGAAACGACTTTGGGCCGCTGACGCTGATGAGCCACTCTCATAGTTCCGTCAGGCTCAACTTCGTAGTTCACGTTGATTAGGCGGCGGAGGACTTGTACGGGACAAAATACCGATGCTGGAGCTTTTAACACAGGCTCTTGCGAGGCACAAGTGTCCACACCCACATCTGATCACTTGGTTTGTAGTGCACATCCCTGTGGCGAAGGTTGTGATGTCGGGCATTGGCTGCTTGTTGTGCCTTGTGTTGGTATTTACTAAGGTAATCGCTAATAGAATCAGTACAACCTTAGACTGCAATCAAGCAAAGGATCAAGCAGGGTTTCGGAAACGGTACTCTACTATCGATCATATCCATACCATCAATCAGGTGATAGAAAAATGCTCGGAATATAACCAGCCCTTATACATAGCATTCATTGATTACGAAAAAGCATTTGACTCAGTTGAAACCACGGCGGTGATGCAGGCATTGCGAAATCAGGGGGTAGACGAGCCGTACGTGAAAGTGCTGGAAGATATATATAGTGGCTGCACAGCAGCCATAGTTCTGCATAAAGAAAGTAACAAAATAGCCATAAAGAAAGGTGTTGGGCAAGGAGACACAATCTCCCCAGTACTATTCACAGCTTGTTTAGAGGAAGTATACAGAAACTTGGAATGGGAGCAGTTAGGGATAAGGGTAGATGGAGAATACCTCAGTGATCTGCGATTTGCTGATGACATTGCTTTGCTAAGCAACTCGGGGGATGAACTGCAAATAATGATTGATGACCTAGACAGAAAAAGTAGAAAGGTAGGCTTGAAAATCAATATGCAGAAGACTAAGGTAATGTTCAACAGCCTCGGGAAGGAACAGCAGTTTGCATTAGGTAGCGAAATACTGGAAGTAGTAGGCGAATATGTCTACTTAGGACAGGTAGTAACCGCAGATCCAGACCATGAAAAGGAAATAACAAGAAGAATAAGGTTAGGATGGAGCGCATTTGGCAAGCACTCGCAGATTATGACTAGCAGCTTACCGGTATCGCTCAAGAGGAAAGTGTACAACAGTTGCGTCTTGCCTGTACTCACCTATGGGGCTGAAACGTGGAGGCTAACCAAGAGAGTTCTACTTACGTTGAGGACAACCCAGAGGGCTATGGAACGAAAAATGGTAGGGGTAACATTAGAAGATAGGAAGCGTGCAGATTGGGTCAGAGAAATAACTCAAGTTACCGACATTCTAGTGGAAATTAAGAAGAAGAAATGGACATGGGCAGGACATGTAGTGCGAAGAGAGGATAACCGATGGTCGCTGAGGGTAACAAACTGGATTCCAAGGGAAGGAAAGCGTAGCAGGGGGCGGCAGAAAGTTAGGTGGGCGGATGAGATTAAGAAGTTCGCAGGGGTCAAGTGGATGCAGCTAGCACAGAACCGGGTTAATTGGAGAGATATGGAAGAGGGCTTCGCCCTGCAGTGGGTATAATCAGGCTGATGATGATGATGATGTGCCTTGATGTGCAAGCGAGCTGGCTGGCGTACTTGTTCTTCTTGTTCATCGAACTAGCCAGCGTCGGAGGTGATGTCCTCCCCGCATGGTAGCATGGCGTCTAACATCATGCGCACCTGCGTAACATGCACGCGACGGAACGGAAGAAAACGTGTTGTTACCTGCCTCGCGGTATTGTAAGCGAAGATAATGTAAGGCAGTATTTTGTCCCACGTCTTGTGCTCAACATCGACGTACATTGAAATCTTGTCTGCCGTAGTTTTATTGCACCGTTCTGTTAGCTCATTCGTTTGCGGATGGTAGACGGTAGTTCTTCGATGTTCAGTGTGGCCCATTGTCAGGATAATCCTTAAGAGTTGAGCGGTGAATGCCTTTCCCTGGTCAGCGATGATGGTCAGCGGGGCGCCATGTCGAAGAACAATGACATACATAAAGAACTCAGCCATTTCGGCCGCAGTACCGCACGCAAGAGCCTTCGTCTCAGCGAAGCGGGTGAATTGGTCCGTAGCAACAACGATCTACTTGTGGCCAATCGATGACCGCGGAAAGAGCCAAAGGAGGGGTATGCCCACTTTTTCGAATGGTATTTGTGGGGGATAGGTGGACTGAAGCATGCCGAGAGGTGGAAGTGCAGGCTTCTTATGCCACTGGCATAGCCGGCACGTTCATACGTATTGCTTGACGTTGGACGCAAGTTGCGGCCAGTAATAATTTTGGCGAAGTCTAGAGAGAGTGTGCGTGTAATCAAGATGGCCGGACGCGGGTTCGTCATTACATGCACGAAGTACTTGATCTAGTAGACCGAATGATACAAAGAGCAGGTAAGTTTTTCACTGGACACAGAATTGATTTCGTAAAGCACAGCACTCAGGAGACAAAAGGACGATAGTCTACGAGCTAGGTACCGGGACACGCTGTCTGGACATGAGGTCGGAAGTGGTATCTGCTCCCAGGAAGCTATCGTCGTTCCCAGTGTCTTGCGGAGGGCGTTCGACGGGTGCTCGTGACAGACTATCACGTCTGTGTGGTTCCGACCAGACTTGTAAGTGATAGCGAAATCGAATTCTTGCAATCGTAATGCCCAACGAGCAAAGCGGCCGCAAGGGTCTTTTAAATTCTTCAACCAACAAAAAGAGTGAAGACTGGCGATGCCACGAATTCGTCTTCCAAACAGATACGGTCAACATTAAGCGGTGGACCACACTACCGCCAAACATTCTTTTTCTGTGGTAGAGTAGTTTGAATCAGCGCGCGAAAGTGCGCGGCTAGCGTAGCGATTACCCTGTAAACGGTGTCTCTTCTCTCTGTGTAAGCATCGTCGTCGAAATGTGCGAGTATCGGGGGAGCTTGGAGAGGGTGCCGTAGCTCGTCAAAAGGTGTCTGCTTTTCGCTACTCAGGAAAATGCTACATCATCCCGAGTTAGGAGCGTGCGAGGACTAGAGAGCTTAGTGAAGTTTGTGATGAAGCGGCGATTGTAGGAACAGATACCCAGAAATCGCCGCACTGCTTTCTTGTCTCTGGGAACTGGGAATGCTGCAACAGCCGCGAGTTTCTCAGGCTCCGCCCTGATGCCGCTAGCACACACGACGTGCCCGACAAACTTCAATTCAGTGAAACCGAAGTGGCACTTTTCAGGCTTGAGAGACAGATTGGTGGATCAAACAGCGTCGAGAACAGCTTTGAGACGGTGCAGGTGTTCTTTAAAAGTTGCAGAAAAGAGATGACATCATCCAACTAAACTAGACATGTCTGCTACTTTAGACCAGTGAGCACCAGTTCCATCATTCTTTGGAAAAATACTGGAGCACAGCAAAGCCCGAAGTGGAGAACACGAAATTCGTAAAGCCTGACCGGTATGATGATACGCTTACCAAGCATTCATGAAGCGTTCTTCGAATAAGGTCTGACGCGAGCACTCTCCACGCTCCAAGAATCACTTCGTCGTTGTTGCGGCCCAGCGCTGGGAACGAGCGGTGCTAGGCTCTTGACAATATATAAATGATTGATGGTAGTTCAAAATTATTTACATGTGCAGATGATAACAGCCTACTCAAATCTACTCCCGATGCAAAAATTTTAGCTACAAAGTGGAATCAATTACTCATTAAACAAATATACTAGTCCCATTCAAATTATGCCGAGAAAAATGCTAAAAAGACAAAGGTAAATACTTTTCCGTGCAAACAATGAGAAAGTTGTTGCCTCACGTAAGTAAATATTGAAATAAAAAAATTCTATCTGTAGATAAATATAAAATCTATGGAATTATCTCTTGAACGCATCTGAGTTGGGATCGACATGTAGAAAATATGTGAAATAAATTCTCTTCATGAAGCGCTGTCAAGACGTCGATGGCTTCTTCCTGCTCCGGTTAAAATTCAAATTTATTATGCTTTCTTTGCCTCTGTTATAATTATTACAGGTTAGTTTAGGCGACCGCTACGAAAGCCCATGTAACAAAAGTGCAATTTATAACAAAGAAAATTATTCTTTATTAGCTTTCCTTACATCTCCCGACGAGAACTGCTTTCCAAAATTACATAAAAATTTGTCTAAAACATATATATATGCATTCCCTATGTTGCATTCATTTTACAATTCTCCTCAAGCTTTAGGACTTTCTTATTAAGCACTACACGTATAACATCCCCAACAAATTCGATTTGCACCCGAAATACCTATGTTTAATTTATTTCATACCTTCGAAATAGTTATAGAATCCAGGTAATTGAACACAACTTGCCAGCAGCTAATAATAATTATTAAGTTCTAGCTAATGTGCGCCAAATGATCTTAAAATGTATTTTATTATTATATAGCAAGTTTGTTTGTGCCTCTGCAACATTCTTTGGCCCCATGATTTCTGAATGATTTTCCTTTTTTTTGTCCCGTTTTCGTCTTATTTCATGTATGAGACTTGCTTTGGGTTTCGAAATATACTGATTGCATCTGGTAATAATTTCCTTGTGCTCTATATTGTCGACTCTTCTTAGTCATGTTGATGTGCTTCCTATCGCTATCTTCCAGTTTCAAAGGTTCTTGGGCTTCTGTCAAGCTGTTTCTAGCAGCTTTAAGCCCCTAAACCTCTCCAGGATGTATTTTGGTTAAGGAAAAATAATGAAATTGAAATTTACTACAAAAAGCTAAACAACGTGACAAAGAAAAAATTTTATCCTTTCCCCTAATCAATGATCCTTCGGATCGACTTCGATTATGAGTTTCATTCATGGATTTCAGAAGTGGTTACTGTCTAATTGAGCTCGACGAACGGGGTCGTGAAAATACCGCCTTTATGAATCAGATGGCATATACAATCGTAAGGTGCTCCCCTTCGACCTCAGTTTTGCACCGGCTACGTTTCAAACCACCGCACGTTATGAATGCGAAGTTAGCGCATCGTATTTCCTCACGCATCTCGACGAGATAGCGCTCTACCTTTTATATGTGCACCGTCACGTCCGTGGCGTCGCTCAGCCTCGATTTTGTGAGTGCGAGCGAAGCCGATTGCTTTTTGACGGTTACGTTCCCACGGCATCAGAGCGCCTCCCTCTAAAACGGAAAGCGCGACTATAGTATACTTAGAATTCACCTCTTTTGTGTATCCCATCGCATAATTTCGTTTTTCTCTTTTTATCATTTGAGCGGCGAGGATTAATACTAACATAAGAATAAGCAAGGTAAGAATACAGTGCAAGCTTTCACAAGTGTGACCAGAGCACTTGAACAACTGCTGATAGTTCGAAGAAATGTAATGTTAAAACAGTCGTCATCATCATCAGCCTCACTATACCCACTGCAGGGCGAAAGCCTCTCCCGTGTTTCTCCAATTAACCCAGTCCTGTGCTAGCTGCATCCACTTGACCTCTGCGAACTTCTTAACCGCATCCGCCCGCATAACATTCTTCCGCCCCCTGCAACACTTTGCTTCCCTTGAAATCCACATTTCTATAAGTAACCATCGGTTATCCTCGCTTCGCACTACATGTCCTGCCCATGCCCATTTCTTCTTCTTAATTTCCGCTAGAATGTCAGTAACCAGTTATTTCTCTGACCAACTCTGCACGCGTCCTACATGGTAGAAGAACAAATGGTAGCGCAACTCCCATAGACGCCTGCGTGTCGACTCTGAGCGAGGCTTTAGTTTCCCAGCGCCCCCTGCGAACTGTGAGGCACAACAAACACGTCACGTTTCTTGTGACGTTACAGTGACGTACTTTTGGCGGGGAATTTGATTGTCTTTTTATTTATGAACGAAAAACAAGGCCAACAACGACGGAGGCAGAACGATGCTCGGATAAGGCAGAAAAATGGACACCGTAACTGTTCAGCCGACTTTACTTGACATGGATTTCTACTGTCAAGTTTTACGTTAACTGAAATGTTACGGCATCTTTAACCACCTTATCATAGCATCGTTCTGCCTCCGTCGTCGTTAGCCTAGTCTTTCGTCGCGCGTCATGTAAACGCATTCTGGGGCTTATTTCTTCGGGCACGTTTGGGAACAAGGGCCTTCAAGTGAATTCGGCAAGCACATGGATAGAATCACATGGCTTGAGGAATTTCACTAAGGGCATAAATGAGCGAAGCTGTGCTGCATAGAAAGCCAGGCTTTATTAATTCACGATTACTTACATTGACGCTTCACGACAATGAAATCTTTAAGTGTAGGAAAGCGACCACCGCTCATTCGTCACGGTCTTCATGAAATACTCGTGATAACAAAATGACCTGAGCGTAGGTCTCCCAACGAGACGCGGTGAGATTATAAAACGGTAAAAGATCTTGCTAACAAAGTACATATCAGCGTCAAAGAACAACAAAAACAAACGAACGGAATAACTAACGCTAGCGCTAGAACGCCAACCTGTAAGAGCTTAGGTGAACAATTCAAACTGGGATTGCTAGTATTTAGAAGTTAATGCGTCTGAGAAGTGAAAATATCTACGATATAGCTTCGCTTTAATAAATCTCGCCCTGTTCACGATTCCCATATTTTATTCGCGCTTCATTTGCCACTGAAAGGAATCAATGTGAGGTTACAAATTTACAACTTAAGCATTTAACATGTTCATGAGAAAGATCCCATTGACAATAGGAACATCACTGTAATAACAGCTAAATCACGTTCAGCGAACGTTGGTGCGGTAATACGACGCAGTAAGCAAAACATGCAGCAAAGGGAGCGGAACGGAAGGCTTTGAGCAATGCGACACGCTTCTTGGGGGCAATAAAATCTCACCTTCACCGCTCAATTAAAACATGCAGCGATACGCCGCTCATGCAGACGTGTATCCGTAAAACAAGCCACCACTTTTACGACGTGCCTGGGAGGCCGAGCCGAGCCGCCGAGCTGTGACGCAGCATTGTCCCATCGTCCGGAAATGCCCACATGCAGCGGCAATCAGTTTCTCATCGAGCACAGACAGTCTTCGCCTTGCTGTAAAGCTCTACCACAACCAGCAGAATGAAATACTGACTGTTTGTTACAGATAACCCACTCTGTACGCAGCACGCAACGTTGAACCGAGGCCGATGACGCAACCATTCCGCGGATGAAAAAAGCTTTGGTCTGAGCCATATCTGAGCTTTGGGCAACTACGCAGCGGATAATAAGTGGCCGAGAGAGGCTGTTAGAAACAAGTTAAAATATTATTAAAAATGTGACACATTTTTTCTTACGCAAGAAACAAAAACTGCATTTATTCCTGAGCGCGAATATTATGTTTACTTTCTAGTTCTTAGGAGTTCTGGCAGATCTTATTTTCTGTGCGCTAGTAATTTGCCTCACAGTTCGCAGGAGCCCTCATCCTCTAGTTGATGCCGCTGGCAGTAGGCAGCAGCACATGTTTTCTTCCAAGTTGCGCGACCAGTTGTACATTGACCTTGCGTCCTATCTCTTAATGTTACCCCTACCATTTTTCGTTCCATAGCCCTCTGAGTTGTCCTCAACTTAAGTAGAACCCTCTTGGTTAGCCTCCACGTTTCAGCCCCATAGGTGAGTGCAGGTAAGATAGAAACTGTTGTATACTTTCCTCTAGAGCGATACCCGTAACATGCTAGCCATAATCTACGAGGGCTAGCCAAATGCGCTCCATCCCAATGTTGTTCTGCTTAGTATGTTAAGTGGTTTAACGACCCAAACAACTAAGGCTATGAGGGAGGCCGTAGTGAAGGGCTAAGTGCTACGTTGAGTGCACTCCCACTATGCCACAGGGCTGGGCTATGGAGATGGTATATACATCTTCTGCACACACTAGCAGATTAGTAAATAGCACGTATATGTTAGTAGGACACGACTGAACCACTGAACTGAACTGATATGCTAGTCGGTACTGGAAATTGCGAAAGCAACATTACACTTCTGTTGCGAAAGCGACATTACACTTCGGTTGCAAAAGCAACATTACACCAAGCCACCTCCTTTGTTGCACCAGTCCCATTCCCGATGGAGACTACCTCCTGGCACCCATTTTTACCTGCTGTTGACTCAGCAAGTTGCACTGCCCCATACCATTGTCATCATCAAGGAGAATACACTCTATCTGCTGTTTCTAAACTTCGGGTATTCATTTTAAGTTTTCCTGTTCCTTTTATGGTCCGGATCTGCGGTGATTACCTGTTGTAAGAAAACATTTTCGCATATTACCAATGTGTCGGTAGTTAACGGAAATTGCTGTTCGTTCCTGAGGCTGTAGAACATTACCTTGCCTTCTGTATATTGATTTTAAAGCCTACCTTTCTACTTTTCAATTTTAGGTCATAAATATTTATTTGCAGTTCATCTCCTGAATTACTTAGCCAGGCAATGTTATCAGAAAACCGCAGATTATTGAGATATTCTCCATCTACCCTTATCCCTAACTGCTCCCATTCCAAGTCTGTGAATTCTTCCTCTAAACAAGCTGTGAATAGTTCTAGGGAGATGGTGTCTCCTTTCCAAAACATTTCTTGATAGGAATTCTGTTACTTTCATTACTCGGAACTAGGGTTGCTGTGCAGCCGCTATATGTATCTTGGAGCACTTTCCCTTACAGCTCGTCTGCACCCTGAATCGCAATGCCTGTATGACCGCCGAGGTTTCTACTGAGTCAGCTGAGTACTGAGGTTTTTACTGGGTATGTGTTAGGGCTTGTTATATTCCTCGCATTTTCAACCACCAGGTTGATGGTATGAATATGACCAATAGTAGAGTACCCTTTCCGAAATCCTGCTTGATCTTTTGCTTGACTGCAGTCTAAGGTTGTCCTGATTCTATTAGCGATAACCCTTCTAAATAACGTATGCGTATTAGACAATAAACTTATTTGCATGTGGTTTTTTAAGTCCTTAGCAACCTCTTTCTTACTAATCAATATAATGTTTGCGTTCTTCCATAGTTCCGGTACCGGCCATCACACCAGGCACTGCGTGTAAAGGGTGGCCTTTATCCTAGCCCGATATCACCCCCATACTTGAACAAATACATTGTTACCTTATTCTCTCCATCTGCTTTCTCCATTTTCACAGTTTCTAATGCTTTCTTAATCTCATCCTTTGTTAATGGCAGAACGTCTGACAGCTTTTTCCTACAGCCAACATCATTATGGTCCTTACTACGTTTGCTACTGTATAGATTACTATAGAACTCTTCTGCTACTTTGCCTATCTTTTCCATATTTGTGATGACATTGCGTACCTTGTCCCTTAGCACATGTATCTCATTTTAGCCTATGCCCAATTTCTTCTTCACCTCTTTAAGGCTTCCCCCGTTCTTTACAGCATTCACAATTTTCTCCACGCTATACTTCCGTGTATCGACCACTTTACGCTAACTGATGAGCTTTGATATCTCTTCCAAGTCTGTCTGGTCTTTTGAACCGGAAGCTTGCATACGTTGGCGGCTCTTAATCAAATCTTTCGTCTCCTTAGGCAGCTTACCGGTATCATCTCTAACTATCCTACCTCCTGCTTCTACAGCGCACTCAGCAATAATAACAGTTTTAAAAAAGTTCTTCTCTTAAAACGTGTTTACTTAGAGAGGCCATTCACCTCTTAAGAGCCCTAGAAAAGTGTTCTGGTGTCAACAAACCGCCAGTCCAACGACAGGAGCGTGCTGCATATCAAGGTGGCGTTCCAGTCAGCGTACGCTAGCAGTAAGGATAGAAGTGCCGGCTCATCTGCCGCTTTAGTCAAATATCGCAAATAATATCAGAGTGCGCGTAGCTGAATTCTGCCGCCGAAAATTTTATGTGACGTGCCTACGACAACCGGAACATTGCCGCCCAAATCTTCCCTTTTTTGTTGGATGAGCTAAAAATGTACTCTGTTGTTCTGCCGCCATGAATCGAGACCATTGCCGATGGTAATGTCGCTTATGATTATGAGAAATGCTATTTCCTCACAAGAGAGGACGCGTCTAGCCCACGCCCCGTCAGCCGACATCCTTCGTGCCACCCGTCGTCTGTATGCCGTGAGCGCGGACCGGATATCACCGGAAGCGACAATTGGGGCTCCTCGTAATCATTCACAATATGATGCGCTGCTCTGTTTACATGCCCAAAGCAAATCGACTTCTTCATATTGATCTCCCTAGTTTTGCGAAAATCTTTCTTGACGCATTATGCCGGTTTATAATAGTGTAATACTCCGGAACGTTAATACGACGCGCTGTTCTCGCATTGATATAAATGTGGCTAATGATAGGTAACGTACTCTCTGCCTCAACTGACATACTTGCTATGTTTACTTGGTTGGTGAACTGTTTTTCGTGAGACGTTTTCGGAGTGGCTCAAACGGCTTCAGGCCGTCATAAATGTCATCCTTTCTGCTGGCTTATCCTATAAACCGGAGAAGTAACACTTTTCTCTCGACAAGCCCAAGTCTTTAGGCCCCTTGTCAGCTCCGATGTCATCGGCCCTGACCATTAGAAGACGATGCGAAGCAGGTGTTTTTGACACAATCGTCAAGCGCACGTGAACAATTTTTGGGCCTTTGCCCATACTACGGGCGTTTTGTCGCCGATGTTTCGAAAATCGGGGAGCCTTTAACTCGCCTTAATAAGGATGCCATTTCTTTTGTATGGGGAAACCAAAAACAAGATCTATTCGCCGACTATCAAACACGTCTCCAGTAGTCACAGATATTAGGCCACTTTGACGAGAATGTAGCCGGAAGTCCACACAGATGCGAGTAGTTTCAGAGTTGGTACCGTACTAGTGCAGTGGTGGGACAACAATGAGCGCGTAATCGCCTACTCCATACATACACGGTCAATCCGAAAGAACTACTCCACAACAGAAAAAGAATATCCTGCGGTTACGTGGGCGCTCACTAAATTCAGATGTGTGATTTCATAACTTTATTTTTCCACCATATAAGGAGGCCCCCAATCCCCGCCCCCGGCACGCATTCCTAAGGGACGGGAGGTGGGACCTTCGCGATCAGAAGCGGGCAAAAAGTCATGGCTCTTCTCGGCTTCTTCTGCCAGGCGGATGGCTTATTGCTATGGAGCAGGGACATCGCTTCGCAGCAGGACTTCCCAGGCTTCTCTACAATGTATATTTCTTTTAGCCCCTGGGGAGGTAGCACATTCCCAGATTATATGGTCGAGGGTCCCTCTCTCCCCACAGTGCTTGCATTTATCGTTTTTTCTATTGTCAATCTGCACATAATATGTCCAGACCGGGTTTACAAAGTTCCCAGCTTGCAGGCGCCGCCATGCGAGTGCCTCCCTATTGTTTAGACTTTTATCCGGTGTGGCACCAGTCTCCTGCTTAACCTGTAATTCTGAAGAATCTCCGTATAATTTTGCAGACGCTCGTCCATGTTCCGGCAATCGGGCGGCTCTCCAGTTACCCGGAAGTAGAGAGTTCGGGCTAACTCGTGGGCCGCTTCATTGCCAGGAACGGACATATGTGCAGGGGTCCAAATTAGGCGAATTTTCCTGTTTAGTCATCTACTGGCCAGAATCCTTGCCGCTTCCGGCGAGACCCTTCCCTTTCCGAAATTCCGAATAGCCGTTTTTCTATCGCTGATTATGAAATTGGCTTGCGTACCGACGCAAGCGAGCGCTATTGCAACTCCTTCAGCCGTTTCGGTGTGCCGACTTCTATAGGTGGCGGCTGACATCGGGGCACCTCGGCTATCGACCTCCGAAGACGACCGCCGCCCCCGTCTTGCCACTTGCCCCATCCCCGTACGCAACCTCCTTGCTGTCCATCGAATCGAAGCGTCTGATAAGTGCTTCTGCTCTCTTCTCCCTCCTGTGTGTGTTGAATATGGGATATAATAATGGAACAATCAAAAAGCTAGAGGGATTCACCACGCAAACCACTGGCATATTTAGAAGGATCGCGTTGAATGGACAAGGCCTGAAGGAAAGAAGCTTGCTTAAACTAACCCAAGCTTACGTAATAAGTCGCGTGAGCTGTGCCACACCTTTCTTAAATATCATGTCGGAGGAGAAGAGATTAGACTCTCTCATTCGACGGTGCTTAAAGAGGGTCCTGGGCTTACCAATTACCGCATCCACAGAGAGGCTCCTTTCTATGGGAGTTTACAATAGCTGGGATGAAATAACTGAGGCTCTCAGAGTTTCACAGCTGGAAAGATTAAGTCGAACGACCACGGGCAGAACGATACTCGAGACGGTAGGCCTGCAGACAGATAGGGGGCTACGAGAAAAATCAAGAATCATACAGGACTGTTGATAAAATATAACAATTCCACCCCTCCCTCGTAACTAAATTCAGATCCTACCTTTACTGACGACCATTCAGGGTCATCAGTGACCATCATTCCCTTTGCTGATTGTTGATCCTAAAGGACCCTCTTGGATGCCCTGCACGCTGGAGCTTGCGGCTTCAAGAGTTCGACATTAGTATGTTAGATAAGTCGACGCTGACTCTTCAACACCGACGCTGACTCTTCAGCGCGCACGACTACCACTACCACTCGGCATTGCTTACGCCTACCTGGTTCACGACGCCTTCCTTGAAGCAGTCACAACGTAAACGCTTGCTCGATTGTGAAGTAAAAGCCCTCAGCTTTGTCTGCTCAATGCTTACATTTAGGGCCGCAGGCCAATACCACCTTGCCGTTTATCGCGTGTTTGACACATTTCCCCTACGCAATGACGCCTTGTTCAAATGTACATTTGCATCCGCTCAGGCCGTCTTTCTAATTGTCGTTCCTATGGGTTTTCGCGCCAAATGTATGCGCGCCTGTCACGATGAACCATCGTTTGGACATCTTTACTTCAGTAGCACATCAACACGATTGCGTCAGAAGTATTACTGGCCCAAACTTGGGCCACACTAAGACAGTATATCAAACTCTCATGATTACCAGTGCGGTAAGGCACTCCCTCCAAGCATATCGGTATTATAGCGCTGTCACACGGGCCTTTCAGAGGCCCTCGAACCGACCATCTATCGACTCGAAATCTTTAAAATGCTACTACACTCGCGTTTTCAATGGCCATTGAGTCTATAGTCTATTAAGTGAACGGAACAGCTCAGAACTCTATTCAGATCTCGTAGGCCTTCGAACAAAGCACAATGTGGCTAGCGTAGACCCGAGAAGCGCCACATGCAATCTGTGCACAGCACGTTTACGGTTCAGAACAATAAAAAGCGTAATTATTTGTTATCATTATATTCTTGGTAAAATATTTGTGTGCGTAATAATTTAAAAATTGCATTGCTCTTTTATAAGGCGCATTATTTTTGTACTCTCTACCACCGTAACCTGTGCTATCGTGAAAAGCAAACAATGATAGGCACATCCGTATAAATGTCAATGCATTTAAAAAACCAGTTTATCTTTAACAATAACTAAATCCAGTTACTAAAAGAGGAGTAGTAATGTTTTGTTGTGCATTTATAGAAAGATTTTATTTCTTTAAGCAAAACCGAAAGCGATGATAGTGGCGCCACAAACGTTTGGTTCCGAACACCAGAACCAGAGGTTGGCGTGTAGCAGCGGCACAACTCCGTCGAGTTCAATCGTCATTGAAAGCCTAGAAGGCTATCGAGTCAATCGCCTTTGAAAATGACCGTGAGACAGGGGTAATATAAGCGGTACCTCCGCCAAGATCTCTGTTTTATCTAGTCGGCATTGAGTTGTTGGGGCCGTTTCCATCGTCATCTCAAAGCTTAAGTGTATTTTTGTTGTTACCGTATTGCGATTCAAGCTTCTTCAAAATATTTTTCGGTCATTAAAATACCGAGAATATCCGCGTGCAACTTTCGCAGAGCTTTTTGTTTTGTTGAACACGAATTCCTCACTTCCGTACGCTTCCCTACCTTCACATCTATTATCGAATTTTTACTAATAAGGTCGGTGCATGATTGTTCGTTGCAGCTTGATGCGAGTAGAGAGCTTTGTTGTACTTAATGTCTTGTATGCCCTATGGCTTTGTTTTGTGGATATTTGGCTGTCCAAGTGCATGTCAGCTGTTAAAAAGCTGTCGCAGCACATTTCGTAAACCAATACATTGGTCGCAATGTCTCATGCTGAACAGCTTTATCTGGTCAATATTTTAGGCTGATCATTTTTGGGCGCTAGTCCCCGATTGGCAACATTCGATGTCATTCGCTTGTCATAACCTCTTGTTTCCCGGAATAATTCCCGCCGCCGGAACCTCTTGTTTCCCGGCGGCGTTGGCCGTGAGCGATAAATCCCGGCATGCACTTCATAAATAAAAAGCAACTTCCAAGTTGGGCTGGGTGGGAATCGAACCAAGATCTCCGGAGTGTGAGACGGAGACGCTACCACTCAGCCACGAGTTTTTTTTTTATTGCCTGCTTAGACATACATCGCTACACAACAAAAGTGAAGGCAACACCGCATTCACTAGAAGCGCTTTTGTACCGCTTTCAAGCATCGAACTCGTGGCTGAGCGCAGTAGGCACTCAGCCACGAGTACGATGCTTGAAAGTGGTACAAAAGTGCTTCTAGTGAATGCGGTGTTGCCTTAGAAACCTGCCGTAGAACATTATACTGCGGTGTATATCGGTAATTATGAGCATGTTACTTACAGAAGTCGCAGTTACACGAGTAGCGAAGTACGTTTCCGCTACATTTCTTCTGCGCTCTGCGCACATGCAGAGCCATCTTGCGGCAAACACAGAAGAACCCCTCCTCGCAATGTGCGGCGCTGCCCCGACACGTGGCGCGCCACTCGCCCCTGACGTTTCGCCGTGCACCCTCACGGGTTGTAGAATCAAGCGTCTTTCCTTTCTTTAGATCACTATCTTCGCTCACCCGCTTCTCCCCTTCGGGCCGCGCGGGTACCGGTGCGAGGATGCCCCAATACCCTTGCGTTTAATAAGTTTTCTCGCTCTCTCCCCTTCCAACATCCAGCGTGCGTCACTCGAACAGTGGTGTTTAGGCGACGCGGCTCCTCTTTCCGCTCACAGCGCGATTGCTAGGTGCAGCGTCTGATGCCGGACGCCTCTGACGTGATCGCTGCGCCGTAGCGCTTCTGCTGGGAAAGCGTCCCCTGCGATGTGTGCCGAGCTGCTTCCGAGGAATCATGCTTCTGCGTGGTACTCCCAAGTGAGATAGAGGACGATCCCATCAAGGCGTCAGCCCCAAGATCTCATCCGCCTTCACGGCGCGTCGCTGCCCGGCTTTCTCCCTCCGAGACACCGAGTTCTTTGGTTCGTTCCGCTTGCTCAGGCGAACGTTTCGTTGCCGCGCCGAACGCTGCGTTGCTCGGCGCTCACCGCGTGACTCGTGAGTGCAACGTCCGACGCTCAAGAGCATACCGAGCGAATGAGTGGGCGGTGCGAACGAGGTCCAATAACGCTATCGCGTTCCACTCTTGAAGGCGAAGCTTAAGCGTCCTCCACATTGTTTACATAGAAATTCAGGGTATGCAAACTCTGTGTCCACGAATTACCCTACTGCAACTCAAGCATTTATGTCTCTAAGGCTCCTAACGCTGCCAGCTCGGCCGGTGACGGTGTTCTGCACAGCTGGGTCCTCCGAGCGCATTAGGGTCTCCCATTCCTCTCAGGTCTTTATATGATCTAGGCTCCGCGGGGGAGGCTCTGCCGGACAGATGAAGATGTGGAGGGAAGAGGAAAAGCGTTCTTGGCCCAAGGCACAGGCAGGAGCGGGGAAGGAGGGATGGTAGTGGGATAGGGTAAGGGGTGAGGGAATAGTTTGTATTTGCAGCCTACACCCTACTGTAGCGTGTTTATCTATGAAGGGAGGGGGGATGCGGGTAGGGCTTCGCTCTTCTGGCCAGGCAACCTGCCGATCAGCTTTGACTAGTCGAGTGGGCCTTGCAAATGGATTGGCCAGAGGGCTCCCAGAATTAGGGGCCCTGCTCGGCGTATCCATCAAAGTATTCAATAAATAAAGTCATTTTCTCCTCTTTTGTCGTCGTGCGTCCTAATGGTCAATGAAAGGTATATGGAAGCCCACGCTGATCTTGATCCTTGAGGCGTAGTGAAGATTGCATTTAAAAAACAGCAGTTGACCTGCTGCCCTGTTGCCTGCTCCACCCTAGCCACTGGACTCTCACCCGGTTGAATATATTCGTCCTGACCCCGCCAATCCACACAGAATATCCTCCTTCAAACCAATCGCGACCCCCTCGCATGCCTCCTAATCACCAGGTAGTACTCGCCATAAAACGTAAAGGGGCATTCTACAATCTAACACACGAGATCATATTCATTAACCTAAGCCAGACAGTGCCCTCAATACATTACAATACATTTGCTAATTTCAAATTTACTATAAATCCTACAACCATATTAAAGGCAGAGAGCACGATTCTCATCTACTCGGCACACGAGGAAACCCCCATGACGCAGTGCATTATCTGCTCCTCTTCCATCTCGCTCCGATGCACCTGCCGGTTGACATTGCCGGCTTGGAACATGCCATGTACGCTAGTAGATCACCCTGTGGGTTATGCCGTGCAAAATAGTGGACATTGAAACAAGCCTGTAAATAATAGTGACGACAGTGTACCGCTGTGCCGACCGCAGCAGTCGTCAATCCTCAGCACAAATTTAGGAATTGGTGCAACTTCACCCCATGCGAATGTGCACAACTCAAACCTTTCTCTCTCTTGACAGTGCTCGCATATGCAAAAATGAGGTGTAAGGTTGCTTGGTCGCTACGTCCACACACGCAAGGGGCCAGACACCGCATTAGCCAAACTTCGCAAGTGAAGACCAGCTGTACCGCACGTCCGGCTAGGTTTTCTAGGTTCCGGGCTAGGTTCCGAAGCAAAGGTGCCTTGTAGCTGTAAACGCATATGTCACCAGTCAAATTCTCTATTCTGCTCTTACTTCAACCTACGCAACAAAGGAAAATGACCTTGAGGTCATCCTTCGCAAAAATATAACGTGTGCATTAGATCTCAGAACACTACTTCGAACAGCTATCTTGTGGTCTTGTGGAGGTGAATGCTTCCCCTGCGCTCTTAAAAACCAGTCGATGCGCTTCTATCTTGACCCTATATCCAGCACACCACTCCTTTGAAAGACAGGTTTCGCCTCCCAGAACTGTGGACATACACCATCTTTATGCGACCCTTTCCAGCCAACATATCACAAGAAAATAATATAGGTCGGCGCCTGGCCCTAACGAAAGCCCCAGCCCGCCCTTTTAGCAACAAAAAAGATGCAAAATGCATGGATTCTTGCTGCCCTCCCTACAGGAATGGTACACGAGAGTGATAGTTCACAATGCCAACACAGTTAACAGTCGCGAATTCATACACAATTCACACATACACAGAACATGTCGCGAATTCGGTACATAATCACCCACTCGCTAGGGGGCTGTCGGAAGGCTGAATGAGGCTGGACTCTCTTTCTAGGCTTTATCAACTACCTAAATTACCTTATAGAAACCCCTGCTCTCCACTCGGGTTACTTCCTCCTCCCGATCCAATCTGGAACCACATTTTATTCCGGTCTATGCCTTCAAGGATAATATTACATACTATCAAGATACTAATCGTTTCTACTCCTGCCCATGCAAAGGCACCAAAGGCGAACGATCCGCTGCTTCTCCACCTTTTCAAAAATCCACTGCAGTACAGGACAGTACTAAAGCATTTTTACTCCTCCTTAGCGGCCGCTGCCCGCACTGTAGAGCTGTGTCATCCGATGCCTATCACGTGGTGTGGGCCGGCCGTTCGAATCCGGCTTCTTCCTCGTCCCCAAGCCAACCGGAGAGAACCACTACGAATTATTCGGAAGCCCTATGAAAACCGAAATATTCCTGTGTGCTTGGAGAGGATCGCATGACATGAAGATGGCGTGGCATCGGACGAAAATGGCAGTATATTTCTTATTGAATTGCATTTCGTTTCTAACATATCGCAAAAAGCACCTCGCAATTATTTACCTATTGTGGAACATTCTGATTATGTTAACTATTTCAATCTCAGTGGTTCAAAATTGAGTGTTGGGTTATCAGCTTGTGATTTCATGGGCCTGCCAACTAATCAGCAATTTTTCTGATACATTTGGCTACGGTTTGCGCCATGCCAGGTTACGGTAACAGCGTCTTGGCTTATCCAGCCAGATACCCTTTCGCGTAATACAAGAGTGACATTGCTAGCAGATGGCACTGTTCAGCAACATGAGGATCACTTTCATTTTGTTATTTGTGGAGTTCAGTATTATAATTGGGAACATCATAGCATTATGCATAAAGGGTCCGTACAGCAAAATCGGACAAAATGATCGATAATTTGATGTATTTTACTACGTTGTTTGCAACTATCCGTAAAAAGAAGCATTTGCCTCACAAATACATTATGCCTTTAGATTCCCAAGCTATCGCGGTAATGGTGTCAAACCCGGATCACCCTGAGGATGCACGTGTTTCTCCCTTACGGAAATGCCATATCTGGACTTATAAAAAAATCCAGATCAGGTATATCAGGAATTGGGCAGATATGGTATATTAGGACAGATCTGGGCCAGATAAGGCATATCTGCCCAATTCCTGATTTCGGGTACCAGATAAGGCATATCTGGTTGTACATGCCTGATCTGCCCAATTGCTGATTTCGAGTACCAGATAAGGCATATCTGGTCAGATATGCCTTATCTACCCAATTCCTGGTTTAAAGATCTAGCCCGCATGGCAGGTAGGTTTTGACCTATAGATCTATATATCTGCATATCAACATAACACTTTATTACAACACAAACAAAACAATTTCAGTATTCCAGCTAAACGCACACTCAATCAAGTTTGCCAAGGGAAACCTGAATTTCCCCTTTTATTTCAAACCTTTCAGGAAAATAGCTTTGAAACCACAGGTTTTCTTTTTTCCCTGCCTATATGGAATCGCTCAAAGACGGTCCTGAATTACGTGTGTATACCGAGGGTCAAAGACATGCTCATCCGTTAGTAAATATTGAGATTCTACTCATTTACGCGCGATACTATAACAAACTAATGAGATATCTGAACAGAATGATGTCTACACGAGAAGCTAAAGTGAAATACATTAACCTGTTAAATTAGATATTACATTTTTATTCTACTCTTTTACACACAGAGCTTTAACCAGTAAATGCTTTTAGTTTGAGCAGGTTTACTTGCGAAGCTAAATAAAATAAACAGCTATTAATCGAACTAGACTATTAAAATGAAATTTAAAGGTTTGTTGACACCCGTAAAAGGTACCGCTAAACCGTAGGGCGATAAAACACACTGCTGGGACTGCTGATAATACCTAAACCTTAGCAAAGTACATATAGGCTGTCAGGAAGTACTGGTGTTTCCTTAAGCAGAGACTGCAGTGCAAATTGAGCGAACGCGCCTAACTCGTGGTTGCTTTTCAAATTAGGAGAGAAAACAAAAAAAAAGCATGTCCGATGGCATTTGTCATGACAGCAAGAACTCTGCCCCTAAACCAAATCAAGCATGAAGCTACTTAGGTAGTGCAAATAATAATAATAATAATAATAATAATAATAATAATAATAATGAACAACGATGGACCCTATACACTCACTGAAATTTGTCAAAATTGCTAGAGCGAAAGACAAATTAGCAACGAAATGTACGGAAGAATATCACATACTGGCAATTACCATCCAATTTACTGATTGGAAAATTATTTTCCATCAAAATAATAGTGAACAGTATCCTGAGGCTGGCAAGTGCTAGTTCCCGACAAGAAGTATCGCGATCACGGTTTTGGTGATCGGGCGTGAAGATGAGGCGGCACGATGAGGGTGCGATCCGACACAATGGTGAAGATTTGGCAGGGCCACCCAGCGCAGAATCCCCGAAAAGCTCAATCGACCATCAGGTTCGCTGCCAAGGCTGCGGAGGCAGCTTCCACCCGCAGTGGGACACTGTAATTTCCTCTGTGCCGACGGTCAGACTGAATCTCTAGTAGGTTTGCTGTCGCATTTTTGTTACATGCACACAGCTAATAGCGAACAGGCGCTGGCACACGAACACACACCAGCATACACAACATGCAGCACGCCCGCCAGCAGCACCGAACTACGATGTCTGCCACCGAAAATGAACGCGATACTAAGTGCTTAGGCGCACGGAGTTGAAAGGGGGAGGGGAAAGAAGCAAGCACACACAAAACGGATTGCGCGAGGCCTACGCGGTATACAGCGTGGCAGCGAGGAGGAGAGATGAAATGCGAGCCAGCGATGCAGGGGCCGCCGCTGTCTGAGAGCGAAGAGGGGAACGCAGGAGAGGAGGAGTCACTGTCTAGCCACTGCGGCCCTGGACGAAGCAACCGCCAGCTGTCTCTGAGGGTGAGTCACCGTCTGACAGCGCGGAGGGGGCCGTATACTGAACTGCCATCATTTTCTTGATATTTTGAATCGCTCAACAAACCGACCATGGTTTTGTGCACCGGACTGCGGCCGCATTTTAAATGAAAATGCGAGTTAGTAGGCGGAAAGAGGAGCATGTAGCTATAACCCAGCGCCCTCCTGGATTAAGGAACACATGGTGTAATAATCATAGTGCAGCGAAATCTGCGGAATATTTGAAATATGAGTCGTAGCTATTTTCTAAATTGGATACAATTAACACGCAGGCCATGCTGAGTGTAGAAAATTTGAAGCCCGACCACATGATGCCAATATTGGATATTTGCAGAAGGTAGACGAAGGCTATATATTGCTTATATACAATAACTATGGCGCCTACATAATTACGGCCACGATGAGGTTATATAAAGTCCTGTTGATGCCAGGCATATGACCCTGGTCTGTCTATATAAGGTCATAGCGATGCCATATATGCCCTTTATCAGGCCACATAAGGTCGCGAGGATACCATATATGCCCTTGATCAAGCCATATAAGGTCCCGTTAGCCGTTCAGATATGGATTATATGCTGCATGATATGGCCAAATCTGAGCCACATAAGGGCAACATTTTGCACATATATGACCTTATATGGCCCAGATAAGGACTTACTTGCTGCCTTATATACTTGTATCTGGCAGCATATGTTCCATATCTGAAGCAGATATGGGATTTCCGTGAGGATCTGGCTTGAACCTTATTACCTGCTTGATCTGTAATCCTGTTTCTGTGTCTATGACCCTAGTTATACCTGTCTGTGTACACTTGTGATTTGAGATTCAAGCAAACTTGATATAAGCGATTCCCAGTCACCCGTCCAATACAATGCTGCTATAGTTGGGGGCACCTGCCTATTCAACAGTATCATTTCATTTCATGATGTCTCCTAACCCACAAATGGTTCAATTTTTTGCCATGTTTCCTGTCTACTGCATGTCCTGGAGGCATGTGCATATGTTTTTGCGAAGGGTGCCAAAATGCTGACATTTGATTTCCTGTTGAATAAAGCCCTTTGTGATTTCGCATCACAACTGGAATTTAAAATTTCTTAGTATTAAGATGAGATTACTAAAGACGGCGATGTGAGGGCAAGGGTAAGGGATGACGACCAATTTTATTAATTCAGGGTGATTAACAGCCAGAAAGATAGATCACTGAGAATGACGTAGAGTCAAAGTTTTAAATCTTCGCGACAGAAGTACATATGTTCGAGAAATTTTACCATATATGGTTACGACTGCCAAGTTATGAATATTTGAAGGTAGTGTTGTTTGTCTCAAAATCTCAAATCACAGGAATACACATTTTTTCCACACAGGCTAGAGATAAGCACCCTTGAAAAAAAACATTGTGAACATATACATCGACCATGCTATTTTTTGCTTTATAAACCACAGGGTTCTGTATGTATGTTGGCTTCCGGTATACCGGGAGGTGTCAATGAACACGTCAAGTGTTAGAGAACTGAGCAGATCACAGGCATGGATCTGGTAGATTTTTCGCACGTAATATTAACGAGAATTGATTGGGTTGGGGAAGGGGGGGGTTAATGCGCCGGTACCACATGACATGGCGGGGGCTATACAGCACCCAAGCATTGTAGTGTGGCCACGTGGTGCCCAGCGTAGAGCAGCATCTCCGAGCGACGCTGCTTAACCTATCGGGCAGGCCAATGCGCCCTAATACTTATTTACGTTCGCTTGCTCCGTCTGCAAGTGAAACTGGCTCCTGGCTAGTGCTGTGAGGCCGCTGTGAAAGATTTACTTGATGTGCGCTCTCGTGGTGTAATAAATTTCTATTGTGCGTTTATCTCGTCAGCCATTTTTGTGTCAGAAAATACTCATGTGGTATACCAACTGAAAACTAAAAAGCTAGTTGAAACGAATCTGCGACATGTATGCATTTCTCTTTTTTGTGTCTTCCCACCGTACTTCCTTTATTCGCTGTGCTTGCTCCCGGCATGTTCGTGCCCTGTTTGCATTCGGCTCTTTCTTTTTGCTTTTTTTTCGCGGTGGTTTATTCGCTTTGGTTCCAGGTGGCTGACCCTAGGGTCTCTGAGTGGTTCGTCGCCCTTTCTGATGAGATGAAATACGAAAACGCATTTTCTGATTTCGCTGAAGGTGAATGAATACAGGTGGCTGAGGTTTGGGAGTGTCATTTCTAAGTTCGTCCATGTCGAGCAAGCGGTGGTGAGTTAGACGTCCGCTGGGTTGACAACATTCTACTTACATGACCAATTTTGTTCGCGCCATATGAACAAATCAGGACCTGGCGTGATAATATGATGGCTCCAGCAAAAACTTGACAGTTGTTCTAGGGGGAACCTTTGGACCAGAATTACTGAAGGCTTCGATTGCTTGCTTGTGAGCTCGCGCCACAAAAGACACCCAGAAAATGGCGGCATGTTGCCGCCTGTCATAAGTCTGCCCAGTTCATCTTCTCGGAGACTGTTGTTTTAACTTACTGACCAACGACTGAGCACAGCATTCTCACGAATCACACCGAACGGCGCAAGTGTATCGCTTCTATAAAAGGGCACCTTCTCCTTCTCGGCATTCCTGCCCAGGATTATGGCGATGCGATGTGACCTGTCGAGAACAAAAATCATATTTACATACAAATCCGTCATAACTGTTCTATGGTGGGCATCGTGTCGGAAGTGTAGACAAAGCGACAAAGACGCCTTATTTGGACGTTTTGCTAAGGCCCATCGCAAAACTAAACAGAACTGATTACTGGCATTGGTTCTAGGAATAGCAGGGGGGAGTTACTAGTTGAGTTTGCAGAGCGCAATAACTTGCGAATCATGAATACCTTCTTCAGCAAACGGAAGAACCGGAAATGGACATGGAAAAGTCCTAACGGAGAGACTAAAAATGAAATCGACTTCATAATGTGTTCAACCCCCGCCATTATGCAAGATGTAGAGGTAATCGGGAAAGTGCGATGCAGTGACCACAGGATGGTGAGGTCCCGAATTAGCCTAAATCTGAAGCAGGAACGCAACAGATTAGTAAGAAAGAAACCCATCAACGAATTAGCGGTGAGGGGGAGGGCAGAAGAGTTCAGGATCTCGCTACAGAATAGGTTTTCAGCTCTAACTGAGGAGGCGACATTACCCTAGAGGCAAGGAACAATAATTTCAGAGATATCATTACTGAGTGCGCGGTAGAAGTAGGCGGTAGGATAGTTAGAGAGGATACCGGTAAGCTGTCTAAGGAGACGAAAGATTTGATTAAGAAACGCCAGAGTATGAAAGCTTCCAATCCAACAGACCAGATCGAATTGGCCGAGATATCAAAGCTAATCAATAAGCGCAAGGCGGCCGATATTAGGAAGTATAACATGGAGAAAATTGAGCATGCTGTAAAGAACGGGGGAAGCCTTAAATCGGTAAAGAAGAAATTGGGCATAGGCAAAAACCAGATGTATGCGATAAGGGACAAGGCGGGCAACGTCATCACTAATATGGAAAAGATAGTCAAAGTAGCCGAGGAGTTCTATACAGATCTCTACAGTAGCCAAAGTAGTCAGGACCGTAATGAGATTGGCGGTAGGGAAAAACAGTCAGACGTTCCACCAGTGACGAAGGACGAGGTCAAGAAAGCACTAGAAACTATGAAAAGGGGACATCAGCTGGAGAGGATCAGATAACTACAGATTTGCTGAAGGACGGGGGGGATATCGTGCTAGAAAACCTGGCCACCCTGTATACGCCACCCTGTGCCTGGTGTCATCGACGGTACCGGAACCATGGAAGAATGCAAACATTATCCTCATTCACAAGAAAGGGGACTTTAAGGACCTTAAAAATTACAGACCAATCAGCTTACTGTCTGTTACGTATAAGGTGTTTACTAAGGTAATCGCTAATAGAATCAGGACAACCTTAGACTGCAATCAAGCAAAGGATCAAGCAGGGTTTCGGAAACGGTACTCTACTATCGATCATATCCATACCATCAATCAGGTGATAGAAAAATGCTCGGAATATAACCAGCCCTTATACATAGCATTCATTGATTACAAAAAAGCATTTGACTCAATTGAAACATCGGCGGTGATGCAGGCATTGCGGAATCAGGGGGTAGACGAGCCATACGTGAAAGTGCTGGAAGATATATATAGCGGCTGCACAGCAACAATAGTTCTGCATAAAGAAAGTAACAAAATTCCCATAAAGAGAGGTGTTAGGCAAGGAGACACAATCTCCCCAGTACTATTCACAGCTTGTTTAGAGGAAGTATTCAGAGACTTGGAATGGGAGCAGTTAGGTATAAGGGTAGATGGAGAATACCTCAGTAATCTGCGATTTGCTGATGACATTGCCTTGCTAAGCAACTCGGGGGATGAACTGCAAATAATGATTGATGACCTAGACAGGAAAAGTAGAATGGTAGGCTTGAAAATCAATATGCAGAAGACTAAGGTAATGGTCAACAGCCTCGGGAAGGAACAGCAGTTTACATTAGGTAGCGAAATACTGGAAGTAGTAGGCGAATATGTCTACTTAGGACAGGTAGTAACCGCAGACCCGGACCACGAAAAGGAAATAACAAGAAGAATACGATTGGGATGGAGCGCATTTGGCAAGCACTCGCAGATTATGACTAGCAGCTTACCGGTATCGCTCAAGAGGAAAGTATACAACAGTTGCATCTTGCCTGTACTCACGTATGGGGCTGAAACGTGGAGGCTAACCAAGAGAGTTCTACTTAAGTTGAGGACAACCCAGAGGGCTATGGAACGAAAAATGGTAGGGGTAACATTAAGAGATAGAAAGCGTGCAGAGTGGGTCAGAGAAATAACTCAAGTTACCGACATTCTAGTAGAAATTAAGAAGAAGAAATGGACATGGGCAGGACATGTAGTGCGAAGAGAGGATAACCGATGGTCGCTGAGGGTAACAAACTGGATTCCAAGGGAAGGAAAGCGTAGCAGGGGGCGGCAGAAAGTAAGGTGGGCGGATGAGATTAAGAAGTTCGCAGGGGTCAAGTGGATGCAGATAGCACACAACCGGGTTAAGTGGAGAAATATGAGAGAGGCCTTCGCCCTGCAGTGGGTATAATCAGGCTGCTGCTGATGATGATGATTATGTAAAATGTAGAAGTAAATACTCCGCCCAGCGAAAAATGCACACAGAACCCCTTTAAGAACATGACTGAAAGTTCACCGCTCATTTGTTCGTCATAAAGCTGTTACGTTATCTCTAAATTACGGTTCATCTCTGATTTAGCTACCGCCGCGCCGTCTATGTTCGAATTTCTGAAGGTGTGACCTTGCTCAGTGCCTAGCTGCATTGTAATCTTAGCGAGTGCATGCTGCCGTAATTTATTTTAATGGCTAGCGTATTTACCTTCTGAGATGCCCTAAGAAATTTCTACTCATTCTCTTATCCGGCGCCCTTCAATGTAACTTTGCCTGCCCCCTATATTTAATTGGGTCATTAACTTGACAAACCACTACATGAGATTGCTTTCGTACGCTTAATGCGGACCCGCTTTAGCGCGGTCATGTCAAAGTGTATAACAACGTACAAGGATTATAAAATGCAGAGCTGCGCAGCTTGCTACCCCATGTGCACGGCCGAGTATTGTATATATTCTCCCGTTATTTTCGTTTTGCAAATCATACGCGCTGCCAGATTACAGGGCAGAGTAAGTGCAAACTGCATAGTGAAGGACTGCCGGCGTGCTGTTTCTTGTTTGCCGCAGGCGATGTTACATTCCGCTTACTTCCCAGTTCCATTTATATAGCCAGAACCTACTGTATCTATACTTTACTAGCATAGGAAATTCATGCCACCTGCCTAAAGTTTCAGTGGATAACACACAAGCCAGTAGGAGCATGCATGATCCGAGGAAAGCAAAATACAAGGCAAACAAGCAGTGACGCATGCTTGCTTTTAGGAAGCCGCGACGCCTTTTCAAGCGTCACAAAAGGGCCCACTGAAGATCATAATTGGCGACAGTGTTACGGCAGGGTGCCTACTGCACGCAGAGCGAGATATCTTGCACAGCCTCTTTAAAAAGGTCAGCCAAGCCGCTGTTGCGTCGCGCCTGACGAGGGCTGCTGAATGTCGCCGCTTCTGTAGGCGCTCTCGCTGCAGGCGCTCAGGCAAACGAGATTTTGTTCGCCATCAGCGATGGTTTCCCTGCTGAGATGAGGGCGACATTTTAATCCATCCCAAATAAGCTCTTGCCTCAAAGCAAGCGCACTTCCCATGTGTTTCTAAGGTGTGCTGCTATAATTCATCATTATCTGAAGAAATAATAAATAATTAGAAAATAAGCTTGTAGTGGTTTCCATGTGCTCAGCAAGAAACCGCAAGTGGGCGGAACACCTGAGCTGTTGATGCTTCCATGCCACTCCTTGAGACGTGGCGCTGCCTCCACAATGTTTTGCCCAACAAATCGCCTCCTCTCCACGACACCAAAAAGGCACCCTTTTTCGGATCGTTTCTACCATCAAACATGTTTCACTACTGTACATGCGCCCTACTGATTATGTCATGTATGAGCCTGCCGGAGTATTCAACTATTCCGCATCCTAGTCTTGCCATTATTGTTCAGCGACTATCATGAACTTCACCCTTTCGCGTTAAATACCTCGCTCTTACTGAATTCCTGCCACAGCTTTGTTGTTCTTGTAATCACGAGCATGCCCCTGAAAGGAAGTTTTTTGCAAGCGGCAGATACAGATTGGCTGGCGCGGTTACATGAGGCCACCACACCGATATACACCACACCGATATGTTAATAAACGGTAGCAACTTAGTCGTCTCTTTAATATAGGACTGTAAGGCTGGTATCAAACTTTCGAGAACGTTTTCTTCACAAGTGTGACATGCTTCTCCTAGACTACAATGTGCTGATAAAAGAAATGATTAAACTGTGGTTTATATCTGTGAAGAGTGGTCCTTCAACTTATGGGGCAGCGCTTGGCGATATGATCGTCAGGCTGTTTAGGATAATAGAGGCAAAATATAAGTAAAGGGGAAGCCAATTTCGCCTACGCTAACGAGGATGCGGAAGAGAAGGGTAGAGACGCGAGCCATTAAGCACTGCCGCGTCATGTCACAGTGCGAGAATTTGAGCCTACGTTTCGCTGAAAAGAATTATGCACGTAGACCCTTTATCTGCAATAGCCCCAATGCACTCCGCGGTCGGCAAGGTATGCTTTTTATACACTTGACCTCTTTCTCCATTGGCAGTCAAGAAAAGGGTGCGAACATTGCTAAAACATAGGGCGACACTCATTGATGGATCTGTGTATCCTTACGCCATAAAGTGGTATAGTTAGAGTCTGAGTAGTATAGTTGGACTTTAAAACTTGTAGTGGTATAGTTTGTCACTAGATGTTTAACGTGATAGCCTTAAACACTCTGTTCTAAAAAATCCTGCGTCGGCATTATGGGCGTTATTGGCGCCGTCAGCAAAGAGTCACTGACATTCCTCTGTTGTTAGCACCTGAAAAAAATCGTGTACTGAGGGAGCGCTATGTTCGTGGACCTAAAAGAATATCTTGCACGGATGAACTGTTAGGCATTGCTACTTCGGGTACTGGTAGAGCCTTTGACGCGGCATGTTGCGATAGAAACAGACCTCCCATGAACCCCATGGTTTGGAGTAAGGCACGCAATGCCTAGGGCTTCGTGTCTATTTCTGATGTCGTTTCATTTATTTTATTTTCTTTCCTTTTATTTTGCTTATTTTATTTTTTTCGTGTTTGTGAGATAGATGCAAAATTTATTATTGTTTAGGCGATTATCAAAATACATGTGCGCATACGAGAATCTACAAAAGGTGCTACGACAGGAAGTTGTTCTCTCTGAGCTCAGAATGAAATGCCCCAAGTTTTACTGCTCACCAGTTTCTAGGCCAACAAGCGAGGCTGAAAAGTATGTTATGGACGGTTGCTTGACGGCGTTATAAATTGTTATAAAAAGTTTTGTGTAATGGTAGTAATGAAAATGGAAACAGGAAATGTAACAAGCATCAGACAGAGATTGATTTCAGCAATGAGCACAGCCCTACTAAAACGAAACTTACTCTGCTACACTAAGTGTCAAATCTAAGTTCAAAATATCTTGTTAAGGCGTGCAGTCCCGGAGGCGATGTATATGTAATGAGGCAGTTAACAACGACGACGCTGAAGCCAAGCTCTGTTTGTCCTTCGAGTGTGTTCCTGACAGCGAACTCTTTTGCTGTTACGTCGGAGAGTGCATAGCAAGAATATGAATGTTCGAAGCCTAAATAGTTTTAGTTATTCTTTAAATGTACTCTACAAATCCACCTCGATGTCTCTGTAAAAATAACAGCGCTCACAGACACAAAGGCCAGAAAGCACGCTTGAAGACCGTTGTCTTTACTCTCAATAACGAAATAATTTATCCCTAAAACTGTTTTGCTACGTTTGTCTTAATTGAAGTGTACATTTGTCACACTGTGACTTTGAAGTTGCTGAAGGTGTCAAACATAACGATTTTTTCTTCTAATAGGCTTCAGTATCAATACTTGGGCCAGTTTGACTCCACATCGCAACCACCGGTCTCTATGACTGTTTCTGACCTCACAGGTGAGATGGCTTTAGTGACTTTTAAAAGCACTCATGGCCTACCTCTCTACAATAATACAAAGCTCCTCGCAACTATAATAGAACAATGTTAGTCGCGTTGTGCATGCAGAATAGCAGCAGATATATGATTAACTACAGCAAAAAGAAAGCGGTATTTCTGAAGCATACACTTGTGCGCTATGAAAATAAAATGACGTTTCAATAATGCTCTAAAATTCTTTAATAGTTGTGGTTCCTTTCCATAACTTCAAACTAAAACCTCAGCGCCGGTATTGTAAAACTTAAAGCTCCCCTCTCCCTGCGCTAATGCGGTTACAGCTGGCCTCTTGGGGCGTGGCAGGTATCCACATGAGGTGGGGAAAGAGTAAGGATTGGTAGTGTACACATCGAAATTATTCTGGGCAATTACTGGTAAAAGATTTGGGCAATGTGGGAATATAAGGCGTCCCGATGCAACTACAAAAGTAAGGTCTTGATTAAAATAAAAAGCAAAACGGTTTTGAAGACAGAAAATAAATCTAAGAGTTTTCGAAAGGGATATCTGTCTGTGATTTCGAAGTAATGTTTCTCTCTCACGTCCATGAGATTTGCCATCGTCAGTGCAACACAGCTGCTTCATATCAATGTCAACAAGTTCTTCACGAAGTTCACCAGCACGAAGTTTTCGCGGGTGAATGCGCATAAATACCTTTTATTAGCTACACAAGCCTGCATATTTATTAGGTGAAAAAATCTTCCAGCTGATATTGTCGCGTAGTGGTAACAAGGACGGTGACAGAAATGAAGAGCCTGCGAGTGCACTGAAGAAACACTTTATTGGGTTGACTAGCGCCCGCAAAATAACTAAACCATCCGGCGGGACGCGATAGCAACAGTCGAGGTCGGCGGTTGTCGAACAAAAAATTCCCCTTTCGCTTATCAGCACTGAATTTAAAGGCGGTGAAGAAAGATCTAGATAAAGCCGCAAACGGTACTATCAATACCTAGAACATTGTAGAAGCCCAAGCGAGCAGCTGGAATCTTGAGATACTTCCCAACACATCTTGACAACGAAAATGACAAATCATTTTCTCACAACAAAAAGAGCACGAGCAAACACGGAATACAGAATCGATAAGCGCGCTAGAATCACAGTGCTAAGGCCACATACCAGTGGCTATCAAATAAGAACAAGTAAATATTTAAATAGTTCTCGGCATTACTCCCCGCTTGAAACAGCGCCTCGATGCTTCAGAATAAACAGACATGCATTAACATAAACATTGCTAAGCAAACTTGAACAGCCTTTAGCGCGCGTAATGTAACTTAAGGCGCACAACATGCAAAATTTGGCGCCGCTGAGATTCTGTCGCGCCTTCGGGAACGGTCCGCAAAGCACCTTGTGCGGGCCGAAGTATCGGCGTAAAATCATTTCGCTCAGTCCGCGCCGGCGAATCGGCGTCCAAACTGAGACTTGATCTCCCGGCTTGTACAGGCGTCGCGTCGTAGTAAGTTGCAACGTCGAGTGTGGGTTCGTTGCTGATCTTTAATGGGAATTCGGGCGAGTCTTTGGACTTCCTCTGCACGTTGAAGGTAGACGAGGCGTCCAGGTTCTTGCCGTCGGTTACATGTGGCAGCCTTGCATCGAGCGTCGTCGTGGGCTCCCTGCCCCACACAAGGCTGGACGGGGTAAACTTGGTTGTCTCCCGGACAGCGGTATTATAAGCGAAGATGACGTAGGGTAGAAGAACGTCCCTTATCTTGTATTCGACGCTGACGTACATTGCAATCATGTCCGAAATCGTTTTGTTGATACGCTCAGTAAGTCCGTTTGTCTGAGAATGGTACGCAGTAGTTCATCGATGGCTTGTATCACTGTATTCCAGAATGGCTTGCGTCAGCTCTGCCGTAAATGCCTTTCCCCTTCTGGTGAAGAGCACTTCTGGGACGCCCTGTCGCAAGATAATTTGTTCGACAAAAGAGTTGCAGACTTTGCCGCAGTGCCATTGGGCAGTGCTTTTATTTCGGCGTAGCGGGTAAGGTAGTCGGTGGCCACAACGATCAAGTTTTTACCCGCAGATAAAGATGATAAGAGGCTGATGAGATTCATTCCAACTTTTTTAAAAGGCAGGGTTGGCAGGAGCGCGGAATAAGCAGCTTGCATAGGAATGCTAGCGGCCCGAAATATAGACTACAGTCACATCAAATTCTTGAAGTCGAAGGCTCCTTTGCGCAAGGCGACCGGAGAGGTCTTTCAAATTAGCCAGTCAGCAGAGAACGCGGTGGTCCCTTGCCACCTTGAATGGTCGGCCGTATAGTTATGGAATGAACTTAGAGGTGGCCCAGATGATCTCGAGGCACTCCTTCTCGGTTGTAATTGACTTCGGTATTTGTGAGGGACCTGTTAGCGTAGGTGATTACTTTCTCCTGTCCGGCCCTCTTCTAGACGAGAACGACCCCTAATCCCACACTGATCGCGTCGGTATGAACTTCGGTCTCAATGTTTTCATTAAAGTGGTCAAGTACAGGCGGGCACTGCAAGCAGCGCTTAAATTCTTCGAAGGCTTCCCCTTACGGCGATTCCAATTTTTGGCGCGAAAATGTTTTGACAAATCGTCGATAATAAGCACACAGCCCAAAAAATCTGCGCACAGCTTTCTTTTCGGCAGGCGGTGGAAATTGTGCGATTGCAGGTGGTTTCTCCGCATCTGAGCGAACACCATCCTTGCTAACGATAGGACATACGAACCGCAGTTCCTCGTAGGCGAAGTGGCACTCCTGTGATTTTAACGCTATTGCCGATGGCTTGATGGCATCCATCACTATTTGCAGCCGTTTTAGGTGGTCTTCAAAATTTGACTAAAGGACAACAACGTCGTCAAAGTGCACCAAACAAATTTGCCACGTCAAGCCAGCCAGGACTGTGTCCGCTATTCGTTGAAACGTGGCTTTTGCGAAGCTGAGGTCAAATTACATCGCCTAGAAGTCGAATAGGCCATCCGGTGTGATGAATGCGGTCTTCCTGCGATCTCTCTTGTCCACCTCAATCTCTCAATAGCCGTTCGTCAGGTTCATCGATGAGAGGTACCTTGCATTGCAAAGCCGGTCCAGTGTGCCATCGATGCGACAGAGAGGGTAAACATCCTTCTTCGTTAGGCTGTTTAGGCGGCGATAATCGACGCAGAAACAAAGTGCCGCGCGTTTCTGGATGGCTGGATCGAGTCATCACGAAGAATTTCCTCAACTTGATCGCGTATGGTCTGACGTTCTTGGGGTGATACATGGTAGGGGCTTTGACGTAGCGGTACTGCACGTTCTTAAATGATGATGCGGTGCTTTGCTAACGGAGTTTGCCGCTCTTCCATGCTGAAGAAAAATACTCGCTGCAGCTTCCAAGCAGAGTGCAAATATGGTCTTGTCTGTCTTGGGGTAGAGCTGTGTGGATGTCGAAGGTGGGCTACTTTGCTCTGTTGGGTGCACAGTCTTCAAGTTGGCTTTGGAGGCGGTACATAGCTCGGGTGTCCGCTAGCTCGACTAGGAAACCGATTGTTATGCCGCTGTTCAGGGGCCAGTAATATTCGGTGAAGTTCGCCACTAGCACTTGAGCTTGTCCCTGACGGAAATGGGCGACGCCTGAGTATTTGCTTCCACGACGCCTGCGATGGTTTCGATACCTGCGTTGTCCACACCGGCGATGACGCTTGTTCGAGGCGGCACGGTGAAGTTTCCGTCGAGGACCTTTAGAGAAACACGTTTCGTGTGAAGTCGTTGTTGTAGGTATGGCTGTGTCCACCGACAGCTTGATCAGCTTGCATCGGATGTCGATGATCGCTATAAGATCATTTAGAAATGTTATGCCCAAAATCTAGTGGCGCGACAATCGCTGTAGGACGACGAAGCTATTAAGACTACCGGCCATCCGAAGTGGTCGTCACCTTCCTGAGCTGGGGACAAACGCTCCACTGATGACATAATATTCAGCTCCAGTGTCCACTAAAGCTCTAGCCGTGCGACCGTCGACAGCAGCTTTGATGTCACTCGTTCACGTCCTCGTATTGCATGTTGGCTTCGCTGTTCGATCTCTGCTTCATCTTGTGCTGAGGTTGCGGCTGGGGCACACTGTCGTCACTTCGTTGGGCGGCTTTGTTAAGTTGGTGTCTGGTCGCGTCGTCTTGGATGCTCACGTCGCGCGTAGCGACGGCCTCACTTTGAAGTATGGGCGTGTCGAGGGCGTCTTCAGAAGTAATGTCGACATCATAGCGGCGTCGTCGTTACTCTTCGTCGGCGGCGGAGGATCTTCGTTTATTCGCCGTATAGCAACTTCACCCCAAAGGTTGTTACGTTTAGTTTCCCCTACGGGGCTTGGGGACCTTTCTCGCACACTGTCATTGTAGCTGTGGCCTAGTGACGAAAAGTGGGCCTTGTACGGCGATGGGGACCTGGACCAACAACTTGGTGGCGCAGACTCACAACTACAAAGGTAGTTCTCGATTTCTTGCGGTCGTTCACCAGGGCGGCCTCGTAGGGCGCAGACTGCAAAGCGGCGGAAGCCGATTCGTCGGTACTAGCAGTCACGTAGAATGTGGCCGGCCTCACCGCAGTGGAAGCATAATGGCCGGTTGTTCACAGTCCTCCAGGAGTCGCACTTCCTGGGGCTTGTGGGGCGCTGGTAGGCTCGGCCCCCGAGCCGACGGAGCTGTAGCTGGAGGAACACCCAGCTCCTGCTGGACTTCTTCACGGACGACGAAAGCGATCGTGACCATCAGGGGTTGTTGGAATGATGACAGCAACCGGCGAAGTTCTTCTTGGTCGATCTCACGGATGCAGGCCCGAAAGATTTTTGCACTCGTAGATGCACCGCTGTATGGGCTTGCGCTGACCGGGGTGCACTGGTCGATTATAGTGGCAATCCGGGTCTCCATCGCCTTCTAGATGGTTGACGCTTCACTTTCGAATTTGTCCACTGTTTTCTGCGAATACCAGGCAAGTACTACAAAAAACGACTCTAACGCCTCGCATTAAACTTTCAATCTCTCACCTTTGGTCATGTTAGAGTCAGCGTGGCGAAACAGCTCCTCAACGTAAACCAGGAAAGGCTCATTTGGGAGTTGAAGTCTTGATTGAAGAATGGTCTGGGCTTTTTTTTTCGAACGGAACTTGCAAAGGCAGCAGAAAACTCTTTCTTGAATATCTCCCAATCCTTCAATGCTGGCTCGGGATTTTCGAACCATATACGGGTAGATCTTTCAGAGCAAAATAGACTTGCCATACCTTCGCTTCGTCGTTTCATTCGTTGAACTCTTCCACACGGTCGAAAAGAGCCATCCAGTCTTCCGGATCTTCAATTGGCAGTGCTTGGATGATGGGGGTTCGCGGGGCTGCACGAAGGCAATCGGTGCTGTCGACTGGACCATTTCCAACCTTGATGCCTTCCGGGGTCGAACGGGGTTTGGCAGCAGACCGTATTCGGGTTGGAGCCCTTGAAGACGGCGGCTGGCTGAGTGACCTGTAGGGTGGTCCCCCAGGGCAACAGGAAAAGGCTTGGGTCTTCGCTTGAAGGATCAAAGTTAGCACCTCCACCAGATGTCACGTGGGGAGGACAAGTTCGATGATTCAAATGAAGTATCTGCAAGTCCACTGAAGAAACTTTGTACTGGGCTGCCTTGCTTCCGCAAAAGAACTAAGCGATGCGTTGGCGGCGATAGAAACAATCGTACTCGGTGGTCATGGAACAAAAAATGCCTCTTTCCCTTGTCAGCATTGAATTTAAGGCCGGCAAGGAGAGATCTAGATAAAGCCGCAAGCGGTACTTGCATGCCCTGTAACATTGCAGAAACACACCCGAGCAGCTGGAATCGTAAAACCTGCGTCCCGACGCATCTTTCGCGACAAAGAAAATGATAAAGCGTGGTCTCGCGACAAAGAGCATGAACAAACACGGGATACAGAATCGATAAGCGCGCTATAATCACAATGATAAGAAAAAGAACAAAGATTAAAATAGTTGGCGCTAATAATGTTTCAATCATAATTTTTTAACTTTGCAGTAGACATTTTTGCTTCAACTCGTTCATGTTGGTTGCTCAAGAAGTAGCATGTTATATACAAAAATAAAAAGCTTGATTTTGTTTGCTATATTTATAAATAATTTTGCTAATGCATGTTTTTGTATTTAGGTCACTGTTACAAGTTTTTATTATTCAAATATTCTATTACATTATGGTGATTGCAGTGCCGCGGCTCATCTCATTTAGTTAAAAACATACCGCTATATTGCTCGTCCATTTTAAACTGTGAAGGATAAAATAAACAAATATTATTGCGCTGCAATAAGCTCGATCTTTCGCCACAGAACGCTGTTCTTCGTGGCAGCAACGATGACAGAAAGATCAAGCATGTCCTCACGGGGATTTCAGATTACGCATTTCAGATACCCCCAAGACCCCAAAACCGTTTCTGATGTCTTCTATTTGCGTCAGACGTATGACGAGCTCCGTCATTTGCGCTAGCTATCACGACGATCCACAGTGCGTCCATGCTGGATTCCTGAAAACATTTAGTCGCCTGCGTCATCGCTACTACTGGCAGGGCATGTATCACTTTTTCGCCAGTATACATCCGCTCTTTAGTGCCCTGTCAGAGGCGCAAGACCGTGTACATTTCGGCCATTCGCACGTGTTGGAATCGACCTTTAAGCGATACTCAAACTGGGATTACGACGAGGATGACAGTGGAAAGGAGGTGCACGACGTCACGTGCTGGGCAAACTCACCCCCCCCCCCCCCCGCCCTACCGAACTCGCACATTCCCAGGAGCGATGAAGAGTCGCTGCACAGAGACGTCGACTGTTTTAAGCTGAACGCAGCAGGAACGGAACAGAGAATTACACAACACAGCCGTTTCTGACCTACTAACGTTTCTTCACCACGGGAAACAAGTTCAGTGAAAAGAAGCATGCAATATAAAATAAACAAACTTGTCTGAAATCGAAGGGGTTCGCCGAAGAAGAAAGGGCCGGATGGGTAGGTCTTATCTGCTCGCACCCCGCACGCGCATCTTTTTTCCTCTCGTGATCTATGGGCGAGACAGATGGCGTTTGTACCGGCCGGCTGAGATGTCCACCAACCCTGCGAGGGCAGCCAGCGGAGAAAAACCGGAAGTTGCGGCGCCAAGTAGCCTCTCGAAAGCATGACGTCCGCACAGTCGGCCCCGCTTAGAGAGGAATTCCAGCGCTCGTGTCATTGCCGCTTTACGGGCCACTTCCCTGCTCTTCCGCCGGCAACAGGCGGATGATTGTTAACATCGATCGCCTGACCAGGTATGCTGAAACTGCTGCTTTACCACCTGCCACTTCGCGGGACATCGCTGGTTTCATCACTGGTTTCATTTTTGTCTGATGACGTAGAAGCTCTTCTCCAGGAGCCCAATGTTGTTCATCGTACGACGTCTTCCTACATCCCAGGAAAAACGGAATGGTAGGGCGATTTAATCGAGCTAAGGGAGACATGATGGCTATGTATGTTTCTTCCACCCACTCCAGCTGGAATCGTGTGTTGCGATTTTTAACCTATGCCGAAATTTTGTCACGCAAGTAACTACATGTTTCTCCCCTTATTTCCCTCGTACGACCAGGAAACTTCCTGCATATTGGACACGATCCTACCTTACCGTCCCGACATCTCTGAGCTGGCACCAATTTCTGAAGCCACTGCCTATGACGAAAAGCGCCATCACCTCGCACGTCTTATAACAACTCGATAGCAGTACCATCAGTAGGGCTCCCGCCACCGCTACGAGCAAGGTCATACAGATACCAATTCTGCTGCAGGTTTTCCTCCTCTTGATGTTCCCCTGCGACTTCACAATGTCCCTTCGGCAGACTCCAACCAGGCTTTACCCTTCAGCGACACGGACTGCTGGTTGTCTGATCCCTACACGACGGACAGCCACGACACCTTCCAATAACCTTTTCCTGGCATATACAGCCTCTCCTCGAGCATTACTAGCAGCGCGGATGATCCGCTAGTCTGCATAATATGCCGCTACACAGAGGCCTGTTGGGGCACGCCACCTCTACTTGAAATATTTGAAACATGCTGATTCTGCTGCAGGTCGTTTATCTTCCTCACGACAAATGTTTTCCATGGTATGATGCTTTCTTATTTTCGGTGACGTGGCTTCCTGACACACTTCATTGTTGGCTCAAACTGTTTGTCCCGATTCTTTGTTCTTTTTCTATCAATGCACCCCTGCTCTTTCTTTTACTTGCTTTGTCTGGTGACATTGAGTTGACCCCTGAACCACCAACTCTTGAATCGACATCAGAGACTTGCACGAATGGAGCTCTCACAAAACATATTAACTGAGCTTGCTTTGATGCGTTCTGTCCAAACAAATATTGAATCTCTTGTCAGTCATCTTCTATTCCATGCTGACATACTAGAAAAGGAAGGCAAAGCTTGCCAATCTCTAAACCAACCTGCTTCTGTGTTTAAATGATTCTTAGGAAGGGAAAGGCGCGGTAACTGTCTCACTTATTTTCTGTAACACCTCAACCGCGCCGTAAGGGAAGGGAGGAAGGTGGGAGTGAAAGTAGAAAGAGAGAATGAGGAGCCGTAGTGGAGGGCTACGAAGTAATTTCGACCACCTGGGGATCTTTAACGTGCGCTGACCACGAACAGCACAGGGACACCTCTTCGTTGTTGTTGTGGCTGTAGGAAGAAGGAAAAGAAAATACACGGGGCTGCTACTGGCCCTGTAGCTGAGCCACCTCCGCTGCCTCGTGCGGACAGAAGAGAAGATAGAGAAGAAAAAAAATAAGAGGGAGAGAAAGACGCGCGTCGCAACAACGGCCGTCGTCCACCATTACCGAAGCATTGGCGGGTGCAATGACGGCCCACAACAAATCAAAATTCGGTGCTGGCTAGCCCCTGCCGCTTGCGGCATGGGCCCACCGTCCCAACCCCGTAGGGCCAGGAACTGCCACCAGGACCTTACCTCTTCGTTTCGCCTCCATGACCACCTGCTTTTTTTAATAATAATTGATTTACAGGAAAGGAAAGGCGCGGTAATCGTCTCACTTGTTTTCAGTGGACACCTCAACCGCGCCGTAAGGGAAGAGAGGAAGGTGGGAGTGAAAGAGAAGGAGAGAAAGAGGGGCCGTAGTGGAGGGCTTCGGAGTAATTTCGACCACCTGGTTATCTTTAATGTGCGCTGACATCGCACAGCACACGGACGCCTCTTCGTTTCGCCAACCTGCTTCTAAAACAGCCATTCAGTCCATTCAGTCAGGGAGGAGGGTGAGAGTAAAATCGGAAAGTGCGAAGAGGCCCCATTGGGAATGTCTACGAAGTAATTTTGGCCACCTAGGGTCTTCAATGTGTACTGACGTCGCACTACACATGGCTGCCTAATAATAATAACTGTCATAAATAATATAATAATATTCTGACAAGAAGAAAAGTGCGCAGTGTTTGCAACACTTTTTTCTGTGGACACCTGAACCCCGCCATAAAGAAAGCGAGAGCGTTGGGAGTGAAAGTGCAAGGAGAAAAAGAGGAATCTTAGTGGAGGGCAGCAGAGTAATTTTGACCACCTATGTATCTTTGATGAACCTGCGCCTGGCCCTATCGGACTGGGAAGGGTCGGTATCCACCGAAAACTAAGTTCCTCCAACATAGTGGCCGTCACTTTCCAAGGAAGAAAGGTCCCTCTACACATCTTTTACTACGGTGAGGCGCTTCCCGTGTGCCTGTACAAGAAAAGAACACCAGCTTGTTTACTGTGCGGGAAACGTGGACACCGGGCGGATGTCTGCCTTTGCCTTGCGCAGTGACAATGTCCGCAGTGTGGTCAGGGCGATATTCAAGAAGCCCATGACTGCCAACGAAAATAAGTGTATGGTGTGCGAAGGCCCACATCCCATAAGGTCGAATCAATGCAAGTACAAGTACCGAACATCACAACCAGCCAAATTTAATACAGGTCAAGACAGTCACCAGTCCAGGGCCAAGTTTTGAGACCAGTCCAGCCGCAGAGGTATATCGAGCAGCGGGGACCGACTTATCCAGCAGACCGAGTCCAACAGCAGCAACTCAGTTCAACCCGGCTCCCGGTCGCACACAAGGGACCTGGCACTAGCGACAAGGCGTCGCACCCCACCGGCAGTCGTCCAGCTGGGAAGACAACAGGACCCCATTACAAGGAACAGCGCAATGATGGAAAGGTGAGCTGGCAGATGTAGCTGCCTCCTCCCCCGAAGCGTTGGCTTACAAACAACTTAAAGCAGAGATTGAGAAACTAAAGTCAGAAATTAAGAAACCAAAAGAGGAATTAGGCCTCGGCGGCTGCGTTTCGATGGAGGCGAAACGAAGTGGCGTCCGTTACAACTGTTTTTTTAATGGCAATAAACAACTTACTCTCTCGAATATAAATTCAAGCAGGTCTGGCATCCCGGTCACAGTGATAGCCTGCCGATCTGGAGCGCCACGCCCGGATCGTGAAACGCTCTTTATAATTTCCCTTGTCTACATTGAGAACGATAGCGAGATTCTGCGAGTGACAGAGTGTGCCTTGCCTTTCCTGTAGACGAATTATAGAACGCCGGTAAACTTTAATCGGTTCAATGAAATGCTACTTGTCTTTGACAAGCAGCGCTCGATATACCGTCACGACAAGATGCTTTCCCAGAGCGGCCGCCAGAGAGGCCCAGAAGACTGAATCTTCCCTGAACGGGAAGAATATGTAGCGAAAAGACGTCGCCAGGAAGTTAAATGACGTGCTATGGCCGCCGAGAAACAAAACTGATTTATTTTTTATAGGAAGGGAAAGGCGCGGTAGCTGTCTCGCTTGTTTTCTGTCGACACCGCAACCGCGCCGTAAGGGACGCCCGACTACTGTGCCGGAGTACGCATGTGGTTCAGACCGTTCGGTAGCTGTGGCCTACAATCCAGCAGCCCCCCCACTCACTCACTTCATAGACCCTGCCTGTAACTCGGAAGAAGCAGAGGGAGTGGCTATAGCCTTAGCAATCGCCCAAACAGATGCGGCTTACATACTTAGCGACTCCAAAACAGCCATACTTAACTTTGCCCGCGGACGTGTCCATCCTCCCGCGTGGCAAATATTGAGAATGTGCACCCTGAATTCTGACAGGCGTATTGAGCTCATATGGGCGCCGGCTCACTCTGGCAATCCCGGAAATGAGGCCGCCGATAGCACAGCCCGAGGACTTATTAGCCGGGCAAATGGCGACCCATGCCGGGATTTCTCGAGGGAGCGGGCACATACATTTTCTGAGCTCACACAGCAAGCACGCCTTGCCCGTCGACTCTACCCCCCTCCCCACTCCCACCTGTCTCACTCCCAACAAATCCTCTGGCGGCATCTTCAAACCCGAAAGCTTCTCACCCCTCAACGCCTATCCTACTACCGACCCGTCTCCCCTGAGTGCACTCTCTGTGGAGAGTTGCACGCCACCTTGGACCACATTCTTTTCGGCTGCCCTGCCGATCCTCCCCCGCAGGGAAATCCCGCGATCGGATCATGGGGGAATGGGAGGCCCTCCTTACGTCGCAGGACCTGGACATACAACTTCCCTGTGTGGACCGGGGTGCCAGTGCCATGGCCCTACGTGACCTGGACACATGCGCGTAATGTGAGGGCCGTGCGGTGGCCCTGGTTCCTTGAAGGGTCCAAACTCGCTCGTTTAATAAAGTTTTTTCTTCCTCCTCCCGGGTTCGAACCCGACCTCGGCGGCTGCGTTTCGATGGAGGCCAAATGAAGAGGCGTCCGTGTGCTGTGCGCCGCGAAACAAAAGCAACAGCAGCCAGAGAAAAGTGAGGAAGAGGACGAGGAGGATGATGGTTGGTTGGTTGGTTGGTTGGTTGGTTTGTGGGGTTTAACATTCCAAAGCGACTCAGGCTATGAGAGACGCCGTAGTGGAAGAGTCCGGACAATTTCGACCACGAGGAGGATTAATAAATTATTTCAGGACTCGTCGGTGCTCGCAACACACAATAAAACTCAATGAAAGTGAAACCTCAGCACCAGGTATAGCCGTAAATTTACGCTACGTATTCTAGGCCTAGCAGAGCTAAGGCACTACGAATTTTTTTCTTTCTTTTTCTCTATTTTCTTCTCCGTCTGCACAAAGCAGCGAATGTGGCTCAGCTACAGAGCCAGTAGCAGGCCCGTGCATTTTTCGTTTCCTCATTCCTACAGTCGCAACAACAACAACGCGTGGTCACATCGCACAACACATGTATACCTTGTTTCGCTATTTCGTCGCCATAGAAACGCGAGACAGAGGTGAAGGGCTGCAGTTTCTGCCCTACGGGGCTGGGATGGCAGGTCAATGCCATTTGCAGCGGCGGCTAGCTAGCCATTCAATTTTTACCTTTTGTAGACCGTCATTGCACCCCCAACACTTAGGTGGTGGGCGACGGCTGTTGTTGCTGCGCGCGTCTTTCTTTCCCACTTCTTTTCCTTTCTTCTCTGTTTTCTCTACTGTCTTGGAGGCAAAGCGAAGTGACGTCCGTGTGCTGCCCGACGTCAGCGCACGGTAAAGATCCCCAGGTGGTCGAAATTACGCCATAGCCCTTCACCACGGCTCCTCTTTCTCTCTTTCCACTTTCACTCCCACCTTCCTCCCTTGCCTTACGGCGCGGTTGAGTTGTTCGCAGAAAACAAGTGAGACAGTTACCGCGCCTTTCCCTTCCTATGAATCAATCAATCACAGAAGCAGGTTGGTCTACAGATTGGCAAGCTTCGACTTCTTTTTCTAGTATGTCAGCATAGAATAGAAGATGACTGACAAGAGATTCAATGCTTGTTTGGACAGAACACCTCAAAGCAAGCTCAGATAATATGATGTTTTGTGAGAGCTCCATTCGTGCAGGTCTCTGATATCGTTTCAAGAGTTGGTGGTTCAGGGATCAACTCAATGTCACCAGACAAAGCAAGTAAAAGAAAGAGCAGGTGTGCATTGATAGAAAAAGAACAAAGGATCGGGACAAACAGTTTCAGCCAACTATCAAGTGTGTCAGCAAGCGACGTCACCGAAAATAAGAAGGCATCATACCATCGAAAACATTTGTCATGAGAAAGATAAATGGCCTGCAGCAGAATCAGCATGTTTTAAATCTTTCACGTAGAGGTGGCGCGCCCCAACAGGCCTCTGTGCAGCGGCATATTATACAGACTAGCGAATCATTCGCGCTGGTAGTAATGCTCGAGGAGAGGCTCTATATGCCAGGAAAAGGTTAGTGAAAGGTGTCGTGGCTGTCCGTCGTGTAGGAATCAGGAAATTAGCAGTCGGTGTCGCTGAAGGGTAAAGCCTGGGTGGAGTCTGTCGAAAGGACGTTGCTTGCGAGTGCACCATGTACGTTGAAAACTGAGTATTTATTGATAACGCCATTAGCGAAAGAATTTTACACTGAAAAGGATCCACAAGGGGATCCGCGACGGGTAACACGATTGCTGTCTTATTTCTTGTTGAAACATGGCGTTCAGCTTTTCCCAATTGTTGTACTTCTGGATCTTTTGTAGGGTTTCCAAACAAGACACTTGTACTCCATTCCTTGGTCTCCTGGATCAAGGGATTGCCTTAATAGGCTACATCTCCCCAAAGAATTCTCGCGCTTGGCCTCCGACCGCACTATGCAGGATGCTCTGAGCTTGGATTCCTCTTCTACCCTCCCCCTATAATCCCCTTCCCCTTCCCCAGTGCAGGGTAGCCAACCGGAATTCATTCTTTCTGGTCAACAACCCTGCCTTCCGCCCTCGTTTTCTCCTCCTCCTCTGAGCTTGGTTTAACTAGGAATCACCATGAGCTTGGGCGAAACCATCAGTTGATGAGATATTTCTATGAACACTTTAAATTGATTCCCCCAAAGGCATTTCATTTCATTGGATCATATAGAGTCATTCTGTTGATATGTCCACTTGGGTGTCATTTCATGCAGTTTTGGACAGAGGATTAAGTACCGTTCACGTTGATAACACCTTAGGTACATTCTTTCACTTCGATTTCATTTCGCCAACTGGATAACTTGTACAAGTAAAACACACACAACATAATTCAAGCGCGTGCTTATTACTCACATTACGATGATTTAAAAGCTTTTTTATAGTGTGAACTGTGTGCACCGAATGTGGCTAGAAAAGCATAATTTATTACATTTTACTCTGCCCGCTAGGGAACTCTACGAACCAATAGGGAACTGAAGCAGGTTTTTATTGCACGCAGAACTCCATGAGTGACGAAGCCTCCCTTGACTGAGTAGCGTGGAATGGAAGACTGCGCACGTAATTTGAATAAACGATGACTTTGAGAGTAATTCTATGCAGACATGGGCAATTAGGTCGACCCACCATGCAGATCAACTTGTTTGTTCCTCTTTTATTGTTTTCCTAGCTCACAATGATGATCTTGTTACTTCATTGCCTGTGTCAGCCTTTCAGGATGAAGAACCACATCAGTAATTTTAATCGGCTCATTCAACAAAGAAGTAATGTCTAGTTAATATAAACGTGCTCGGGTGGTAGCCTGTAAATTGAGCCAGTCATATGCTTCTGTACGTTATCAATAACGGTATCGGATATGTAATACCACTTGTCACAGCGAGCCGGTGGAGTCCGAAACAGCAGCATATGAAAAAACTTTGAGTAAATATTCCTGTAGTGTTTTATAGAACCCGGAAATGCAGAAGCCTTGATCTTCGACTTAGAAAAAGTAGTCGTCGTCTAGCTCGCCGCACAGGTAGTGCACATGCACTTTAATATGACTATAAATACGCCGTAGATCTACATCTTTCAAAGTGACTTTTACCGCAGGTCGAAACCTGCCCCCGCTTTGATAATCCCAAATTATTCTCGGAAGCTTTCAAAATTCAGTTTATCCCAAGTTCGCCTGTCACTCAAAAATATAACACATGGCGTATCAGTGTTAAATGCGGATAAGCTGCGGTCGGTCAACGCTACTTTTGCTTGCCAGGTACATCCAAGTCATGTTCCCGGATGTCATCAACCAGCGGGTGGGTACACATATAGTGATTAAGTCATGTTATTATTATTTTAGCTGTTAAACTGATAAGAATAGGCGGCGCTGGTTCACTGCCGTCCCCAGTATGATATGTTCGAAATGGTAAAGGTGCCAGCGCAAGTTCCGCTTGTCTGATTTTGTCTTCCCATTTTGTTATTCTCTGAAGCTTCGGCGCTTTCCGCACTTACTTTTAATGACTACTGCCGCGCAAAGGCGAACAAAACTCGGGTGAGGAATGAACTCGAAGCATTTGCATAGCACGGCTTTACTGATTGGAAATACATTTCCTTTAAATTCGCCAAACCCTAACACCGACTGTGTTTAAACATCTTTTGTTTTGTTTATTAGCCATTCTAGGAGTGGTTGCAAAAAAAGGGTGAGAATATGTACAGTGGCGTGATGCAGTATGCTGGTATTTTAGCCAAACTCGAAACCTCTCCGAACTCCGGCGGCGCGTTCAGATGACGAACAAATGTTTTCAAGATACGAAATTCGACACTCGGAACACCTTCCCGTTTCATTAATTTATGAAAAGTCATTTCGGGTTATCGCCAGTTTCGTGTCCTTTCACTGGCTTCGTGGGCAGTCCATAAACCACCCCTCACGTAATTACACCTTTGGTGCAATAATTTTGACTTCTTTATTGCTCATTGTTTTCATTGCCTGTTGAAGTAAGCTATGGAAGTATCTTTTTAGCAGGTTTTAATTACGTGTGCTCCACTACCCTTCATGCAATTTATAGTGTTGAAGCTGTTCACTGAGTGCAATTAGCACACCTTGTAATTTATCCTACTTTTGTACGCTAGAGAAAGATTTGACTGTGTACTCAGCCAGGCTAGCTTTTATATCACGCAACCATTCCACAGTGGATGGAGCGTCTCGTAGCAACATAACTCGGCAGACTTCGCTCTGATTGTTTCGAAACAGTGGCTCTGGGAGTTAAAAATGCCATGACAGTATTTGGATAAACTGTGTATGACAGCAATGGATAAACTGTGAATATTTTTCTGCTTGCACACTTCAAGTTCACCTCTACACAGCAAGATGATTAACGTAGGCTTTGAAATTTTCTCGATTGTCGTCGTATCATGCATATGAGAGATATACTTTCTCCATAGCGATTGTCTGCTTTGTGCTCCAGCCGGCCTTGCTACTCCTGCTGAGGATAAAAAGGGGAGGGAAGGAATGAATGAAAGAGATAGGTCACATATGTTTTTACACGCACTAAGCACACCACAATGAGTTTAAAAAGTCTTTAAAAACCCTGTGGCCTTAAAAAAACTGAACAAGGCCTCTGTTGCTCGTGCAGCCGAAGATCTATCGCGCCAGGAACCGAGGACTTGGTATGTTCCATATACAAGTCCGACAAAGCCCCATGACGGGCTGAGAAAAAAATTTTGCTTTTAATAAACATGCTCGGCCAGCGGCCTGTAATCTGGGCAAGCCAATTCGTATGCATAACCTAATTAATAACTGTGTCAGAGGCGTCACATACACCCCATATTACAGCGTATTATTGAATTCCAATGCATCTGCATGAGTAAATAGTTTTCGACTATACACATGTGTAAAACGCGGCAACACGGGGGACTTGCTATCTACTCTAAGTGTATGTGACCCGCCACGTAGTCGTCTCAGATATTTGTCGCTGTTCAGCTCATAGCACAGACAGAAAACATTTTGCATAGGCGGAGATGTCGCCAGCGTTGCATGTCAGTTTTTTAGCTTGCGAGGCTAAAATGACCAGGATGAAACGGGGTTCAACATTGAATCTGCAAGCGCCATAGTATTCCCGAGTTGAACTGGGTAGCTTCCAAAATTAAGGAGGTTGCTTGAGTGTGCCATTCATATAAATCAGAACTGACGCCGTCAAGCCCATAAAGCGGTTATATGTTGCGATTAGGTGACGCCTTAATTACTTTCCGGACACAGTAAAGCGTTGCTTCGGACGCCTGTAATCTTGACTGTAGAAGCATTGCAGGTGGTAAGAGCATCACCGCACATGCATGTGACCACACTCGCGAAGAAATATTGAGTACCTGCTGAAGCTGGTTTGTTATTCTGGACTGCGGTGACATATATATGAACGTTAAAATATTCACTGTAACCGCATTGCGCACAGTGAAAAGCTTATGACACGTTCATCATAATTACCAGCAGGACTATATCCACTGCAGGGCGAAAGCCTTTCCCTTATCCCTCCGATTAACCCAGTCCTGTTATAGCTGCATCCACTTGACCCTTGCGAACTTCTAAACCTCATCCGCCCACCTAACTTTCTGCCGCCCTCTGATATGCTTTTCTTCCTTGAAATCAAGTTTGTTGACCTAAGCGATCATCGGTTATCCTCTCTTCGCTCTACATGTCCTGTCCATGACCATTTCTTCTTCTTGATTTCCACTAGAATGTCAGTAACTTGAGCTTTTCTCTGATCCAGTCTGCACGCTTCCTATCCTTGAACGGTACCACTCTCATGTTTCGTTCTATAGCCCTCTGCGTTGTCCTCAACTTGAGTAAACCCTTTTCGTTAGCCTCTACGTTTCAGCCCAATAGATGAGTACAGGTAAGATGTAACTGTTGCATACTTTGCTCTTGAGCGATACTTGTAAGCTGCTAGTCATAATCTGCGAGTACTTGCCAACTGCGCTTCATTACATTCTTATTCACTCAGTTATTTCCCTTTCATGGTCCAGAGCTGCGGTTACTACCTGCCTTAAGTAGATATATTCGCCTACACTTTGCAGCGGCTCGCTCCCTGATGTGAACTGCTGTTCCTTTAAGAAGTTTTTCGACATTACCTGCCTTCTGCACATTGATTTTCAAGCTTACCTTTCTGCTACTCCTGTCGGTGTCAACAAGCATTCTTTGCTGTTCATCTCCTGAATTACTTATCAATGCATTTTTATAAGTGAATCACAGATTACTGAGGTATTCTTCATCTACCATTATCCTTGACTGCTCTCATTCGAAGTCTTTGAATACTTCCTCTAATAAAGCTGTGAATAGTACTAGGAAGATCGTGTCTCTCTGCCTAATACTTTTCTCATAAGAAGAACTATGGTTGCTCTGGAGACACTATACCTTTCAGTACTTTCATGTACGGCTCCTATAACTCTGTTTTCCCAATGCCTTCTTAACCACCGATGTTTCTAATGAGTCAAATGCATTTTCGTAATGAATGAATGCTATATAAAAGGGGTGGTTGTATTCCTGTAATTTTTCTATCACCTGGTGGGTGGTATGCAGATGATCAATAGTGAAGTGCCCTTTCCGAAGACCTGGCTGATCTTTTTGTTGATTAATGTCTAAGGACTTCCTGATTCTATTAGCGATTACCTTATGGCATGGTACTCTAGTGCTACTCCATGATGACGATGATGAGGTGGCGCTATGAACCACGTACAGCACAGACAGAGACGTGTTACCGCTGTCTGAGTACATTGCCGTCTTAAAATGCCATAACTATGAGCGCGGTGAAACATTGCAGCAGCAACCTAGTGGATGTCTCTCTACGGCAAAAGAGTTTGACGGTCCTAGTTTTGCATTAGGATGGAAATTCCAGGTCTTTGAACAAGAATCGCCGCTGAGACAACATATCGGCTTCAGAGTAAAGTTTTCACATGGTTCAAGCCAATGCAAAGTCATTCGTAAGAATTTTGATCGGCTGGACTCCTCTTCTGTGCGCAGATTCAATGAGAGTGCGTAATTTAATCATGAAAAACTTTTTTGGATCGAGAGCGTGCCGAGCAAAAGACTTCTGTTGCTATGTACTGTAGGTTGCTAAATATCTTTGCTTCGCTAAGGGGATTCTTATATGTCGTTTGTTTTACGTATAGGGGAGGGGGGGGGGGGATAATAAAGCAGGAAAGAAATTCGCAGCCAGCGTGTAGCTAGTGCCCCAATGTTCCCTCGAGCGAACGGAACAAAGAGAAATAGCCCAGTAACACCCCGCCGGCATCTCACCATACGAGACTCCTTGTGTGTTAAACACGTTCGATTTGGCTGCGAGAGAACGGAACCCATTAGCGCCGCTAGCGGCAGAGCATGTGATATTTTTGGCACTCGCATGGCGCTTCGCTTTTTTTCAAAGCTTGCATACACTCAAAACTAAAACATTCAATTGCTATAAAGAAACACTCGCAATATTATGCTTTTATCCTTTAACTTATTCGCATGAAGCTAAAGGGCTGGTGCGAGAATACATTTAAGGTGTTTTGTTCACCGTCGATACAGGATGGACAGACGACTGAAAAAGGTGAATCGCCTACAAACCGCATGAACATGGCGTTACAGGCGGCTTATAGCGATCGTGTAAACAGATATTGGATGTCATATTATTGTGATTTTCGACGCAGTGCTCCTAACAATAGGCGGAGCTTGTACCGCTGTATTTTACACTCTCTTAGGTCTGGAACTAAGAAACATTGTCTGTGCATTGTGCTCTCGTGAGGCACATTGTAGGCACATTGGTATGCGCTGCTTTCGATCTTTCCTGCGCTATCTGCGTCAACTGACTGCCGTCTAGTAAACTCTAATAAAACCTAATTGAGCGCTTTTAACGCGGAGAATTTGATATATCGAAATGATCTTCGAAAAGCCCAGGTGGCGGTAGCCATTCTATGACCGCTAGGATAATAAAAGTCTTCTCTCTAGCATTCTACATAATTATTACAGTAATAAAATAATATATAAAATAATAAACATCTCGTCAAATAATATTACTGCTTTAGTAAAACCAATCGTTATCTATAAAGAGTGGAGCCAGTCATTAAATTCTGGCATATTTAAACTAACAATAAACATAACGAATGACGTAGTTTTAGCGCCACAATTCCAGTAAGCACGAAAATACGAAGCGAGCCAGATTTGAGCAAACAGTGTTAATTATCACATGTAAGCTCAGAAGCTAGTGGCGGTGGCAACTAGGAGGGCTAGAGTAAGGAAAACGTCTATTGAAACCAAGCGGCGAGCAAGGTGAAGAGCTGTGGCTAGTAGAAGTTAGGTGGGCCCTCGCTCGGGTAGTAGATTGTGAACATTTCAGCCCAAATGACTTAGAGGCCCATGGTACCTGGCGAAGTGGAGGCTCCTGCTGTGTATGAGCAGTGCGGGCGCGTGCTAATGTAGAAATTGGAGTGCTGCCTATTGTGGCGAGGAATTCTTAGCGTTGGTTTCACAGGTGCAATTACTGTTTTGAGTTGGAAGTATAAGCTGCATGTTAATGGCTCTTCGCTTAATTCGGTTGCCTAAGTTAGTTCGTGGGAAGTCATTGGGCTTGAAATTGACGCGAAGCTATCAGCTCGGCTAAATTAAATTTCTGCTTTTAGACAATAAACAATTAAAGGTGTGATTACGACTACTGAAAGGTGATTTTTTAGTCGGCGAATATGTATTTCTTTCCACTACGAAAAAAGAGCTAGCCTCTATCGATCTTAATGATAAATGGCAAGGCGTAGTATAGGTGGCTCTGTGCTGCCGGTGGGTGCGCTGCGCTACAACACAGAGGAAGCTGACCTTTCGTGAGGGTAGAAGAATCTCTTAGAATTATTTCGGCAAGTCGTGATATTCCGTGATGCAAAACTGCATATGGTTGTTTTAGACCTTGATAATACAAAATCGGGTTTGGTTTGTACAAGGGCTAATAATATCTTACTTTTTCCTTACTCTAGATGTGGCGCTGTCAGCTTAAGCCATGTATAGAGATTGGGAAGGTTAATATTATGGACGCGCGGACATCGGTTTGCTGGCAGTGGCTGTTTATTTCTTGTTTAACACGCTCATAAAACATGTCGCACACAGCCTGTGACACGCAGCACCCGCAAGAGATCTGCATTAATTCTAGTATTAGATAAAAAAAATTTAGTTACACAATTCCTAATATTTATGCGACAAATATTCCGCTCGTCTCCCTTGTATCTCCTCGGTATAAAAGATCGGTATATATATGGGCCTTGTCTTTAAAGAACAGCCATTGGAGCACGTCTAAAACGTATAACGTTGTCTGGCCACAAGGCTTTATTCGTCTTAGTGAAGGTTTGAAAACTAGTTAAGCTCGAGGAATGTGCCTGTGGAAAGCAAATTGGACTCTGTAACAGTGCATACCTTTAACGTTCTTGTCCTCGCAAATACCACGTAAAGAATAGCGCGCTGATTTCGATTTACTGAGTATCGCAATCGTCAGTCAGGTTTTTCAAAACGGAACAGTTTCGAAATGAGCACTCCGGATGCATGTTGATCCAGTGCTGTGACAAGGCATTCAGAAAGGCGGTAACTACTTTTCATTGTTTCAGCACAAGACAAATCACCGTTTGAAAATATGACACTTGTGTACTCAAAATCTGGATGCAGCGTCTTCACAGTATTTTCACTGGATGAAAAGGACAAAAAAGGTAAGCTGTGGCTTTCAAAGGACTTCAAAAGGTTCTTTACTCGCTGAGTCCCCAATTTTATTTCACTCCTAATAACAAAAACTTTTTCTGCCGGAAAGCCACATCGGCCGCCGCATACCAAAAACTGTAGAAGGAATTCAGTAGAATTGGTACAATATTTTGTTCCCCTGATATAAACCACAAATGTTGTTTTCAAATGAAGTCACAAGAACGGGATGGGTATGTTATGCGCAAATTGGACTGTTGATTTTTTGACGATCACCCTAGTTTACATCGCTTATTACTCTATCATTTTATTGATACAATAATATATTTATTTCAGGATAAACTGCGATGAAATAAGAGTGGCCTAAATGATCGTTATTAGAATATTTTCTGGTTGAGTGGAAAGGTTAGGTTTAACGAATGTCAAATACCTTGATAAACGAAGTGCATAAGAAAGCTAGTAGCTGCTCACTAAAAAACGTTAAAGCACTGACAGGCCCGCATGGGCCTACTAGAACGTTCGACCTAATACATAAGATTCCGTATACACGACTCCCATAAAACGCCTTTCTAATAAAACGTGAAGGCGTTTTTGTGTTGCAAAGACGTTCAATACATTTCATCGCTGGAACCAGTACCGCAAGTTTGAAGAACGCTATAAAAAGCTCTTCCGGACGATAAAGATTACTTTATATACAATACTTTCCCGAATATATTATCTCAGAATCCAGTACAGTTCTGAATTATTGTAAATCCCAATTTTAGTCACCAGATACCTCTCAGCATTGATTCGCATGAGTGTATTAAACCGATCTAGTGTGCCTCAATATTTTACCTTCAGTTGTTAAACAGCTGCTCTTGCTACAGCGCGGCTGTAACATTTGATTATCCCTGCTGTAATTTTGTCCCTGTTCACTTAGTTGTTTGTGACCCTACAAATTTCAAAATTAATCAATTTTTGAAAACCCCTCCTCATGTGGTTGCGAACACTTAACAACAAAGTTCCTTAAAGAGACTAAAAAATATTCGTCACGGTTACTGGCTAAACTTTATGTAAACACTGGACCATTATATGTTATCCATACAACTTAGAGTAAGGAAGGCGGTTTCTTCGCATACGTCTGGTAAATAACAGCTGCCCTTAAACTGCCCACCAATTTCCATTTGAAGTATTTTATTTTAATTGATTGAACTCATCAGGTATTCATGTATTTGCCACTTGTTAGAATAAAATTATCTTCGTCCCTGTTAAACATGGTTTTCGTCCGTCATTTTTATTGCAAATAGAGCTTTACATTTCACTTATTCATTCAGTGCAATATTAAAAAACTGTTCTCATGCAAATTATACATTCTTTGACTTCTCTAAAAATTTTGAACAAGCTAAACACAAAATCATCATGACAAAACTTTCTGCAATAAAACTTGATTCTGAGAAATTAAGATGGTTTGAATGCTTTCTGACTAATCGTTTTCAGTACGTTGATTGTAATGGCTACGAGGCCCAACTTATAAATGCAACGATCGGAGCATTTCAGGGCTGTATGCTTAGGTCTGTACTTCGCATATTATATATATATATATATATATATATATATATATATATATATATATATATATAATTGATGACTTACCTGACTGTGATCGCATCGCGCATACGCCTGTACGCCTCCGACTCTGCTGTACCTGCCAAAGATTGGAAACCCTGGCCCTCTAACTAGAGCTAAATAATATCATTCTCTGGAGCAGACAGTGGTCACCGGAAATAAAACCTAAAATGTCAATTGACCTGTGTATAAAAACGGACGGTTGTACATCCAACTACATATTCAGCAGCGTCAACCTTGAGAGTGTTTCATAATATTGATGTTTGTGCGTACTAATATCATTCACTCTCAGTTGAAAGCCTCATATGCACATCATTGCTCATGCTACAAGCACGTTATGTTACTCGGGACGGAACTTCAGTAATGCTTGAATTCAAATAAAATTACAGCTTTACAAATCTGTTGTAGTAAGCTCCGAACTGGAGTATTCAGCATCAATCTGGGATTCTGACAGTGCCACTCTAAATAACGCTCTTTAATTGATTCAGAATAAGCCTTTTCACTTCATTATTTCGAACTATACCCGCACCGCCAGCATTGCTAAAATTAAGGTCAAAATGTCTCTGCAATGTCGGTTTAGGCGGAAATTGTTTCGCCTTTGTTTCATCAACAAGGGTCATCATCACCACAGCTTGCACAGCCACTTCATATATGCGCCCATATACCGTTCTTTAAGATTTAATTAACAGGACACTCTTGACGTCAATCACTGCCGCCCAAATACATTTATTTATTCGTTTATTCCACGTACATGAATTTGCTGCAACAAACTTCCTGCAGATATTGTGTAAATACCCGATTTAAATATTTTTGCAATCACTGTTTGCATTTTGCTTATGTAAATTGAATTATATTCTTCAAAATCTACGCTTTCACTATTCTTTTTTCCATAAGTTTCGCTCATGTTTTCACTGTCTCCTAATTTACTGCTGAAGTAATTTGTACTGCTTTTATTATGCTGTGAAGAGTTTTTCTAACGTTTGTATCATGTTCTAGCTCACTTGTAGGAACCTTTCTAATGTATTGCGTTTGTTTCATTAAACTGTCTTTCTTTTGTTACAATTTATGTAACACCAGTATATTCTATAATGCCTAGGTGATTGCTGGTATGATATTCTCAAGGAAGACACGCCTTTCTACTTCAGATGCAGGCTTGACAGGCACCACATCGCTGTTCGTGAATGAACATCTTCGTCCCGAGAATAAGCTGTTGCTTTCAAAGGCTGTCACTACAAAGAAAGAACACAACTGGAAGTATACTTGGGTTTCTAGAGGTAAAATTCTGATGAGAAAGACGGATAGCTCAGAATTACATCACATAGTCACGGCAGCCGACCTTGACACGATATATTAATACCGGTAACCGACCTTGACAAGATAGCTTGAAGATTTAGAAATGCTTACGGCTGATCAAGTTGATAACTTCTGCGATGTGAACTGTACTCGCTCAGTACTGCATTGGAATATAAGGAGTATATAAAGAACTTTAGATTTTTTCTCTCGTTTTTAGGTGAACACAAAAATACATACGACGTAATTGCAGTCCCAGAAACTTGGCTATTTCCAAATGAATGTCTTGTAAGGAAGAAGATGATAGAGCGCCGACGCTAACGACGATGAATACGCCGATCAGCTGTCGCGCGCACTGAGAGCTCGGACCGCCTTGTTCGGACGATATTGTGCTTCGCTCTACGGTCGTCTTGTGTCACCGGTCGCCGTGTCCAGTCCTCCGAATAACCCCCAATAAACCCCTCTTCATTTGGTGGAACGTGCCGACGTACGACCCTTACACGATTACCGTGGAGCTCCGCAGCCGTACGATACCTATGGCGACGAACGAGGTAGGCCAACAGCCAGTGGCAACCCCTTCGCTGTCCATCTCATGCTCCGACACCATTCGGCAGCGAGATCCCGCAATGTTCAGCGGGCAGGGCGACCAGGACGTTGAAGATTGGTTGGCCTCGTACGAGCGGGTAGTCGTCATAAACACTGGGATGACCGCATGAAGATCAAAAACGTCATCTTCTACCTGAGTGACGTTGCCAACCTCTGGTATCGAAATCATGAGGCCGACATGCCAACTTGGGCCAACTTCAAAGCAAAGTTCACGGGTGTTTTCGGTCGACCCACAGGGCGAAAACTATGCGCTGAAGAAGCCTTGCGGGTACGAGTTCAGCATGAAGGGGAAACATTCACGAGCTACACTGAAGACGTCGTGGATTTATGTAAGCGTGTCGATCCGTCTATGGATGAGGCTACCAAGATGAAGTACATAATGAAGGGCATTGATGTCGATGCATTTCACATGCTGTGGGCAAGGAGCCCAACCACAGTGGCCTCAGTATACAATCTTTGCCAGAGTTTCAATGAAATGCTCAAGCAACGCCTCTGCACTCGTCGCTCTCCCACACCTGCCTCGTCCATCTCTGGCCTGGCTGTGAGCAGCGACCTTTTGGCTCACATCAAAGATTTTGTTCGAGATGAGGTCTCCCGACAGGTTGGGCTTTTGTATGGCCCACGCCCGTCGTCTACAGCCCAGCTACTTACCCCTGCGATCCGACAAACCATCGCGCAGGAGGTTGCCGATGCATTTCCCAGTTTTGGCCAGCCAGCGCCTGTCACACTCCATGTCGACCCTGTTCCACTGCAGCCCACACCTCTTGTTGCACCATTGAGTTACAACCCCCCCTGTTGTCGTACCGCCTCTACCTGTACCAACAAATGTCTCCCACATATGCAGAAGTTACCGCCCGCCCTCCGCCACCACAGTTTTTTGCGTACGTGCCGACTAGTGCGCCACCCACTGCCGGTCTACGGTACCTATCAACGACGCCTCACTGCAATCCTTTGCGCACGAATGACATCCGGCCTATTTGCTATGCCTGCGGTATTCCAGGCCACGTCGCCCGCCTGTGTCGTCGTACTCTGCGTTCTGCCCCTGCACGCACTATGGCTGACAGCAATTATCAGTACGACACCTTGCGCCCACCTTCGGAGACATCTCCAGGGCAGCCGCACAGCCCATTGGGCCGCCAGAACATTCCTTTGAACCGCTCGCCGTCCCCTCGCCGTCAGTCCTTGACGCCAATGCGGCGTCGTACCATGACACAAGACCCGTAAAACTAGCAGCCGCAGTTCCTGGGGCAAAAACTGCGCACATTTCGCCTACAACAAGTCCTCCTCTGTCTCTGCCGAACGTTCTCGAAGTTTTTGTGGACGGTATTCGTGCCCTTGCACTCGTCAATACCGGGGCCACTCTGTCAGTCATTAGCGAAAGTTTTTGCCGCTCGCTTCATAAAGTCAGCACCCCGCCTTCTGGACTTTATCTTCGCACCGCCAGCGCCGATTCCGCTCGTCGGTCTGCTGCTTACACAGCGCGTGTAGTTATCGCGGACGTCTTATATATGTCGTCGAGTTTTTAGTGCTTGCGTCATGCTCGCATGACTTAATTCTTGGCTAGGGTTTCTTTTCCCGCCACAATGCTGTTATTGACTGCGCCGGCGCCTACGTCGCATTCTCTGCGCTCTGTGTGCGGTTCTTGACCATTCGCCGTCTTTTCTTGCGTCAAACTTATCGCCGACGACACCGACATTCCGCCCAACTGTGCTGTGGTTGTTCCCGTGTGTGTACCCTTTCTGCGCCTTCCCCCATGTTCGCCTCTCGCCGTCACCTCTTTCTTCCCTTTGCTATCATGGAAATTAACTTTGGTGCCGCTGACATTGTTGTTGCGAATGCCTCCACCGCTGTGGTCCGGCTACTTCGTGGAGAATGCCTTGGTCATATTGAAGTTGCTGACCTCATCCCGCCGTTTGAGGTTGATGGGTTACAACAGAGTGCCCACGTAGCCTCTATAACTCCGATTACTGAGTCTTCCGATATACCAAGTTGGGACCTTTTTCAATTGTCTGTGTCCAGTGACCTCGATCCAACTCACCGTGAACAACCGTTTGCTCTCCTCAACCAGTTCCGTTCGTAGTTTGACGCTCAGACGACTTCCTTGGGCCGTGCGACCGAGGTTGTTCACCACAACGACACCGGCAGTCATGCCCCTCATCGACAGCACCCTTACCGTGTTTCGCTTACGGAGCGCCGTGTTATTGCTGACTGACCAAGTCGACGACATGCTACAACGTGGTGCAATTCAGCTTTCATGAAGTCCGTGGTCGCCTCCATTGGTACTTGTGAAAAAGAAGGACGGCTGCATAAGATTTTGCGTTGACTACCACCGTCTTAACAAAATTACTCGTAAAGACGTATGCCCACTACCCCGCATTGACGACGCCATCGACTGTTTAAAAGGAGCCGAGTTCTTTTCGTCCCTGGACCTGCGTTCGGGCTATTGGCAAGTCCCTGTGGCTGAGTCTGACCGACCCAAGACCGCCTTTGTTAAACCTGATGGACTATATGAGTTCACTGTGATGCCGTTTGGTCTTTGCAACGCTCCTGCTACGTTTGACCGAATGATGGACAACGTATGTTACGCGGCCTCAAGTGGAACATTTGTCTTTGTTTTGTGGATGACATCTTCGTTTTATCTCCCGATTTTCCGACGCACCTCGTGCGCTTACACCAAATCCTGAGCTGTCTCACTGGCGCCGGTCTCCAACTTAACCTAAAGAAATGTTTTGGCGCCCGCAAGCTGGGTCATGTCGTGTCCGAAGATGGCGTCCTACCCGATCAGGACAAACTACGTGCGGTAACTGAATTCCCGAAACCGACGTCTGTTAAAGAGCTGCGCAGCTTCGTCGGCCTATGCTAATAATTTCGCCATTTTCTCCGCAATTTCGCTACCATTACTGCATCGCTTACAAAATTGCTGAATGGTCCCGCCGACTTGTCTACATGGACCCTACTCTGCGACGATGCTTGCAATAAGCTGCGGCGTCTACTAACTTCACCGCCCATTCTCCGCCATTACGAGCCATCCGCTCCTACAGAGGTGCACACTGACGCAAGCGGCATCGATCTCGGTGCTGTCCTCGCTCAACGCAAACAAGGCTTTTCCGAATATGTGGTTGCTTACGCTAGCCGAGCGCTAACGAATGCTAAATCTAACTACACCGTCACAGAAAAGGAGTGTCTTGCAATCGTGTGTGCTTTAACAAAGTTTCGCCCTTACTTATATGGCCGCCGCTTCAACGTCATCACCGTACACCACGCCCTCTGCTGGTTGGCTTCCCTAAAAGACCCTTCTGGGCGCCTCGCCCGCTGGGCTCTTCGCCTTCAAGACTTTGACTTTTACGTGATATATCGATTGGGACGCAAACACTCCGATGCTGACGCCTTGTCGCGCTCGCCGCTGCCTTCTCCTGCACCCTCGCACTCGATATCCGAACCCTCCGTTGCAGCGCTCACTTCCGACGACCTGCCTTTTGAACAACGCCGGCATCCCTGGATATCTTCGCTCCTAGACGTCCTCACCACGTCCTCAACGTCTTCATTCCCGCGAGCCCTTCATCGCCAAGCTTCCCATTTTACGATCCGGGGTGGTCAGCTGTATCGCAAAAGCTATCGCCCGGATGGTCGCAAATGGCTCTTGCTCATTCCTCGCCATCTTCGCACAGAAATTTGTGCCCATCACCATGCCGACCCGCACAGCACACATGCTGGCCTGTTGAAAACATACGAGCGTCTTCGCCAGCGGTACTACTGGCGAAGATGTATAACTTTGTCCGCCGCTATATTTGCTCCTGTACTGCTTGTCAGCTTCGGAAGTCGTCTCCGCGCCCCTCCGCCGGCCCATTACAGCCATTGCCTTGTCCAGCGCGACCCTTCGATTGTGTCGCCATCGACCTCTATGGCCCCCTTCCATCTTCGACGTCAGGCAACCGCTGGATAATAGTCGCCATCGATCACCTCACTCGCTACGCGGGGACTGCTGCCCTGCCTACGGCTAGCGCTCGTGACGTCGCCTCCTTCATCCTGCGTCACATCGTTCTACGTTACGGGGCTCGTCGTGAACTTCTTAGTGACCGCGACCGCATCTTCCTATCTCAAGTGGTCCACGAGCTGTTGGAAGCTTGCCAAACAATACATCTAACCACCACAGCTCACCATTCTCAAACCAACGGCTTCACAGAAAGGTTTAACCGAACTCTTGGTGGCATGCTCGCCATGTACGGTTATTCTGACGCGTCTAATGGGGATCAGGTGCTTCCATACATCACCTATGCCTATAACACGGCGTCTCAGGCAACGAATGGATTTTCCCCGTTCTTTCTCCTTTACGGTCGTGAGCCTTCTGTCTACTGGACACCATACTTCCTTACCCCCCCTCCCCCCCCCCCCCCCCCGACAGTTCAGAGCACACTTCTCTTTCTGCTGTTGCCCGTAATGCTGAGCAGTGCCGTCAGCTGACTCGCTAATTCACGTTGGACATTCAAGATCTTCGCCGACATGAGAGCGATCACGGAAAGCCCACTGCTGATTTTCCTACCAACACCCTCGTTTGGCTCTGTGTTCAGGCTGATTCCATGCAAAGTATAATGACCCTTATCGTGTATTAGAACTTACATCACCAGTTAACTACGTCGTGGAGCCGGCAACACCTTCTTCAGATCACCGTCGCCGCGGGCGAGAAGTTGTTCACGTCAGTCGACTTAAGCCATACTACGATCCCCTTGTCATACCCTCGCCCTATGTCGCCAGGATGGCTCCCTCTTTCCGCCGAGGCAATTGTAAGGAAGAAGATGATACAGCGCCGACACTAGCGATGATGAAGACGCCGAAGCCCTGGCGCGCGCACTGAGAGCTCGGACCGTCTTGTTTGGACGATATTGTGCTTCGCTCTACAATCGTCTTGTGTCACCGGTCGCCGTCTCCAGTCCTCCGAATAACCCCCAATAAACCCCCTTTAGTCTCAATATACCAAATTATGTTTTTTTTTTTCACGCCCTCGTTGTGCCATAAATAAGGATGGTGGCTTCGGCCCCTTCATATTAGGAACTCTCTAAGCTTTTACAGAAAACCCTCATATTTTTACCAAAACAAACGATGACACAGAGGCAATATTTCTGGAAATTGACAGTGTAATGATCGGCGTTGTTTACCGAGAACCGCTTAATAATCGTAGCATATTCCTAAGTGGCCTTGAAACTATATTCATTAACATAACTAAGTGCTCAAAAAACGCTATAATTACTCGGGATATGAACATTGATATACTGAGCGCAAATCACAGTGACTATTCCTAACCTCCTCTCTTCATTTGGTTTCCATAATCATATCTCATGCCAGACCCGCATTAGGAGTAATATTCAACATGTTTGGATTATATCCTGTATAACTTTCAACCCACCCGAGGTCTCGCTGGAGTATTCAATACCGCGCTTACAGATAATCTACCTGTAGCACTGTTTGTACTGCTTTAATACTCCATGCCGCCCCGAACCACCCGTCAAATCATTTACCCGGATTGACCACGAAAAGCTTTTTCAGTTGATTTCAAGTGTTAGATTTGACGATATCGATCCTTTAAATGCTAGCGAACACTGCCAACGCCTCAAGAACAAATAAATATGTTAATAAATGAATGCAAGGTAACTAAAAAAGTGAAATATTTCGCGGTGCTAATTTGCCCTTGGATGACCTCTGTGCTTGAAGTCATAAAGTAACGCGAACATTGTCATACGAAAATGAAACAGAACAGGGGCAACGAATATTACGCAGCTCAATACAGAACTCACAGGAATAAAGACCTTGCATTGATGCGTCGCCAAAAAAGGTGTTATTATCTCTCAAAAATTAATGCTAATGCTAGCAATACGAAGACACTGTTGGAAATTTTAATTCTATCATTCAGCCAGCGAGAGCAAAAAAGGTGCTCCCATCAAAAGCCTTGCCCCCAAGCGCAATTCACATGGCAGATGATTTCAACAGGCATTTTTGCTCCATAGCTGGGAATGTGATCCCCAAAGTACAAAGCCAGGAGCCAGCTCTTCTTTCTCCATGGCAGGAATCCAGCTTCAGATATGATTACTTACCTTGTCATGAACTTATATCAGTTAGTAGCCAACTGGAAAAGAGAAAAGCGCGCGGATTAGATGGAATTCCTGTTTATTTATTGAAAAACAATATCGAAATTCTAGCGCCCACCGTGGTTTCTTTATTTAACAAGTGTTTTTGTGGTGCCACATATCCCATTGCATTGAAGGTAGCAAACGTCGTTCCAGTATACAAAAATGAAAATCCCGATCAATTACAGACCAATTTTTGTCTTGATCTGCTTTAGCACACTTTTCTACAAGCTGCTTGCCAAACGTATTACGAAATTTTTGAAGAAATATGCCATTCTAAGCACTGATCGACATGAATTTCAGGAGTCAAGATCTACTACTACTGCAATCTTGTCTCTATCCGAACTCGTTAACAACACACTTAACTGCAACTTTATAGCAATAGGCGTGTTCTTGGACACAAAAAAGCTTTTGACAATGTGGACCATGAAGTTATCTCCAAAAAACTTGAAAGACTTGGCTTTAGAGGTTTAGTGTTGCAGTTTCTGAGAAGTCATTCATGCGACTATTCCCAAAGAGTCCAAATTGATGACAATGTCTCGAATGTGCTAACGGTGTCCATGGGCATTCCGCAAGGCTAGGTTCTGGGACCTATTCTTTTTTGCCTTTATGTGAATGCCCTTCTTATATGCACAGAACTCACATGTCATTATGTATGCCGACGACACACTATTGTAGTCACCGCCAAATCGGTAGAAGATGCAGCAATTGTGCTTAATAGGGAGCTTCAATGCATTAAAACCTGGTTCCAATCTAACCGTCTATCGCTAAATACCGAAAAAACAAAATATATTACTTTGAAATCGCCGCATACGTCCGCGTGCATATCATTGTGCAGCTTGCATATCGAAGAAGATGAGTTACAGTAATGTCATACTTAGGAGTGATCATGGCTAAAGATTTTAACTAGCATCATCACGTTGATGCGCTGAGTAAAAAGTTGTCATATTCTTGCTATACATTAGCGAAAGCATCTAAATATTTTCAGACTAATACTCTAAAAAAATATATTTCAGTTTGTTTCAATCACAGCTTGCATACTGTATCGAGGCCTGGGGCCTTGCATACCCATCTTATATTGATCCTCTGGTAAGGTTGGTACAAAGGGCTCTTAGAATGATCAACTTCGTTGCACCTACACCTCCATCGTGGCCTTTATTCAAACGAAATTATATTATACCAATTACTAACTTAACAGACTATCGCTTAGAAATTTTTGTAAATCCTGTGGTTTGCAACCCTATCACCTTTCCTTTAGTTTAATTCAAGTCCCCTTTGTCCAGTTCTCGTTTAGCCGCACATGGAAAGTACTTACTTCCAACATCTGACAATCATTATGGGCATAGATGTCTCCGTTTTTGTAGTGTTAAAATTTGGAATGCTATCCCATGCTCAGTCGTATCCTCATCTAATACATTTAGAGTACTTAAGAAATGCTTCCTCCATACAGAAGTGCCTCAATAAAGTGACTATCTGCATACTCTACATGTGGCGTAGTAATCGGAATATGAAATAACCTTTCTTTTTCTCTCTCGTTTTATTACTTTTGTCAAGTAATAGATTTTTAGTTTGTATCATGTTGTTTTGTATTATAGTTGTTTCATTTTGCACCGGTAAATATGTGTTTTGTTTTCTTCTTGAGTCGTCAGTAGACATACTTGTATCTATTTCGGGATCCATGACTAGCCTCTGGCTAAGGATCCTTCAGTGTCTGATGTAATCATTTGTCTACTTTGAAATAAAGAAATAATTGAAAGAATTGAATTAAAAATAAATAAACAAACATAAACAGCTTAGACGGGAAAAGGTTAGCACAAGTGACTAGAGGACGGAGCGGAAAAATTGCGATAGCGAGGATATTGTCGCCTGCTCGCTGATAGCGAGAGTGCTACGGGCATTATATTTTATGAAGTGGCGGTGGCCTGTAGGAAGCAGCACGACTGAAAGCTTTCATTTTAAAGAATGCCATATAAAGAAGACAAAGAACAGAAAACGCTGCGGCATCGCCATCACCATCGCTTGTCTCCGGCGCCCATCTCGCTCGCGCTGAAGCTGTGCCCTGCGGCTGGTAATTCGATCCCTTGTGCCCAAAGTACTGCCAGCGCTAGACGTTCCAACCAACCATTAAATCCACATTACACTTGGTGGAGGTCAATCTGAAGTTCCCTGTACCCATCTCGCCCTGGAACTTCGCAGCAGAACATTGACTACCCCAATGACGGAGCCGACTTCATTGCACCTGCCTCCGCCTGTCACCTGCACAGGTGCGCTCCGTCAACGGGACCCGACTACCTTCAGCGGAAGCAGCGATGACGACGTCGATTATTGGCTGACCACTTACGAACGGGTCAGCCGTCACAATAACTGGGACGACAACCGTAAGCTCAACAATGTCATCTTTTACTTGAGCGACGTCGCTAATCTGTGGTTTCAAAACCACGAGTCGGACTTTTCCACCTGGGCGAATTTCAAGACTAAATTTTCCGATGTCTTTGGCCGCCCCGCCGTCCGAAAACTCCGCGCGGAACAGCGTCTTCGATCGCGACTACAGCTGCCCGGTGAAACGTTCACCAGTTATATTGAGGACATTGTTGATTTGTGTCGCCGCGTTGACCCGACCATGACCGAGGCCGTTAAGATACGTCATGTCCTCACAGGAATTGATGCCGGCGCTTTCAACATGCTTATCGCCAAAGGCCCCAATACGGTCAAGGAAATATACGACCTCTGTCAAAGCTACGACGAACTCCGCAAGGAGCGTGCTTTGATTCGCCAGCCTGATGCATCACTCGCTGGATTAGCCGCGGAGAGGGAGTCATCTAGCCTCTCTGAAGACATCAAGGCTTTTATACGTCAGGAGGTCGCGCGCCAACTGTCCCTACAGCCATATGTTAAGGAGTCGTCAACAACTGGCCTTGTTCCGGAGCTTCGCCATGCAATCCAGCAGCATGTCTCTGAAGTCCTCCCTAATCCTGTTCCTCAATCAGCTCCGGTCGCACCCTCAATGCCGTTACTCACGCCCACAGTTTCATCCTCCGGCGTTGCGCCACTGAGCTACGCTCCAGCATTCGCGCCGGCTCCTCCTCAAGTATTGCGTCGCACGTATGCCGAAGTCACTTCAAGTCCACCGCCTGAGCCAGCATATGCCTATGCTTCGCCCCCCATGCGGTCCGCACCAACAGCCTTTGCGCCCCCCTTGCGTCAGACACCATCTCCATGGCGCACTGCAGACAACAGGCCTATTTGCTACCACTGCGGCATCCCCGGACACACTACACGCTACTGCCGGCGCCGAATAAATATGGCCTTTGCTGCACGGCCTGCGCCACCTTATTTGGCCCCCCAGTTCCCAGTCCCATCGGGTCCTCCAACAGCACCCCCTGAACCTCCGGACTTCCGCCCTCGTCGTTCGCCATCACCACGTCGCCGCTCCATTTCGCCAATGCGCCGACGACCCGCTACCCAGCCGGAAAACTAACCGCCGCAGTTCGCGAGGCACGAACTGCGTATCCGACCGAATTTCAAAGTCCTCGTCTTAATCCCGCGAATGTTATTCCTGTCATCGTTGAAGGTGTTCATACTCTTGCGCTCGTCGACACCGGTGCCGCTGTATCAGTTATCAGCCAAAAACTCTGCCGCTCCATCCGAAAGGTGACTACGCCTCTCGAGGGACTATTGCTTCGTACCGCATCCGCTCACAGTATACAGCCGACAGCTATCTGCACTGCTCGCGTCGTCCTTGCTGCAGCCTTGTACATCATCGAATTCGTCGTTCTCCCCACATGTTCTCATGACGTCATTCTTGGCTGGGATTTCCTGTCCCAGCATCATGCTATCATTGACTGCGCCAGTCCTCAAGTAGAGCTCATTGAATCGAGTGATGCACCGTCTGATGCCCTGCTCCACGAGCCGTGTCCTCGTTTTGCGACCAAACTCCTCGTAGCACATGACACAACCATCCCACCCGTTAGCGCTGTTCTGGTTCCCCTCACTGCCTCTTTTACCACCGCCGCGACAGTCCTCTTTGTGCCCTCTAACGTTGTCTGCCGCCGCCGCCACTTACCGCTGCCGTTTGCCGTCCTTGACATGAAAAACGGCGCTAGCACACTTCTGGTAGCCAATCCTCTTCCGTCTCCCGCTATGTTGATCGAAGGGGAGTGCCTCGGCCGCATCGAGCCCGCGGACCTTCTGTTCACCTTTGATGATGTGTCATTCCCTGTTTGCCAAGTTGACGCCTTGACTCCAACTCGTGTGGCTTCAGATCCGCTACAGCGGGACCTTTTTGACCATTCCGTGGACAGCGCTCTAGAACCGCGCCACCGCGAGCAACTTCTCGACCTTCTACACCAATTCCGCGCCTCCTTCGACATTCCGCAATCTTCCTTGGGCCGTACGACGACCGTTTCCCACCTCATCGACACTGGCGCTCACCCACCTCTCCATCAGCGGCCGTATCGGGTGTCCCCGACTGAGCGCCGTGTTATTGCCCAACAAGTCGATGACATGCTGCAACGCGGAGTAATTAGAGAATCCTGTAGCCCATGGTCGTCTCCTGTGGTTCTAGTTAAAAAGAAGGATGGCTCCATACGATTTTGTGTTGATTATCGCCGCCTCAACAAAATCACTCGTCGTGATGTGTACCCCCTCCCACGAATCGACGATGCCCTAGACTGTTTGGAAGGCGCAGAATTCTTTTCCTCACTCGATTTACGCTCCGGGTATTGGCAGGTGCCAATGGCAGAGGCGGATCGTCCTAAGACCGCCTTTATTACTCCAGACGGACTATACGAATTTAATGTTATGCCATTCGGACTCTGTAACGCCCCAGCCACATTTGAAAGAATGATGGACACTGTACTGCGCGGCCTGAAATGGAACATCTGTTTATGCTACCTCGATGATATCGTCGTCTTTTCAACCGACTTCCCGACCCACCTGACTCGACTTCGCCAGGTCTTCACCTGCCTAACCCGCGCCGGTCTTCAACTCAACCTCAAAAAGTGCCGCTTTGGTGCCCGCCAGCTCACAATACTCGGACATGTTGTGTGTAAAGATGGAGTTCTGCCTGATCCTGAGAAGCTGCGCACCGTCGCTGACTTTCCGAAACCGACCACTTTGAAACAACTGCGAAGCTTCGTGGGCCTCTGCTCGTACTTTCGTCGTTTTGTTCGAAATTTCGCAACCATCATAGCCCCCCTTACACAGCTCTTGAAAGGCACCCCTAACCTCTCCTCTTGGTCCCCAGCCTGCGATGATGCATTCGCGACACTGCGCAATGTTCTGACGTCACCCCCAATCCTTCGCCATTACGACCCTACTGCACCTACAGAACTTCACACCGATGCCAGTGGTGTCGGCCTCGGCGCCGTCCTCGCCCAGCGCAAGCCTGGCTTCTCCGAATACGTTGTCGCCTACGCAAGCCGTGCTCTTACCAAAGCCGAGTCCAACTACTCCGTTACCGAAAAGGAGTGCTTAGCAATCGTGTGGGCTGTAACGAAGTTCCGCCCTTACTTATACGGCCACTCCTTCGAGGTAGTTACAGATCATCACGCTCTCTGCTGGCTCGCGTCTCTCAAGGATCCGTCTGGCCGTCTCGGGCGCTGGGCTCTCAGGCTTCTGGAATACGACATCCGTGTAGTTTACCGCTCTGGCCGCAAGCACTCTGACGCCGACGCTCTTTCTCGGTCACCGGTGCGCTCGCCTAACTCATCGTCCCCTCCTCAAGCACTCTTGTCAGCACTCACCATTGAGGATATGCCTTTCGAGCAACGACAAGATCCTTGGGTTTCTAACCTGCTGGATATCCTTGGCACTACTTCCGCGGCTACGCATCCTCGGGCACTCCGCCGACAGGCCTCCCATTTCGCCATTCGGGACGGCCTTCTCTACCGCAGGAACTACAACTCAGACGGCAGAACGTGGCTTCTTGTCATTCCGCGCCACCTCCGCTCCGAGGTTTGTGCCCAACATCACACTGACCCTCAAAGCGCTCATGCCGGCGTCCTCAAAACCTATGATCGAATTCGTCAGAGGTACTACTGGCGGGGAATGTACAATTTCGTACGTCGCTACATTCGCTCTTGTACCGCCTGTCAACAACGCAAGATTCCTCGCCACCCCGCTGGCCCTCTCCAGCCTTTACCTTGTCCAGCTCGCCCGTTTGATCGCGTGGGAATCGACCTTTATGGTCCGCTACCATGCACGGCCGCTGGTAATCGATGGGTCATCGTCGCAGTCGATCACCTGACCCGTTACGCCGAGACTGCTGCACTTTCCGCGGCGACAGCCCGAGAGGTAGCCCATTTTCTTCTACACCACTTCATTCTTCGACACGGCGCCCCTCGCGAGCTACTGAGTGACAGAGGTCGTGTCTTTCTTTCCGAAGTAGTTCAAGAGCTCCTGTCGTCTTGCAAATCGATACATCGGGCTACAACCGCGTACCACCCACAAACAAACGGCCTCACGGAGCGCTTCAACCGTACGCTTGGGGACATGCTCGCAATGTATGTTACATCTGAATCGGGAAGCTCCAACTGGGAGCAGGTACTGCCATTCGTAACGTTCGCGTAAAACACAGCCACCCAAGCAACAACTGGGTTTTCGCCCTTCTTTCTCTTATATGCCTGTGAACCATCTTGTACTCTGGACACAATTTTGCCATACCATCCAGATGCCTCTGAGTACAGTGCCTTGTCAGATATTGCACAGAAGGCCGAGGAATGCCGTCAGCTAGCTCGCACGTTTACTTCCAACACTCAAGGCTATCGCAAAGATCAGCGTGATACCGATACCCCTGCTCCCACGTTCCTGGCCGACAGCTTCGTTTGGCTATGCGTTCCTGCCACCAACAAACTAGACACCAAATACCACTGACCTTATCGCGTCTTGGAACGCACATCCCCTGTGAACTACGTCATCGAGCCAGTCACCCCTTCTTCCGACCACCGCCGTCGCGGACGCGAGGTTGTCCACGTTAGCCGCCTCAAGCCATATTACAACCCTCTGCTCGTCTCTTCTCCCTAAGTCGCCAGGATGGCGACTTCTTCACGCGGGGGAAATGTAAAGAAGACAAAGAACAGAAAACGCTGCGGCATCGCCATCACCATCGCTTGTCTCCGGCGCCCATCTCGCTCGCGCTGAAGCTGTGCCCTGCGGCTGGTAATTCGATCCCTTGTGCCCAAAGTACTGCCAGCGCTAGACGTTCCAACCAACCAATAAATCCACATTACAGCCATTTGCTTTGTTTGTGAGTAGATTGCTGCTTCAGTGTTTCTGGGCTCATCAATTGAATTCTTTTTTTCTTTTGGATCTGACGGGCGTTGCAAATGGAGATATACCTTTTATCGCAGTCGTCCACCAAAGCCAGGCTTGCTTGACGATGAACAGTCAATGGTTCTTCCCGTGATTTATTATACAAACCAGAGTACTGGAACCTGTTCATGTGGAGTGCTGTTTACTTATCTGCAAAACTTAATGCAACATAGTTCGAATTCGCTAAGTTCTCCTAGTGGCAAAATATAAGACGTTAAACATAAAAAACGTTATACGTTAAAAACAAAAATATAAATATGCTTATCGCTTCCATCAATCAATAAAAAATCTCATTCCAAGCAGGACAGGTAGATTATTGACAGGCGAAGGCTTCATCAGCATCCCCAGACATTTCGGATGCTTGCGGGCAGTGAAGCATACAGGGTATTTGTGAAACCAGGAAGGCCTTTTGAGTTGCGTCCATTCTTTCACAGCCTCCCTCATAAAGCAGAGCGATTTCGGTGACTTGATATTGATTCATCTCAAACAGCGCGAAAAATGACGGGGACTAAGGAAGGATGACACAGGACGAGCGCTAGCTCTAAACTAAAATATTATTCGCCATGGTAGAATACTTACACGTATGAGCGAAAGAAATGACCGAAAAAAGAAAGACATGGTTCACAAAATCACAAAAAATAACGGATAAGAAACGTAGACCACTTTCTGTCATCTTCTGACTAGATATGCAACCACAATGTCGGTTAGAAAAATTTTAGTTGAGGATCAGCGCTCGCCCTATGTCGTCCTTTCTTGGCCCCCTTTTTTCGCGCTGTTTGATACAATATCCGAAATAAAAGCATGGCGACTCTCCATCCAGTTCACTCTTGTCAGCTGCTTCTTCGTAAAGCCCCATAATGTTTAAATAACTCTAAAACCCACTCCTTAAAGAGGCCATGCAAGTTCCTTTATTCCGAGCTCATTAATCGCCTGCCACACAAAACTCTAAAAAAAAAAATCGAGATTTAAAACCCTAAATCGAAAGCTTGAAAACGTTTTCGCGGAGCTCGAAGAAAAGAAAAGCACAGATAATATATGGGGTTTAAATAAATCAAAACCTAACTCTGTGGTTCGGGAGGCCAACGGAATATTATGTATTTTATTCAATTATTCACAGACGCTAATCGTTTGGCAACAAGAAGCTATTCTAAGAGCAAGAAACCCTATCAGGAAAAGCCAAAACGATAATGAAACATCATTGACGCTTGAGGCGGAAACGCATCTTAGAATGGAGTGACAATCAAAATACAATCCAGTGAAAAACAATCATTAGTCCGTGAGCTCCAGAACCCATCGGTAGCGCATTGACAACATTAATTTCTAAGCTTTGCTAATTATTAAATATCATATATATTAAGTCCACAATCTCAATGTGCTCACCTCAGTTTGCAGGATTGATTATTTAGCGAAAAGTTATCTATTTCTGCAGTGCAAATTGCATATGTATAAAAGTAATTGTATCTAATTGTACGGTTGGATCTCCTGTCATATCAGAAATTAAATAAGCAGTCTAGAAACGGGCTACGAAGTCGCAAAGAAATTATATATCTTCCCAGTATCTCTGCGACAGCCAATGCCATCAACCGCATGAGCTGCCCATGACCTCAATGTGTTGTTGCATCACACACATTAACGGAGCGTAGTCCGCTAGCGGCGAGGTTTTCAGTGTACCTGTAACAGCTCAAGAAGCGTAACATAAAATCTAAACACTATTTTTTACCCAGCAGCTTAGTTATGTTCAAAAATTGGTATATAAGAGTTTCAACGAAAAGTAGTTTTGTTAGCGACAGCATTCGAATTTACCAGTAATTTAGAATACACTGAAATAATCAGCAGTGCAGTTAACACAAGACCATTTTGTTGGTAATGGATCGGCAAAATAAGGACGCAGGAATTTTAAGGTATTCCTTTTATGTCAGTCTAGACAGGCGACCGCATGGCCTATCGCGCTCAGTCTGGGAGCCAAACACGGCGCTGTTAGTCCCAATCGCCGCCAGAAGTTGACTTTTCTATTAACATTACGCGCACTCAATCTTCAGCCGTTCAAGAAAGATGACAAGTTTTAACCTTCAACCCAAGTTCCTTATTTATTCGAGTGAAAAGTGGCCTCTGCAAAATCATCTTGCTGCGGAGCCTAACTGGTGGTAACAAGAGACATCAGAAGGTCAAGCTCCTGTCGTATCTCCTTGGCAATAACAAAAAACGTTCGCAGCAGACTGTAACCGCAATAAACCTGTACTCTTCTTAAGTGTTCCTTTTGGCCGCCCATCTAAGGGCCCGTCCTCAAGCCTTCCATCTCCGCGGAAAGCCCGAACAATGCGCGTAACGCTTCCAATAAACCGCCTGTTATCAGAAGCAATGCTCGTCCTCCTCCTCAACGTCCTGTTCCTCTCTTGAACAAAGTTCAAGGGTCGAACTCTTGTCGCCTGTGGTTCGTGAAATCCTAACGTTCCGGCGAGACACACTCAAACTGCACACAATTTTAAGCTTTTGGCGTTCTATGTCGTAGGCACAGCCGCCCGTTATATTTAAGAGTGCATTGTGCAGTAAATATTTGAAATGGTAAACTGCACTTAAGATACTGCTGCTCGAAACGCCTGCAAAACATACCTCAATCATGCGCTTAGGCACAATGCTACATCATTACGTTGGTAAGGAATGCAAGTGCTTTAATTTAATGTGTGTTGTTATGGAGGGGCCCTCGTCATAATATATACCTGTTTACTGCCCAGGTGACTAGTCCCGTCCGCTAATAATTTTCTGTCACAGTTCTACGTCGCTGAGATCGAAATATTCCAAGTAGGACTCTGGCAGGGAGGAGATGTAGGACAATACGGTACCATGTCATATTTTCTACTGGCAGCTACGGATGTCTCGTGTAGCTGCTTTAAGGTGGAAAACGAAAATAGGTATGAAATCCACTACACCTGGATGCGTCAGTCAGGAACTTTACTCTTAAGCTATTGCGGTAAGATGAGAGGCTTCTTTAACTCTGATTTTTAAATGCATATCGGGTGGCCTTTCCATGAGGTGGTCGATTAGGACTGATTGCAGATTGGACATTTGTGACAATATAATGAATTGATGGTAAGGCTATACGGCACCTAGTCGAAAGTGGCAAAGTGGCATTACAAGGGTTATGGGCACGAAGGCGCTGCACAAGTGTCCTTAAAACTTAAAAGATATTTTCATTCTGTATGGCTGTCTGCTTTCAATCCTGAAATTGAAACAGATTTTCTTTAACTCCCAATTAACACTTTATTCGGATGTATTTTACAGCTATCAGCTGACCGAGCTTCTAGAGACAACAATGCAATACATTCTGCTACCATATCTGCAAATATCGTGCAATTCGACTATTTATCAAATCCAGGGCGGATAACAGTAGACTTCGTATATTTCTGACCCCCCTTCAGGCAAAAATAACATTATTAGCTAGGAGGAACTGATTTCTTGCAGCATCATTACATATACTGCACACTGATACCAACTCAGCGCAATGCTAGGTTATATGCATCGCCAAATATGCGCATTCATTAGTCTGCTCAGCAATTTCAGATCTAGTTCACAGTTGTATTATGTGCGCTGGAAAACTTCCTTTGATACTGAATAAAAACATTTTCTGCGGTAAAAAGCATTGGGGAAAATAAAAGAGCACACCACCGATCTATTTCAAATTTCAACATTGATATGCCGCACACTGCACACAATGCGGGATTCTAGCATGGCTTTCCAACCCCGAGACGATTTCTTTGTGGTACTTGCGAAACTATTGCGAAACTAGATGAGCACAAGCGCAAAGAAATTCGCACTGTGAGCCTGCGCTCGCCATAACCGCAGCGTTATATACATGCCACTCCCATGACGGCCGCCGTAGGCTTCACCCGCTCACATTTGTGTCATATATCAGGGACTACAACTCCAGAAGTTTCAAATATTCTCCTCGGTAAGAACAAATTCAGTCATGCACGTCATCAAGAACTTCTATGTGATCTGCGCTCAGACTGTAGAGTCAAGCATAGGAACAATATGTGCATCCCTTTAACATCACACATTGTCATAGCGTCACGTTGTTATGACAATGCTGTTGGCGACAAATGAGGAAGCTGGAACTCCGCTCAGGCGAACTCTATATTGGGATGATTTTCGCCCGCAAAATAACTAAGCAATCGGCGGTCGTCGGACTACGAATTCCCGGTACGCTTCTCAGTGCTCAATTTAAAGTCGCCACAGAAACATCCAGATAACTGCATAAAATGTGGCTAGCACTAACGAGAACGTTGTAGAAACCGACGCGCGTGGCTGGGAATGTTGACAAAACATGTTTGCGCATCTTGCGGAGCAAATACATAGTAACTCCCCACCTCGCGACCACGAGCATGAAGAGTGGGCAAAGTCGTTCGGTGTGATAGGTGATAGAGCCGCACCCTAAGGGTTTTTGAAAAGCAACAACGTTTTGAATTGTTCACGGCTTTACTCTCCGTAAGAGGCATGGCCTAGATGCTTCCTGAATAAACTAGCAAAGGTAAAAAAAAAAGTCTACAAATAAAACACTTAGGGCCTTTAGCACGTGCAATAGGGTTTAAGGCCTAAAATATGTAGAATGTCTCGGTTCGCACAGCACCGCTTGGATGCTTACGCGCTTTGAGGAGTGACCTCATAGTTCAATTGTCCGACTTGGCGAAGGACCTTGTACGGGACAAAGCTTTTGACTGAGTCCTCGGCGGATGACAATGATGACGAAAACGTTTATTGAATGCCACATTGGTTTAAATTAAGGGAAGGTTGATCGGGTCCCTAGTCCAGGACACCGTTGGCAAAAGCCCCTGCCCGTGCTCATTCGACGAGGGCTCGTTGTTCTTTGATGTCTGAGCTGAACTGGGCCGCCTCCCAGCCTTCCCAAGTCACCGGCGGTGAATCGGCGTCCAAACCCACACTTGGTCTCTTGACTTGTACTTTGACTTGCATCGCCGCAAGTTGTACGTTGGGCTTGGCTACGCTGCTGCTCATTAATGCATTGCGGAGCGAATCGTCGGGCATGCTCTGCACGCTGCAGGTAGGCGCGACGTCGAGGCTGTCTTCGTCTGTCGCGTGCGGCAGCAATGCGTCGAGCATTGTCGTGGGCTCCCTACCGTGAACAAGCTTGAACGGTGTCGATCTGGTTGTTCCTTGAACGGCAGTATTATGCGCGAAGATCATGTAGGATACAATGCCGTCTCCTATCTCATTTTCGGTGTCGACGTACAGAGCAATCATCTCTGGAATTGTTTTGGTGAGGTGCTCCGTGATTATATTATTCTGAGGAGGGTGCGCTCTAAGCCAGTGGCTTATATGACTACAGGTCGGGATGCTTTGCGTGAGTTCCTCCATAACGTCTGCTCCCCTGTCCGTGATAAGCACTTCGGGGATACCATGTGGCAAGGGATTGCGTTCTACGAAAGCATTGCTGACTTCTGCTGCGGTGCCATTCAGCAGGGCTTTTGGTTTGGCATAGCGGGTCATGAACTTGTTTATCCGATGATACATTTGACGACCCTTTATGAAGACGGGAAAGGGTAGAGAAGATCCATCCCGATTTGTTGACAGGGCTTAATCAGATGTAGTATTGTGTTCAGTAGTTCAGCTGCTATGACAGGGGCATCTTGCGTCGTTGGGCCTCTAAGCACGTTTTAACGTAATGGAAAACGTCGGCAGTTTACCGCGACTAGTAAATTCTTTCTTATATGCTTGCAACGTGCGCGCCATCCTGAGGGATTCTGCTGTCAGCTCATAGTGGAAAGCCTGTGAAATTTCATTTCGGATTTTCTTGGACACAACAAGGAGGTCTATGGGCATGCGAATTTCGAAGCAACCACCTCCCGCTACCGATACGGGCGCCCAAACAGCTAGTTCTATTGAGGAACTTTGTTGAAGTATGCCTCAATTTTAATCTCAGTCAAATGGTCCTTGAACCCATTCGTGTTACTGCAGGGACATCTAACATCCTAGACCTAATCCTAACAAACCACCCTGAAAATCTAACATCACTTACCTACCTGCGCGAAATTAGTAATCATAGAGTTATTCATGCCCCCTTCAACTTCTCCCCTACACCCCACCAAACCTTCACCAAAACTATTCGTGTTTATGATAAAGGAAAATATGAAGCCTTTAATAATGAATTGCATGCTTTCCTGCCGTCTTTCCCATCTACTTTTCATAGCCGATCTATTGAAGACAACTGGCTAACCTTCAAAAATAATATGAACGAACTAACTTGCAAGTTCATTCCTTCTACCAGTTTTCGGGCCAATCGCCAAAAACCTTGGTTTAATAAAACTCTCAAAAGATTGGAAAGAAAGAAAAAACATCTTTATAGGTCAGCAAAAATGCAGTCTAATACAGAGGCATGGCAGCGATATCATGCAGCCGAGGACACGTACTACACAGCACTCCGTAGCGCCAAAAAAACTTTTTTCGAAACTGACCTACCAAAAATCCTGGTCAACAACCCTAGAAAGTTTTGGGAAATACTAAACCCACGAGAGACATGTACCATTACCCTTACTAACCCAGCAGATGCAAAGATTAGTGACGCCGACTGTGCCGACAATTTCAATTGCTCTTTCGCTGCTGTTTTTACGACAGAAACTGACTCATCAATGCCCAGCCTACTTCCATCAGTGCTTCCAGCAATGTTACCTGTTACCATCAGTGCGCATGGCATCTCAATCCTCATTAACAAAATTAGGCTCTCATCATCTGCTGGCGTTGATGATATCAATTCCAAAGTTTTAAAAAATACTGAAGACATATCTTCCGTATATCTGTCTCTTTTATTCTCACAGTCTCTTTCAACAGGAACGCTGCCGAACGACTGGAAGATGGGGAAGGTCATCCCGGTCCACAAATTAAGTACAAGAGTATCGCCATTAAACTACCGTCCCATCTCTCTAACTACCGTGCCATGCAAACTCATGGAACATGTCATCTACTCCCATATCATGAACTTTCTAGATTCACACAACTTCTTTCATCCTGCGCAACATGGTTTCCGAAAGGGTTTCTCGTGCGAAACACAACTAGCAATCTTTACTTTCGATCTGCACACTAACCTTGATCGTAACCAGCAAACAGATTCAATTTTCTTAGACTTTTTAAAGGCCTTTGATAAGGTGTCTCACAAACGCTTACTAATGAAACTCGCCGCTCTAAATTTGCATCCCAACATTTTATATTGGATTAAAGAGTTTCTTGCTAACCGCTCACAGTTCGTCTATGTTAATAACAAAAGCTCAAACACAATCCCCGTAACATCTGGCATCCCACAGGGATCTGTACTCGCCCCTCTCCTCTTTTTAATATTGTTACGGGGATGTACTTAATGTGAGGGCACTGCGATGGGCTGAACTGGACGCTAAGACTTCGGTAGCCGTGCAGAATCCACTCTCTCAGCGTCGCTCTCTTTTTCAACGCTTCGTCGTGCCCGCGTTCCTCGATCGTCGTCTTTGTCAGTGAGCACATCACTTTGGTCCTGCGTTTCCCGGTAACACTACCACCCTCGGCAAAAGGCACCATCCCAGTGCGTATTAGGCGTGCGGTGTGGAGGCGGAGTAATATGGCTTGAGGCGGGCGACATGTACAATTTCGGAAGTGGGTGTAGCAGTCGGTGACTTTGGGTGGAGCGGTGCAATCTCATAGGTTCATAGGTCACGTCGGTCACTGGGCGTAGTACACGGTAAGGACCCGTGTAGTGGGGCAGAAGTTTCTGACACAATCCCACACGATGGCACGGAAGCCAGAGCAGCACCAGAGATCCGGGAGGATAGTGCACATCGCGGTGGTGAGCGTCGTAGCGGCGTTTTTGAGCTTCTTGAGAGACGGTGAGATTGTGACGAGCAGTCTGGCGAGCAGCGTCGGCTCGGGCGATGGTATCGCGGGCATAGGTTGTGACGGGGCCAGCGGCGGGAAGCAAAGTGTCGAAGGGCAGTAAGGGGTCTCGTCCAAAGAGAAGATAGAATAGAGAGTACCCAGCAGTGTCATGACGGGAAAAGTTATATGCAAAGGTGACAAATGGCAGACTAATATCCCAGTCGCGATGACTGTCGGATACGTACATTGCGAGCATGTCGGTGAGTGTGCGGTTAATACGCTCCGTAAGGCCGTTCGTCTGAGGGTGGTACGCAGTGGTGAACTTGTGCCGAACGGAGCAAGAACGAAGTATTTCCTCAACAACTCGGGAAAGGAAATAGCGGCCATGGTCGGTAAGTAGTTGACGGGGAGCACCATGGTGTAGTATGACGTCGTACAAAAGGAAGTCAGCAACGTCTGTGGCGCAGCTGGTTGGAATGGCGCGAGTGATCACGTACCGCGTGGCATAATCGGTGGCCACAGCGATCCATTTGTTTCCTGACAAGGACTCGGGGAAGGGCCCTAGGAGGTCAAGGCCAACACGAGAAAATGGCTCAGTCGGGATAGCAATCGGCTGCAGGTGTCCAGGTGGCAGCACAGGGGGTTTCTTCCGGCGTTGACAGAGGTCGCAAGCGGCTACATAACGTTGGACAGAGCGGTATAGTCCAGGCCAGAAGAAACGCCGGCGCACGCGGTCGTATGTGCGTGAGAGGCCAAGATGACCAGCTGTAGGGGCGTCGTGCATTTGTTCTCGAACGGCAGAGCGTAGTTGTTGGGGAACGACGAGCAAGTGCTCAGCGCCATCAGGTCGCATGTTGCGGCGGTATAGCGTATTCCCATTAAGGAAGAACAGGGCGAGGGAAGAGTCACGGCTGTGTGTGCGGAGGCGGTCGATAAGAGAACTGAGGGTTGGGTCCAAGCGCTGTTCGTCGGCTATGTGAGAAAAGTCCGATATAGAGAACACACAGGGATCCGACTCGTGGTCAGTAGAGGAAGGGGGATCGACGGGATAACGGGACAGACAGTCTGCATCCTGGTGGAGCCGACCTGATTTGTATACAACGGGAAAGATATACTCCTGCAAGCGCAGTGCCCAGCGGCCGAGGCGGCCAGCAGGATCCTTGAGGGAAGAGAGCCAACATAGGGCGTGGTGATCGGTAATTACAGTGAATGGTCGGCCAAACAAGTAGGGTCTGAATTTTCCAACGGCCCAGACGAGAGCCAGGCACTCCCGTTCCGTAATAGAGTAGTTCTGTTCCGCTGATGACTGGAGACGACTGGCGTAGGCAATCACGCAGTGTTGGCCGCGTTGTCGCTGTGCAATAATGGCACCAATCCCGTGGCCACTGGCGTCGGTGCGAAGTTCCGTCGGGGCAGACGGGTTGAAATGGGCCAACACAGGAGGATTGGTGAGAACAGCGATGAGGGTGGAGAATGCGTTAGCCTGCTCTGGTCCCCATGAGAAAGGAACGCCTTTCTTCAGGAGATTGGTGAGAGGACGAGCAACAGCGGCAAAGTTTGGGACGAACCGGCGAAAATAAGAGCGCAGTCCTATAAAGCTGCGGACATCACGGGGTGAACGGGGAGATGGAAAAGCACTGACAGCACGAACTTTGTCAGGATCGGGTTGCACGCCGGTGGAATTCACCAAATGGCCAAGCACTTTAAGTTCGCGGTGACCAAAACTGCACTTCTTTGAGTTCAGTTGAAGTCCGGCACGGCGAAAAAGTGCGAAGATGGCTTTCGAACGAGGGCGAGAAGACAATCACGTCATCCAAGTAACATAGACAAGTCGTCCATTTGAAGCCGCGGAGTAAGGAGTCCATCATTCGTTCAAACGTAGCAGGGGCGTTGCAAAGTCCAAAAGGCATAACCTTAAATTGGTAAAGACCATCGGGTGTGACAAAAGCTGTCTTCTCGCGGTCTGTTCGTCAACAGAAATCTGGCAGTAGCCGCTACGAAGGTCGATAGAGAAAAAGTAGCGGGCTTCATGTAAACAGTCCAAGGCATCGTCTATTCACGGCAGCGGGTAAACATCTTTCCTTGTAATCTTGTTCAGATGTCGATAGTCGACGCAAAAGCGCCAACTGTTGTCTTTTTTTCGAAAGAGCACGACAGGAGAAGCCCAGGGGCTGTTCGAAGGTTCGATGATATCATTGACCAACATCTTGTCGACCTCCTGCTGGATGACTTGGCGCTCAGAAATTGACACACGATAAGGCCTCCGATGTACAGGTTTTGCATCGCCGGTGTCAATGCGATGAGTCACAACTGATGTTTGGCCCAGAGAGCCGGCAGCAAAGTCAAAAATGTCGGAGAAGGATAACAAAAGGTTGTGCAGGTCCTGAGCGTGTTCGGGGCTGAGGTCGTATGGCAATCATTGCGGAAATAGGGTCGGTAATTGTGGTGGAGAGTACGGATGTTGGAAGGACGCTTGAATGTGGGCCAGGGTTGAGTGCACAAATGGTGCAGTCTGTGAGAGGAGACAAGGTAGCAAGGGATATTCCTTCGGAGAGAACTTGGGGTGACAGTCTGAAGTTCAGGATAGGAAGGTAGGTGTTGTTCTGTGTAACGAGTACGACGAGATGAGGAAGAACGACGTTGCGGTCAAGAAAGACCTCGGTGATAGGGCAGGCAACATAGTCACCGTCAGGCTCAGGCGGGAAAGGTGACAGAGGTAGGTAAACAGCAGAGTCAGGGGGCAGGCGAGCGAACTCGGTGGAGCGAAGGCGGGGTGTAGATGGAGGATGTTCTGAGCAGACAGGTAGGTCCAAACGAAGAAGGCCGCTGGAACAGTCGATAAGGGCAGAGTGGGCCGTTAAAAAGTCAAGGCCGAGGATCACATTGTGAGGGCACTGGTTGAGGACGGTGAACAAAACAGGGATGTGATGATCGGCAAGGGTGACTCGGGCAGTGCACAGCCCGGTGACGGCAGCAGTACTGCCATCGGCAACACGAACGGTGGGCGAAGCGGCGGGGGTCTGTACTTTCTTGAGGCGGCGGCAAAATGATGAGCTCATGATCGAGACTTGGGCACCAGTGTCAATGAGGGCAGAGACGGGAACACCATCCACGAGCAGGAGGAGGAGGTTACAGGGCGAAGAAATGGGCACAGAATTTCCAGGTCGGGGTACCGATGCAGCGTCATCTCCGGGAGCTGCGTCGGCTAGTTTTCCGTGAAGCGGCCGGCAGAGGACGGCGAGGAACTGCGGCTAGGAAGAGGTGAACGGGCACGGCGGGCTGGCGGCGAAGGAGAGCGACTGGACACAGGAGGAGGTGGAGTGGTATCGGTGCGGGGCGGCTCATAACGAGGCGTGAAACGGCGGTGACCGTAATCGGAGTAGCGGTCAACGTAAGGGAAACGTCGAGGTGGTGGTGTCCAGCGGCTTCGGCAGTGGCGAGAGATGTGGCCAACACGTGAGCACGTGAAACAGATCGGCCTGTCGTCAGGGGTGCGCCACTCCTCAGGATTGCGGTATCGGTAGCGTGGCATGTAGGTGTTGCGGGGCGCAGCGTGGAGACCATAGGAGGGATGGGGCTCGAACTGTGGTGTTCCACGTTGTGGCTATAGGGGACGCCCAAGTTAGCAACCTCTTGACGAACGACGGCTTGAATGAGGGATATCGTTGCTAGGTTACTGTCCGAGGAGGGCGGGTTGGGTGCAGCAGGAGCGAGCGCTTCCAGTTCACGACGCACGATGCGGGTCACAATGTCAGTGTTGGAAGGCTGCCTTAGGGTCAGCAGATCCTCGCACGTGGAGCTAGGGGCAGTGTTAGGGAGCCGATTGAAGCGATGTGCAATGCGTTTGTGTTTGGCCTGCTCGAAATGTCGACAAACTTGCAGAACGGAGTCAACCGTAGAGCAGTCTCGACAGAGTAGAAGATTGTAGGCATCGTCGGCTATGCCTTTGAGGATGTACCCCACCTTATCAGGTTCTGTCATGTCTTTGTCGACTTTTCTGCAGAGGGCCAGAACGTCTGGTATATACGTAATATAAGGCTCGGTAGATGTCTGGGCACGTGTGGCGAGGTCCCTCTTGGCGGCGAGTTGACGGCCAACCGGTTTTCCGAACAGGTCACGGAGTTTTTGTTTGCAAACATCCCAAGAGGGTATATCTGCTTCTTGTGTTTCGAACCACACGCGTGCCGTGCCAGTAAGGTAGAGGATGACATTGGTCAGCATCAGCGTGGCATCCCACCTGTTGTGCTGGCTAACACGCTCATAAAGTGAAAGCCAGTCCTCGACGTCGACCTCATCTGTACCGCAGAATGTGCCAGGGTCACGGGGGTGGGCTACGACGACAGTTGGAGTTGCGGTGGTTGATGGAGCCGCGTCGGTTGTCATCGTGACGGTTCCGAGGTGACGGCCGCTGCGGAGATCCAGTGTCAGATTGTGTCGAACCCGTGACCTCCACCAAGATATTACGCGGATGTACTTAATGTGACGGCACTGCGATGGGCTGAACTCGACGCTAAGACTTCGGTAGCCGTGCAGAATCCACTCTCTCAGCGTCGCTCTCTTTTTCAACGCTTCGTCGTGCCCGCGTTCCTCGATCATCGTCTTTGTCAGTGAGTACATCACTTTGGTCCCGCGTTTCCCGGTAACAATATATATAAATGACCTACCTCTTCATGTCCACTGTCAGATAAGAATCTTCGCCCACGACTGCGTAATCTATCGGAAAATTACTAACGTGTCTGATAAAGTAGCACTAAAGCATGACCTAACCCAAGTGCAAAAATGGTGCAACCGCTGGTTAATGACTTTAAACTCCAAGAAGTGCAAACTCATCTCTTTTACTCGTCAGCATAACCCCCTTATTTTTTCATATGAAGTTGCTATCTCTTCCATAGAACGCGTGGAATCACATAAGTACAGTACTCACGGATTGAAATAGGACACTCGGAGCGCGTGGCCGTCGCTGCATGCAAGGCAGTGCTTATTGGCGACCGGAAGGAGCAGGTCTGCTTTTTAGATGTTCTCTCCCTCGCGCTATACCACAATGCAGCACCTTGGTTCCATGAGCATCCACGGGCGGCGCTGCATGCAGCGACGGCCACGCGCTCCGAGTGTCCTATTTCAATCCGTGAGTACTGTACATTGGAATCACACTTTGCAGCGACCTTTTTTGGTGTACACACATAACTAGAATCATATCATCTGCAAACAGATCTTTGGGCTTCAAAAAACATCACCTACGTCATGCGCCCCAACAAGTAAAACTTTTGGCATATAAAACACTGATCAGATCAAAGCTTGAGTACGCCAGTCCAATATGGAACCCATCTCCGATATACTTAACAAATGCGATCGAATCAGTTCAAAACTGCGCCATCCGTTTCGTGCATCACGCGTACTCGTATTCCATCAGCGTTTCATCTCTAAAGGAAAATTCCAGTCTTGATAACCTTTTACTTCATCGCTGCATTTTTGTTTACTGCACAAAATTCTAAACAGTTCACTCGATCAGGCACCTTACATTGTGCATCGCATCCATATACCTCATCGCGCTTCGCATCCATTTCAGATAACTCGGCCTGTTGCTCGCACAAACACTTTTTCAGGATCTTTTTTCCCTAAGCAATTGTGGACTGGAATGCCCTTCCCCACGAAGTAGCCGTTTTCTCATGCCAATCTTCATTTATTGATGCCTTAAAAATTTATTTTCAAACACAATGACCTGTGCTTGTATTTTCTCATGTTTGTAAACCCACCCCTTATGTAATGCCTCCAAGAGGGGCCTTTAAGGAAATAAAGTGAAGTGAAGAGAAGAAGAGTGTCAATTGATCGAAGTGGAGGAGGAAGATATCTAGAACAGTTCTCGGGAAGGCTTTCCCAGCAGAGCTGTGCGCATTTGATTACTTGTAATTAGGTGCACTACTAGGTAATTTTCTAAAATTGATTATTTTTTCAGTTATTGGTCTGATGTCAACTACTTTACAATAAAAGCAGAAGGGGCGAAGCTCCTGTGATGATGTGATTGCGTCGAATGTTTCGGCTGCATGCTGTAAAGCTGTCTGGCATATACTGTTCTCTACTTTCTTCGAAATCAGTGCACAGTCTTCTCGATTCTGTCTTCTCGATTCTCGATATCTAACACGCGTGCCTGGTGGAGGACGCCGTCACGATATCTTTGAACAGAACTTCCGTTGAAAATGCTGTGTGTAAAAAATGCCAGACAACCGCCCTAGTTTTTTGCATCTTGAGGAAGTTTCTTTTATCGCAATAAAGTTTAATGAAACTTAAGTCTACTTTAACAAATTACTATTCTGAAATAATCAGTTACTTTCTAGACACTATAATTGGCAGGTGTAATAAGTAAAAAACTCAGAGTAATTGTAATTGTAATCAGTCACTTGTTTTCTTTACCGTCTACAAGCCGGTCTCCTAGTGAAGCCCCCCACGTGATGACTTCCGGTAGGCGTTAGGTGCACTTTGGCGCATGAAGGTATGCACAGTGGACAATGAGTAAAACAGGGCAAAATACCGAGAACCACAATAAGGATCGGCTAGGTGCACACTATCGCATTGTTAGACCCTCAAGCCGTTGGTTGGCCTTTCGTTCCCTGCAGAAATAGATGAAAAAGCGTCGTTATGTGAACCGAGAATTTCTTTATTGCTCGCAGCAGTTGTATATGTCTAGCTAGCAGAAAAGAAATAGCATTTAGATGTTATTATGACCTTACTGTAGATATACTAAAATACTTTAAAATGAACAGCTCTACATTTCATGCAACAAGTTTTCCAGGAGTCCAGGTTCAATTTTCAGGACTCAGCTTTACACTGTGCATACATGATCGAGCTATACCTACTCGCTAAGCACCGACAATCAGGAAGCTGCAGCAATCGCAATAAGAGAACTCAAGCTGCCTCTGTGCTTGAAGGTTCAACCTTGGGTGCTCTGAGGTCCCTCTGCGGTTACGGCTGCCTTTCTCCGGTCCCTGACAAATGCTTAATTTACCGCTCTACGATAGTCACTTTCCCGTGGTAATAGCAAAAGTGAATCGGCCTCCAAATATATCCATGTGTAGAAGCATGATATGTATGGTAGAAGTATGAAAAGTATGCTAACGCCGAGGCAGAAAAAACGAGCACAAATATAAACTTCTCAGTAAGAGTGGTAGTTCTCCAACTGTACAACTGTAGAGTACTACAAAATGCGCATTGGAGGACAATATAGCTATACGGGTAAAAAGTGATGCGTTTGCTTAATGTGTAATTAACTGATAACGTAGACTGAAATAAACCTCTAAAACAAGTCGTTTATGAATACCAAAAAGAGTACTTAGAGGCGTTCATATAGCGTTGTCTGGAAAGGAGTTTTCGTGCGGGGTTATTATTTCAGGTGAACTATAGTAGAAGACACGAGAGCGCAGTAAGAGTCAAACTGAAATAAGAATGCCATTGTGACTCGCACGGAACAAACATAATTAAATAACATATTTAACCAGGGGAATACACCGAATTACAAGAAAGGAGTAAGCGGGACAGCACTGGACTAGCAATTGAGGTTTACAAGAAGGAATTGCCGGTCAAGGAAGCAATGACACATGAATATCAAACACTGTGTAGAGGCTCAGTAATATATCTAGTGCACGCCGTCTGACACTTACTGGTCCTAATGAGAGCGTTTGATATGCATGTGTCATCCGGTTCCTTGGCCGGCCATTCCTTCAAGTAAACCACAGTTCTTAGTCCAGCGCTGTCTCGTGTACTTCTTTTCTTGTGTTTCTGTGATATTTCGCTATTCCAATATGTTAGATTTGCGCCTGTTAGTCGAAATGGTCACCTTACACAAATAAGCACACAACTTTCTCTGTTTAAAAGGTGTTATGTAAGATGGGGGTTTATTGAGCAGGACTCGATCAGCAGGACTGGGCAGGTCAGCGGCGAACACAGCAACAGCGAACACAGTCAGGTGCAACACGCACAGCGATCACGGTGCCACTGCCTTGAATGTTTCTCGTGCACTACTTCACAATTACCCCCGGGACGAAGAGGAGACATCCTGGCGACTTACGGCGTGAGCAAGACGGCAGGGTCGTAATAGGGTTTAAGGCGCTGGACGCGAATAATCTCGCGTCCGTGCCGGCGTAGATCATGAGACGGCGTAAGAGGTTCCACCGCATAATTAACCGGGGAGGTGCGCTCCAAAAATCAGTATGGGCCATGGTATTTAGCAAGAAATTTTGAAGACAGTCCAGGAGCATTGGAAGGTATCCACAGCCACACAAGTGCGCCAGACGAGAAGTCCGGTGTCGAATGTTGGTTGTCATGGTTGGATTTATGGTGGTACTGGGTTTTAGCCGTGAATGCGCGGGCAATTTGTCGACAGTCTTCCGCATGCTGGGCTGCTTGAGACGCACTAGTATACTCTGATATGTCTGGCTGATACGGGAGTATGGTGTCGATTGTAGCAGAGGGGTGACGGCCGTAGAGGATAAAAAAAAAGGAGAGAAGCCAGTAGTAGACAGCGTTGCGGTATTGTAAGCGTAGGTGACATACGGAAGGACGAGGTCCCAATTTGAGTGGTTGGATGAGACGTACATAGAGAGCATGTCGCTTCGCTAAGGGTACGATTTAAACGCTCTGTGAGGCCATTAGTCTGGGGATGATAGGCGGAGGTGGTTCTATGAATAATGTGGCACTTGGTGAGCAAGGCTTTCACAACGTCACTCAAGAAAGCCCCTCATCTGTCTCTGAGCAGCTCTGGAGGTGCGCCGTGGCGAAGAACAAATCGCTGCAAAATGAAAGAGGCTACTTCTGATGCTGTGGCAGATGGACGTGCGGCGGTTTTCTGCATACCTCGTCAGATGATCAACGGCTACGATAGCCCAGCGGTTGCCGGCTGCAGTGTAGGGAAGCAGCCTGTACAAATCAATGCCGACGCGGTCGAAAGGGCGTGGGGGGCTGGGTAACGGCAGCAACTCTCCACCAGAACGTTGAAGGATATGGCTTGCGACGTTGACAGGGGAGGCATGAGCTAACGTACTTGAGTACGAAGGTGTACATGCCCCGCCAGTAGTAACACAGCCGGAGAAGACGCCCGCGTGACCGGATTGTGGGTCAGCGTGGAAATAGTCACAGATTTGCGAACGTAGCTGCCGGCGAATAACTAGCAACCACTTGCGGCCATCTGTGCAGTAGTTGTGGCGGTAGAGAAGGTTATCACGAATTGCAAAGTGGGAAGCATGGCGGCGGAGAGCACGTGATGGAGAAGCAGCTGTAGGATTGGAGATACAATTGAGGAGAGAATTTATCCAGGGATCTTACCGTTGCGCTGACAGCATGTCACTGATGTGAAGCGATGGCGGGGAATCGTCAGAAGAGGAAAGGCTCGCAACCTTAGCTGTAAGGGGGAGCGGGAAAGTGCGTCGGCGTCGTGATGCTTGCGGCCGGAGCGGTAAACGCGGACATCATATTCCTGAAGGCGAAGAGCCCTTCTTGCTAGTCTGCCGGACGGGTCTTTCAGTGAGGAAAGCCAGCAAAGCGCTGTCACTACGTCAAAAATGCCGCCATATAGGTAAGGGCGGAATTTAATAAGAGCGCAAATAATCGCTAAGCACTCTTTCGCAGTGACAGAGTAATTGAATTCAGACTTCGTGAGTGTACGGCTAGCATAGCCGACCACGTATTCAGTATAACCTGATTTGCGCTGAGCGAGCACAGCGCCGAGACCAATACCACTGGCGTCCATGTGGACTTCAGTAGGCGCTTTGGGGTCGAAGTGATGCAGTACAGGTGGTGCCGTGAGAATGCGTCGTAAAGCACTGAAGGCATCGTCGCACGTTGGCGACCACGATGAAAGGTTGGAACTACCAGACAGAAAGTCTGTCAAGGGAGCCGTAATTCAAGCGAAATTTCTAATAAAGCTGCGAAAGTAAGAGCACAACCCGAGGAAGCTACGTGGATGGAAATCGGTTTAGAGGCTGCTACGGCACGAAGTTTGGTAAGATCTGGAGATACACATTCTTTGGAGACAACGTGGCTGAGAATGGTGAGCTGGCGGGCGGCAAAACAACATTTTTTTCAAATTCAGCTGCAGTCCGGCATCAGATAGGCAGGTCAAAACGTACTTCAAACGGTAGAGGTGTGCGTCAAAGTCAGGAGAAAAGACGGCAATATCGTCGAGCTAGCAGAGGCGCGTCCTTCCCTTTAGGCCACGCAAAATGGTGTCCATTATCCACTCAAATGTTGCCGGAGCATTACAAAGGCCAAACAGCATACCTGTAAATTCGTACAAGCCATCGGGAGTTACAAAGGCAGTTTTGGAGCGATCCGCTGATTCCAGGGGAACTTGCCAGTACCCGGAACCTAAGTCTAGGGAAGAAAAGAGCTCGGCGCCTTGCAAACAATCGAGAGCATCGTCGATGCGTGGGAGAGGGTAGACGTCCTTTCACGTAATCTTATTAGGGCGGCGATAATCGACACAGAAGGGGATAGAACCATCTTTCTTTTTTACGAGGACAACAGGTGGCGCCCAAGGGCTGCTTGAGGGCTGAATCACTATTTATTATTTATGTTAATGATATTGTTATTATTGACCATGACACCAAATACATCATTATGCTGATGATACCACACTCCTGTTTTCTTCTCATGATACCTCAGACTTAATAAGAATTGCTAATAAAGCACTAGAAAAACTACATGTATGGTCGATAAAAAACGGTCTCATAATAAATGCAACTAAAACAAAACCCATATTATTCCAAGCCAAGAACAGAAATGCTACACTACCCGCAGACATCACACTTAATATGGATAAAATTGAACTAGTGAATTCAGTAAAAAGCTTAGGAATTTTTTTCGACCATGACATGTCATGGAACAGCCATTCATCATCACTTGTAAGCAAACTATCCCAGGTAGTTGGACTAATTTTTCCTCTTAGGTATCTTCCCCGTAATGTAAGATTGCTTATATATAAATCTCTCTTTATGAGTCACCTTAATTACTGCTGTCGTGTCTGGGGTACCACGTCTGCCACAAATGTAGTTCGGTTATTTGTCCTTCAGAAAAAATTTCTGCACGCGATATGCAATGTGATCTGGGATTTCCCAAGTGAACCTTTGTTCCAAGAGCTTAATATATTGAAAGTGCATAATTTATACAACTACATGTTAGTACACGCATACATTAAAGAATGCAAATTGCATAAGTTTGCCATCCGCTCAACAGCCAATCTAAAACAAAATCTACTTCACTACCAAACGCGATGTCCGGAATACTGGTATGTAACACACACGCGAACTAATTACGGTAAGCAAATGATTGCTCACACCCTACCTGCCTTACTCAATGCACTAATCTCCGAAAATATTGATGTTTTACATGTTTCATTATCTACTCTACACAATTATTTTTGCCGCTAATATTGAGTGTGTATTTATATTGTCAACCATTGGGTTTGTCATTGTAAATCAGCACTATATATGTTCCTTGCCAATTGTACTTCTTTTGTGACTGAGTGAGATTATTTTCATGCTGCTGTATTTTTTTTTTTATTTTTTTTTATACTAACCTATGTAGCTTTGCAGATTCACCTTTTTTGTTTGTTATTTTTGTTTCTTTCTTCATGTTTGTGCTTTATTGTATTGAAAGCATTGCCATTCCGCACGGCTGCTGCTGCCAACAAACGGGTTTTAAGACCTGTCAAGCTGTTTCCGCAGCTTTTTTCCTCGAACCTGTCCGTTTACAACTGTACATTGCAAACGGAAATAAAGCACTTACTTACTTACATTCTTAATCATTAGGTCGACTTGCTCTTCAATAGCCTGGCGTTCGGTTGCAGACACACGATAGGGGCGCTGTCGCAGTGGTGCGTGGGTGCCGGTCGGCGTCGATGGAACGGAGGAACAAGTCTCTAGAAGGGAAAGCGGGTGCAGGTGAAGGGGGGCTGAGCGCAGTTAGGCAGAGTGCGGCGCATCGTCAGGTTCTTCACAGATCAGAAGTGATGCGATTGGCTGGATACTGCCGAGGCATTCACCATGGCGCAAAGCAGTAGGGGAGTTAAATGGGTTAGAGACCCATAACATGGATAGGCCAGCGGAAATAGCGAGCACAGCGTAGGGCAATGGAAAGCACTTGCGGCGCAGGAAAGTATGGGCTGGTGTGAAGAGAACGGTGTCATCGCTAACAGCCCTTACAAAAATGGATATTGAATTTCTGTTACCCACGTAATGTGTTTTTGATGAGTCATCAACCACTCAAAGGAGATTCAAGATTAGATGTGTTTTAACATCATATCCGCAGCAGACTTTCCTTTGAGATCACACATGAAGTTTTGTGCTTGGAAAACGCAACAATATTTTTGGGTAGGATCTAATGTGGAAATACATTGACTTTATCAAATGAGGAAATGTATACATCACTAAGTGAATATATATTATTTCTTTGTTAACTGCACACTTTCAGAGCATTATGTTTTCATTTCTGATTAGCATATGTAGGATGTTGCCTAAGAAACAATTTTTATGTGTTTTAACATGAGATCCGCAACAGACTTTCATTTGAGATTACGCAAGAAGTTTTGTACTTGGAAAACAAAACAGTATTTTTGTATAGGAGCTAATGTGGAAATACATTGACTTTCTCAAATGAGGGAAATTATACATCACTAAGCGAATGTATATTCTTTACTATGTTTTCATTTCTGTTTAGCATGCACTGTAAAAACAAAAACAACTTTTTGGACATTTGTTTCATTCAAAACACGCTTACACCCTGCGTCTTGGGTGTTAGTGCCATTGCAAATCACTTCTTGCCAAGCGAATGGGTGCTGTGGTTGGACAATATGCTTGAGGGTGTTAGGGGCAAGGATATTGTTGTGTACGCGAACCGACGCACTGCCACACCGCCTCCAAGCTAACGGACGCAAGGCCGCTCCATTTCCAATGCCTCCTTGCACCTGCGAGCAGGCCGTTTTGGAGAGACCAGCAGGGTATACCCCGGCCTGCGCCGACGACGACGCGCGGACGTAATCCGAGCCGTGCGTTGACTCGGAACTGGACCGTCCTGGGAGCATGTGCGCGACCAGGGCACGAGAAGCAATGCCTTCTTTATAATGCATGATATTTTGCGTGTTTCTTAAGCTTTCGAGCTCCTTCTTGCTCTGCATATAGATTAGCCGAGCCCTCAGTCATCGCAACGCTTCCCGAAATGTTTAGATACAAATAAGATTTAGTTACCAGTAAAATAGTGGTGGCGCTGCTGCGCTTGCCGGTATTGAAGCTTGGTCGCACTTTTTTTCCTTAAAGGTTCGTGCTACAGCTCCGTGTTCAGCGAAAATTACGCCCAAGGTAGCAACCACCGAAGAGCCAGCGCTGATAAATTTGCCAGCGATGCCAAACTCGACATGTTAAAATGACTGCAGTGGACAAAATAGTGCGCATAGGTATCTAGAACATTAGATGCAAGTTCTAATGGTCAAGAAGTTGTAATTGTTAGAGCAGCCGCAATGGCCTGTACACTTCGAAACATGCTTCGAAACATTATGTCCCAATCTTATGAATGCAGTCCAGACATAAGAAGCAAATACGTTACTGACATTAGCAGTTCCCCGAGTGGCCGAGTGGTTAGCGTAGAAAGCTACGGAGTAAGAGGTACCGAGTTCGAATCGCGCCAGAGGTGCAGTTTTTCTTTTCGCTTAGTTTTATTTTTTTTTTTATTTTTTAGCTTTTTTTAATGTAGTTGAGGTGCTTCGCTAAGTTTAAGCTTTTACTTTTTATCCAAAAGTGCTCATTGGTCAACACTCATGAACAACACACAAGAAATGCACACATTAGGTACCAACCAGAAACACGGTGGCCAACTTTCTTGTGAAACTCATCAAAAATGCATCAAGAAAATTTATAGAAATGTTAATGTGCATGATGAGGAATGTAATTATCATTTCATCAGAAACTCATTAAGCTTTTTTGTAAGGGAGAGGCACAAGCGACGCGAACAAGCACAGAAGAGCAGGGAGGAAGGTCGATATCTTCGGCGACGAGGGCTTTAGCACAGGAATTTGGTAGATCAGCGTCTGGTAAGGCATCGGGCAAAGTCGAGAACCCCACTTCAGCTTGAGCACAATCGATAATAACAGCGTGACGCGATAGGAATTCCCAGCCTAAAGTTACAGCGTGTGAGCAACTTGGCAGCACGACGAACTCAATCGTATAAAGGCAATTCTGGATAACTACTCGAGTGGTGCACGCTGCTAAAGGCTTGATATGCTGAGCGCTGGCCGTTCGCAACGAAAGTCCCGCAATTGGCGTCTTCACTTTCTTTAAAGAGTTACATAGTTTTGCGTCTATAACCGAAATCGCCGCACCAGTGTCAATTGAGCCATGACCGCAACACCCTCGATGAAAACTTCAATAAGGTTTGCCGGCGACATTGTCAAGTTCGACGGGGTCGCAGTTCTCGCCTCAGGAACTGCGGCCTCTAGTTTTCCTCAAGTGAAGCGTTCTGTCGACGTCGCATCGGAGAGATACACCGGTGTCGCGGCGACGGTTAACGGCGGTCGGACATGGCCTGAACTGTCTGGGGAGAAATGACGGGTTGGCTGGAGGCTCAGTAGGCGCCGAATACTGAGGCGTCGAAGACCAGTACCCAGGGCCATGAGTTGGGGGTGCCGACACTGGAAGACGGTTTCGGCAATAACGAGGAATATGTCCAGCCAGCCCGCAAGTGTAACAAATTGGCCGGTTATCTGTCGTGCATCAGGGATTACGTGGTCTTGTAGCTGGTCGAGAAAACTGCGCAGGTTCTCGAGCAGGACTAGGCGGCGGCTGAACGTAGGCAGGTTGCGGCGGAGTATACGTAGGTGATGGTCGGGCAGCAACAGCCGCATATGTCAACGGAGCTGCGACAGGCATGGATAGGGGCTGGAGGAAAGGATTCAGCTACCTGTTCTTGAATGATCTGGCGCAAACTGGGAGCGAGGTGTGCGGAAGGCCCTTCATGGCAGGACATAATGGAGAGCTGTCGAGCAACTTCTTCCCGAATGAAGCTCTTGATTTGTGGCAGGAGCGCAGAATGTTCAGCTGCATCTGTCAGGCCAGCAAGCGACTCAGAGTGCACTGTGTTAGCACGAGTTATGGCCCTTTGCTTGCGCAGTTCATCATAACTTCGACGCAGTGTGACCACTTCAGCAACAGTGAGGATATCTCGCGCAGTCAGCATCTGAAAGGCGTCGTCATCTATGCCTTGCAGAATGTGCTTGATTTTGGCGGCCTCTGACATCTGAGCCTTCATGCGCTTGCACAAGTCGACGACTTCCTCGATATAACTCGCGAAATTCTCGCCAACCTGCTGAGACCGCGCACGCAAGCGCTGTTCAGCGCAGAGTTTCCTCACAGCCGGAAGGCCGAAAACTTCCGAGAAGCTGGCTTTGAACACGAACCATGATGGAATGTCCGCTTAATGGTTCCGAAACCATAGATTGGCTACGCCATTGAGATAGAAAATCACGTTGCTTAATTTCGTTTCCGCGTCCCATTTGTTGTAAGCGCTCACTCTTTCATAGGACATGAGCCAGTCCTCGACGTCGTGGTCGTCAGTGCCGCTGAAGATGGCGGGGTCTCGCTGACGGAGGGAGCGGGAACAGATGATGGCCGAGCCAACTTGTACGACTTGGTGGTTAACGTCCTCAGGCATCGCAGGAGGTGGTAATGTGCTGCTGCGGAGTTCCAGGGCGCGAGGATAGATCTTAACCGGCAGCTCCACCAAATGTAAGATGGGGGTTTATTGAGCAGGACTCAATCAGCAGGACTGGGCAGGTCAGCGGCGAACACAGTGAGGTCCAACACGCGCAGCGATCACGATGCCACTTCCTTGAATGTTTCTCGTGCACTACTTCCTCTTCACAGTTATATTATATATATCGCGCATTTTTTCGAGCAATGAGGGCAGTACCTAAGGGCTGCACCTAAACGAAGCGATTAAATGGAATACAACACACTGTCTTGCTTGAAGAAGGGACTTTTCGAATTAAAAAAAAAGTATTCACATTGTGCGGAAAATAAAATGTAAGCATTTGGTCTCAAAGAAGCACACTTTTGAAACCTAAAATTTGTGAAAATCTTTTGCATAAAAACGTCACTGCAAAAATAGGCTGGAGGAAGCACCTTTAGATGAAGAAGCTAACCTGCTTTCCTCTTCATTTAGGAGACACCGCTTATCCTTCAGACTGCGAAATGTACATCAAAAAGAAAGGTGGACCCATTAATCCCACTGAAGACTGTACCAATGCCTACAAAACTTACTGCAAGAATGAAACGCATGTAACCTACGATAAATCATGCGGTGTCTGAAATTATCATGAACGGAGTCAATAAATGATTTTTCCTTATAAAGAGTGGCCTGTTTTATGGAGGGTTAGCATTTACGGCACACAGCGCCGATTTTGGTCGAACGCAAAAATTATCGTAATATTAATCATATATACGCCATTATGTACCAGCCAGTTGAAAAAAAACATTATGTCTTCCTTTTAATGGAAGGAAACTCACAATGTGGTGCTTAGTTGCCGGCGGAAACCTACGTTCTAATTTGTTCGAGAAGGCAAGGTTGCGTTATAATTATCCGTCTTATGGCAAAAATGCGCATAGAAGTCTAACAGCTCCGCTTTATTTCGGTAATTGCGACCGGGAAAAAATAGTCGAAACCAAATTTTGGTGGTGATTTCGATAGCAAAAGGATGGTTTTATTCAAAAAATGTTCTTTTAAGAGAATTAGAAAGCTCGTCCCCATAGCAACGCTTGACTGTTAAATAGCGAGTATAAGCTGGAACTCCCGAATGCCTTTAATACTGGGTTTAGGTAATGAAGATACATTAGAAGGTGCACGGCAGTAAAAGAAAAATGAACAAGATTAGAAAAAACGTTTATTACGAGGGCAGTATTGGAACGTTGGCTTCAACATTGACGTTGTGCTCCTCAATAATTTTCAGTCCTTAAAATAACTGTCATCTTCTTCAGAAAATTAGGAACCGATAAAGGTGCTCGAATGAATGTGAAATGCAGAGGTGCATGGTTTAACGTAATATTTACCTTTTTGTTCTATTTATTTACTAGAACCTCAGGGGTTCGCAGGTGGGACATAACATGAGGATGTGGGGGCTTGAACAGCGGTTAACAATGATTTTTGTAAGGTGATTACAAAGTTGATGATGCTTCTTCCATTTGTAGCTCTTTTGAAGTGTAGCTTGTTTTTTTAATCGATATTTATTGCCTCAGGGCATCAGTAGGGTATGAAAGTAACGATGAATAAATGATTAAATGAATGGTAAAAGGTTGGATGATTTTATGAAGTACAGGACTAAGCTATGATGACGGCCCTGCGTCTGAGCGATATATGAGGCAGGATTGGTTGCTGAAAGGCCAGCTATCGTCAGGTGTCGTATTCGTGTTGGCTTCAGTGCTAGGCAGTCCCACAACTAGTGGTGAATGTCGGCTTGAACATTTTCGTTTTTACAGATCGGGCATCCTGGGCGGGGATATTTGTGTCGATGGTGACACCACGTCCTGGTGACAGCTGGTGTGAGGGCAACACCGACCCGAATCCTCCTAAGCGTCACCTACTCTGCGCGGGTGAGACCGCGGGGAAGAGAGAGATACCGCACACAGAGGGATACGTGCACGTGTGCGGCGCCGGAGGTTTTCCTTTCTTAATAAAAGGAGATTAGCGTTGTCCACTTCAAGGAGCCTTGGCATTAATGCGTCTTGGCTCACGAGGCGGGTCGCTAAATCTGCTTGAATTTGGAAAGGCAGCTGGTCCCGTGGTACCCACTGAATGCGTACTGACTGCGGGATGCGCGCCGCAAGCTGGTAGATGTTTCGGCTTATTTTAAGGTAGCGGCTGACACGTCGAAGCAAACGTACTGCTTGAAATGCGTCAGTGCGGTTGACAACGTGGGCTGCAGGGAGCAGGGTTATGGAAGCCACGGAGCTGATTACCTCCTGAACTGTCACGAGCTCAGCGAGAAAGATGTATCTGGTCCCGAAAGCTGAAACGTAGAGATCTGATTCAGGCTACGTCTGCATGGACAGTAGATTGCTGTTCTGGCTTCACAGCCTTGCAGGCCTGCATCCACGTACACTACAATGGGTCCTTGAGGCAGCTGAGTACCTTGATGTTCAAATCTCTGGCGAAGTAAAGATGACGAGTTCGTAGACGTTGGTCTTCGGATATCAGTTGGCTCGTCTCCTAACTGTACAAATTTCCAGGGAGGGAGAACTGGTGCAGGTTGCTGAAGAATAATGTGTGACGTTGCATATGCCCTCAGTGCTTGCGTGGAATGTGAGAAAGTGGCCTTGAGTCTGCGAGCATCAGGGCGCTGCTGCACAAGCTCATCGAGGGTGTTAAGCTGCGCATTCTATTGTAACGCTACGACCAGTGTGAGTCGTGAAAGGCATGTTATGGTACTCTTAACTGTGCTCTGGTAAGATGCTGGAACTGGGCCTGATAAACAATAGGTGTCTGCAGACCCACCCTCACTAACTGGCGTGCAACAGACGAGCCAGCACCACCCGTTTTAGGCGCGATTCTTCGTATCAAACTCATAGTTTTAAATGCTTGCTTTTTTGCCTGAGAACGCCAAGTAGTAGCTGATCGTTACTGGTGAATTGTTAAGCCCAGAATTTTCAGGCTCGGAATTTCTTGTAGGGGGGTGCCTGATAGAGAGAGACTAATTCGATTTAAAGTGCGTTTACGGCGTCCCCAGCGGTTGGCGGCAGACGTGTGTGTAGGTTTACACACAGAAAGTTGAAGTCCAATGGAGGATGCGTAATCAGAGATTACGTCTGATGCTGACTGAAGGGCGGCCTCTTGAATGAGCAGATCATGGTGAGTGCTCCATACCGTGATATCATCTGCGCATCGCCAAAAATTGATTTCAGGGATATCAAGTAAGCGCCAAGCCAATGAGATGAAAGTAATATTTAACAACGTCGGATACAATAGTGATCCCTGGGGCACACCACGTAGGGAAACGAAAAAAACCAACTGTGCCTCCAGTGAGGCTTAATGCAAATTTTCTTTCATCAAAAAAAAATGATGCGACAAACGTGTGTACTCTCGGAGGGACATGAAGCACGTCAATGGCATTCAGAATTGCAGCCTGACTGATGTCATATGCCGTTTCAAGGTCCATTGTTAATATGGTACGTACATTGCGCCTGCGGGTAGATGATAGAACTGCCGATGGCAAGACCGCAAACCCTTCTGCTGCGTCTATGAATGGACGAAATCCAATTTGAGCAGGGTAATAAAAGCCATGCTGTTCAAGCCACCAAGAAAGTCGTGAAGCTAGCGTTTTTTCTGAAAGCTTGCACAGCGTTGACGTTAAGGAAATTGGTCGTAAGTTGCAGATGTCTGTTGGAGGCTTCCCAGGCTTGGGAATAGGGATCACGAAAGCGGGTTTCCAGCTCTCGGGCACGACACCATCCAGCCACACTTTGTTTATGGTTTCTAGTATCAGGGGAGTACCACAGTACTGAGGTCCTTGTAAACCTCATACTAAATTTTGTCCAGGCCGGGCGCTGTTTTCCGTTCCGCATCATCAACTGGAGCCAGCAGCTCAGGCATCGAAAACGAACTCGCATATCCATCTGCGTCGGCAGCAAATGATAGTTTTCATGCGTCTGCTGGGATACCTGCCAAATCAAATTTGCTGCTGTAGGACACATTATATCATATTTCGAGAAAAAGATTCGAGCAGCTTTTTTGGCGAAATTGCCCGGCGATACATTAACCGCGAAGCATGCTGTTGCTGCTGCGTCAGTAGAACGACGACCATGTTTCATTGCACGAAACGTTCGCCAGAGTGAGGAATTCGAGGATTTAGTAGAAACTTGTTCACACCATGATGCCACTGGCGTCGCCAGAGGTCGCGTTCGTATCTCCGAGCCTTCACAGTAAGGTAATACAGTCGTTGTGCAGTCGTGTATGTGCTTGCGCCGAAGTAGAGTCTCGCGTAGCAGCCAGCTAATGTGCCGCCAGATTATGCGTAGCACGGTAAACAAATGGAATGAGAAAAATGTTCGCATGCAACGAACGGTATTTTTGAAAAGCCAGATGTGAAAATTCACGCCGTCCTGTTGTTGTTCTTTTTCAGTGATAATGTTCGCTCCCTTTTGAGAGTGCTTATAAAGTGCCGAACACCGCTTTTTTCCGAAGCCATAAAGGAGCAATGTCTTGTGCATAAATATGTCATTTGTTACCTGGCGCATATTATAGAGTTCAAACGTGTTCCTTTATTGTCCTCAGTACTCCGAAGAAAATGTCACCCTTATCGGTACTGCTCTGCAGGCTTAAAGTGGATTTATATCTCCTTGGCCCACCATACAGTTACGAACCTTGTATTTTTCTAAAAAACTTCAACTGTTAAATATTTTTCGCAATTTGGGGGTGCTCACCATACCATTGTTAAAATCGAGAAGACATGCAGAGCCATATTACACTAGAACCTAGCTACAATGACAAAGACGGGGCTCACTAAAATTTCCTTCAGGCTAAAATAGATTGGCGTCCGCTGTCCACCGCCAAATTTATATATAACCAATACGGTCATCTACTTCGGCTTCGATTGGTTTGTCATGGGCGCCGTCATGAGCTTTCGCCCACAAAGACCAACTATACCTCAACGTCACCTTCAGCCTCTCCCATTCCGTGGTCATTTTCAATTGGACGTTGCCTTTTTTTATTTCAGAACCATGCGTGTGCTCTTTGCGAGGTGCCGAAGATTGTTGACAAATATGATTTTTGCATGCCGCTAAATGCCTTGATGAGGATTCGTGATTTGATGTCTGAAGAAAATAACTTCACTTATTAGACACAGTTACCATGGTAGCGTTTAGTTTAGCGCAAAACGGAAAAAATATTCATGTCCCGCCGCGTTGGTGCAGTGGTAAGACGCCCGACTACTGTGCCGGAGTTCCCGGGTTAGGACCCGACCACGGTGGCTGCGTTTTGATGGAGGCGAAACGAAAAGGCGTCCGTGTGCTATGTGATGTCAGCGCACGTTAAAGATCCCCAGGTTGTCGAAAAAACTCCGTAGCCCTCCACTAAGGCTCCTCTTTCTCTCTTTGCACTTTAACTCGCAATTTCCTCCCTTCCCCTATGGCCTGATTGAGGTGTCCGCAGAAAACAATTGAGACAGTTACCGCGCCTCCTTCCTTTAAATCAATCCTCCACCGAAACCCAGCAGCTAAGGCCTGGTTCGAACCCGGGTACTCCGGCACAGCCCTTACAGAAATTCCATATCTGCTTCAGATATGGAACATCTGCTGCCAGATACAAATATATAAGGCAGCAGGTAAGACCTTATCTGGGCCAGATAAGGTCATATATGCGGAAAATGTTGCCCTTATATGGCTCAGATTTGGCCATATCATGCAACATATAATCAATATCTGAACGGGTAACGGGACCTTATATGGCTTGATCAGGGGCATATATGGTATCCTCGCGACCTTATGCGGCCTGATAAAGGGCATATATGGCATCGTCACGACCTTATATAGACAGAGCCATATGCGTGGCATCAACAGGACCTTATATAACCTGATCGAGGCCTTAATTATGTAGGCGCCATAGTGATTGTATATTAGCAATATATTGTTTTCGTCTACCTTCTGCAAATATTCAATATTGGCATCATGTGGTCGAGCTTCAATTTTTCTACACTATCATGGCCTGCATGCTTATAGTGTTAATTGTATCCAATTTAGAAAATAGCTATGACCCCTAATATTTCAAATATTCTGCAGATTTCGGTGCACTATAATTATTACACCATGTGTTCCTTAATCCAGGAGGGCGCTGGGTTATGGCTACATGCTCCTCTTTCCGTCTACTAACTCGCATTTTTATTTAAAATGCGGCGGCAGTCCGGTACACAAACGCATGGTCGGTTAAGTTGAGCGATTCATAATATCAAGAAAATGATGGCAGTTCAGTATACGGCCCCCTCCGAGCTGTCTAGACGGTGACTCACCCTCAGAGGCAGCTGGTGGTTGCTGCGTGGAGGGTCGCACTGGATAGACAGTGACTCCTCCTCTCCCGCGGTCCCCTCTTCCCTCTCAAACAGCGGCGGCCCCAGCGTCGCTGCCTCCTCGCTGCCACGCTCTATACAGCGTAGGCCGCGAGCTCTCCGTTTTGTGTGTGCTTGCTCCTTTCCCCTTCCCCTTTCAACTCCGTGCGCCTAAGCACTTGTCTCGTTCCTTTCGCGGTGCCAGACATAGAAGTTCGGTGCGACTGGCGCGCATGCTGCATGTTGTGTATGCTGGTGTGTGTGTGTGCCAGCGCCTGTTCGCTATTAGCTGTGTGCATGTAACAAAAATGTGACAGCAAACCTACAAGAGCTACAGTCTGACTGTCGGCAGAGAGGAAATTACTGTGTCCCACTGCGGGTGGAAGCGGCCTCCTCAGCCTTGGCAGCGAACCTGATGGTCGATTAAGCTTTTCAAGGCTTCTGCCCTGGGTGGTCCGGCCAAATCTTCATCATTGCGTCGGATCGCACCCACATCGTGCCGCCTCATCTTCACGCCCGATCGCCAAAACCGTGAGCGTGAGACTTCTTGTCGGGAACTAGCAGTTGCCAGCCTCAGGATATTGATCACTTTATTATTTTGATGGAAAAATTTTCCAACCAGTAAATTGTATGGTAGTCGCCAGGATGTGATATTTTTCCGTACATTTCGTTGCTAATTTGTCTTTCGATCCAGCAATTTTAACAAACTTAAGTGGGTGGATAGAGTCCTTCGTTGTTTATTATTATTATTATTTGCACTAAGTAGCTTCATGCTTGATTTGGTTTAGGGGCACAGCTGTCGCTCTCATGACAAATGCCATCGGACATGCTTTTTTCTTTGTTTTCTCTCTTAATTTCAAAAGCAACCACGAGTTATACGCGTTGCTCATTTTGCACTGCAGTCTCTGCTTAAGGTAACACCGGTACTTCCTGAAAGCCTATATGTACTTTGCTAATATTTAGGTATTATCAGCAGTCCCAGCAGTTGTGTTTTATTGCCCTGCGGTTTGGCGGTACCTTTTCCGGGTATCGACAAACCTTTAAATTCTCTTTCAATAGTCTAGTTCGTTTATTAGCCGTTTATTTTATTTAGCTTCGCAAGTAAACCAGCTCAAACTAAAAGCATTTACTGGTTAAAGCTTTGTGTGTAAAAGAGTAGAATAAAAATGTAATATCTAATTTAATAGGTTAATGTCTTTCACTTTAGCTTCTCGTGTAGACATTATTCTGTTCAGATATCCAATTAGTTTGTTATAGTATCGCGCCTAAATGAGTAGAATCTGAATATATACTAACGGATGAGCATGTCTTTGACCCTTGGTATACACACGTAATTTAGGCCCGTCTTTGAGTGATTCCATATAGGCAGGGCAAAAAGAAAACCTGTGGTTTCAAAGCTATTTTCCTGTAAGGTTTGAAATAAAAGGAGAAATTCAGGTTTCCCTTGGCAAACTTGATTGAGCGTGCGTTTAGCTGGAATACTGAAATTGTCTTGTGTGTGTTGTAATAAAGTGTTATGCTGATATGTAGATATATAGATCTATAGTTCAAAACCTACATGCCATGCGGGCTAGATCTTTAAATCAGGAATTGGGTAGATAAGGCATATCTGACCAGATATGCCGTATCAGGTACTCGAAATCAGGAATTGGGCAGATCAGGCATATACAACCAGATATGCCTTATCTGGTACTCGAAATCAGGAATTGGGCAGATATGCCTTATCTGGCCTAGATTTGTCCTAATATACCATATCTGCCCAATTCCTGATATACCTGATCTGGATTTTTTTTATAAGTCCAGATATGGCATTTCCGTAAGGATGCACTTCAAGGAACCATAAAGAAAGATTTACCTATTAATCCTTACGAAATACCGTACTTACCCACGGAAAATGAGGAGGGGTTTCCATATGATTCAATCATGCTAATGGGCCTCCACAGTATATGGCGTTCACGCATGGCAGGATATCACTGTGATCCGGAAGCGCGTCCGGCACGAATTTGTTTCCGCGAGGCTGTCCATTGGTTCATCGCGATTATGAAGTTTGCGGTGATAATCCAAAGGTAGTCGGGCGTCTTACCACTGCACCACCCGGGCTTTTTTTTTCTTTATTGCCTGACTTCTGCCCGACAACACAAACACACACAAGACATTGATATAATAAGCCTGCCAAGGGCTGGTTTCGTTATTCTAAGATTCCTTTAGAAACATCAAAGGTTCTACCTTTGGATTATCACCGCAAATTTCATAATCGCGATGAACCAATGGACAGCCTCGCGGAAACAAATTCGTGCCGGACGCGCTTCCGGATCACAGTGATATCCTGCCATGCGTGAACGCCATATACTGTGGAGGCCCATTAGCATGATTGAATCATATGGAAACCCCTCCTCATTTTCCGTGGGTAAGTACGGTATTTCGTAAGGATTAATAGGTAAATCTTTCTTTATGGTTCCTTGAAGTGCATCCCACCAAAAACCCCCCTCCCCACAGTGAAGAAACACATGATCTATCGTTTCTGGCTGTTTACAAATAAGCAATGTGAACTCCACGGAAGAAATAAACCTTTTTCTTGCAAAAACATTTTGACTGGCAAAGTTCTAGTGTTCAACTTAAAAAAGAAAGTCTTAGCCGCTGCCGGCACTTTCATTCCCTTTACCCTTTTTAGTACATTCCTTCCAGGGCCTCCCCTGTATATGGCCCTATAAATGGGCTCCGGAAGAACAACGTCGCACAAATCTTTGTATAACTTTTTCTTTTTCATAGTTGATAAATATTCTTTTGAAAATCTGGCAGAAAGAAATCACACACTTTGAACAACTTCTCTAACGTAACCAAAAATACCGCCCTTGTAACATTCGGTTAGCCCAACAAAATCTGATAATGCACGTCCAAGCCTAATTTGGCAGACAGCGAACAAAAATGGATCATGAACGTCACGCAGGAGCAGAAATCTGCTGACATTCTGCCGCAAAAAAAGATGCCCCAAGCCCACGGCGCCATCCTTGACACTTCTAATTAAATTCGTGCTGCTGCATCTTTCCCATTTTGAAGCCCACACAAAAACCGCGAATATCCTATGCAGCTGTTGTTGTTGTTGTTGTGGCTGTAGGAAGAAGGAAAAGAAAATGCACGGGCCTGCTACTGGCTCTGTAGCTGAGCTACCTCCGCTGCCTCGTGCAGATAGAAGAGAATATAGAGAGGAAAGAAAAGCAAGAGGGAAAGAAAGACGCGCGCCGCGACAACAGCCGTCGTCCACCACCAGCTGTGGCGTGTGCAATGACGGCCTAGAACAGATAAAAATTTGGCGCCAGGCCAGCCCCCGCCGCAAGCAGCGGTGACCCACCTGCACCAGCAGCTTCGCCCCGGCGGGGTGGTGCAGTGGTAAGACGCCCGACTACTGTCCGGAATACCTGGGTTCGAACCCGACCTCGGGGGCTGCGTTTCGATGGAGGCGAAACGAAGAGGCGTCCGTGTGCTGTACGATGTCAGCGCACGTTAAAGATCCCCACGTGGTCGAAATTACTCCATAGCCCTCCACTATGGCTCCCCTTTCTCTCCTTCCACCTTCACTCCCACCCTCATCCCTTCCCTTACGGCGCGGTTCAGGTGTCCACAGAGCAAGTGTGACAGATAATGCGCCTTTCCCTTCCAGTGAACCAACCAACCTATGCACCTTCTGCACACTCAGTCTTGCACAGTGTAAAAGTTGAATTACATACCACAGCCTAGAAATGAAGACGTGGTTGCACACTGTGGCTCTGGCAAAAATTGACAAGCCAGTTCCTTTCAACTTATCTTCCCTTTCCCGCATGGCATCTGTGCATGCTCTCCAATTTGTCTCGCTATCACGATAGCATTCAAGTCGCACGCCAAGGTACTTTGGCAGAGTCGTCACCCAGGACACGTTTGTAAAATTATCAGGAGCACTTTGCCATCTACCATGCCAGAGTCCGAGGTATTTGGACCAGTTTACCCTACTGCCTGTAACTTCGCTTAAGGGTTTTACAGAATCAACAACTTCGGGTATACCCTCCTGGTTAACCGCAAAAACCGCAACATCATCGGCGTACGCCAGCAGCCTCACTTCCACTGCTTGCAAACGAAAACTATTAATATTCTCATTGTCCAAGATATTTAAGCAAAATGTTTCAGTGCAAATGCAGAATAAAAGAGGGCTGAGGGGGCAGCCCTGCCGCCCAGAACGCTGCACGCTAATGTTGGCCCCCAGATTTTTATTTACGACCAATCGCGTAGTGCAATTTCGGTACGCCAGGGCCACGCCCTCACGAATAACAAAACCAGCATTTATATGGTCCATTATACAAAGTAGAAATTCATGGGCAACACAGTCGAACGCCTTTTCAAGGTCAAGCTGCAGGATGGCCACACGGCCTTTATGACCCCCCCCCCCCCCCCCCCCATCACAAAATTCTAATACACTTCTTGCTTTATGTATATTTGTAATAACGGACCGTCCCTTTATCCCACATGCTGGATGTGGCCGAACGATATTTTTGGATTACCGACTGCAGCCTTCGTCGTGCTAAAACCTTGAAATAAATTTTGTAATAAACGTTCGTGAGCGCAATTGGCCGGTATGAAGTTTCTAGTAGTAGCCTATCTGCTTCATCAGTTTTGAGTATGAGGACTGTGTCAGATTTGCCATAAGAAGGAAGCAGTTCGTTGACGTTATAAGCTTCGTTAAACACTACAGTCAGGACTGGCGTTATTTCGAGTTGGAATTTTTTATAAAATGCCGCACTTAAGCCGCCTGAATCGGATGATTTTCTCGGGTTTAAATTGTTTATTGTCTTGCAAATTGTCTGCTTCGGTTATTGGCAGCTCTAATATTTGTTTCTTTTTTTCGTTTAGTATTGGTAGTGCCCCGAAATACCTGTCTTTAAACGCTCTCATATCAAAGTCGTGCAATGCAAACAGTGTCTGGTAGTATTGGAAGAATTCTCGCTGAATATCCTTTGTCATTCGATAAGACTCCGCCCCATTCTATATTTCCGATATGATTTGTCTGTGCGTGCGCCTTTTCAGCTCCTAGCGCTCTTCTTGACGGTGCCTCTCCTGCAGCTGTCTCTTCCGCTCTCGCACGCACAAGCGTACCGCGATAACGCTCTTGTTCTATCATTTCGTTTTTTTGTTTATTCTTCCTTATATCTCCTGTCCATTTGCCAGGCGCTGCACATTCATTTTCAAGCATTTTTCTAAGCAGGGACCTTAAGTTGCGTTCAATATGTTTCTTTTCATGGGCAAGGACACTAGATCTACTAATTGCTATTACTTTAAGCTGTTCCTTACAAAGCTCCCATTGCTGCCAATCTTGCCTATTTCTTCGGTTACTGCATCTCTGAAAATTTCGTATTTAAACAACTTGTCATTTAATTTCCACTGGTCCCAATTAAAAGTACTGCACCGTTTTTTGTGATCCTATCGCAAATATTACAAAACAGTGGTAAAAAAAAATGACGGGAACAACATGGTAGCTACTACATTTTGGAATCACATCCAGCGAAACATATATGCGGTCAAGACGAGCGTGGCTTGCACGCTGAAAATGTGTGTATTTTACACCGCGCTCGCCGTCAAGGCATTCCGCCACATCCTCAAGGTTCCACTCGCCCACAATTTTGGACAGTACCACAGTGCTTACGTCTCTGAATCCGCTCACACTGGTCTTATCGCGACTTCTAACGACGCAGTTGAAGTCGACCATAAGAATGAGGTGTTTTGCAAACTGAGATACTGTTCAATGCTTTCAAAAAACGCTGTCTTTTCCTGTGTTTGATTTGTTGCATACAAACATACAATGCGCCACTCAGCGCTGCCGAGAGTGAAATCGACAAAAACACATCTACTCGACAAACATGAGAAATAGGCGTTCACCGCAAGACCTGGAGCTTTTTAACAAAAAGGACACGTCCTGCAGAAGTTCCTAATGCGTGACTCACTACAACAGAAACTCTAGACGTGAAACCCAGCACCATGCTCCCGGTCTCTTCTTCGCCCTCAATTTCCGTTTCCTGTACAGCCAAGAGGTCAATCCCCTCTCCGTTAAAAGTCTGAAGCGTTAGAGAGCCGCCAGCTAAAACGACTGCACCACCCAGGCGGGGCTTGTCCTAAGGCAACGATCTCTGTCGTCATTGTAACCAAGCAATGGCGGCTTTCAAGTTGCGTGAATGGATCGGCAAATAAGAGTGCCTACGTATCCAGCGAAATATTTATTGATTGAATGTCCTTTATTGAATGGGAAGGCTCATGGCTATGGATGGCGATAAAGGGGAGTAGACGTAATCTTCATTGTTTAGGTCGTCACTCAAATCATATTGCTCTAACCAGGCCACTAAGCGAGCCATACTTGGCAAATATCATCTGTGTGTTAGCATCAGTTTCCAAAAAAGAATGGTAGTTCATGCGGTAGGGTTTGATCTCGGAGCGTCCAGGAGAAAAAGCAGGGCAATCCCAGAGTAGATTAGACATGCCGCCGTGAGTTAGAGTAGTACAGTTGGGGCAAGTGCGTAAGGGCAAGAGAAGGGGTGAGTTGCCCGCCCAAGGTCGAGTAAGTATGAAGCAAGGGGGATGGGGAAGTAAATGTGGACATCCCACCTGCCAAGGCAGCCGCGGAGTGTATCGCCGCATTGCCCCCTGATTCGTCCGAGTGGCCTGGGGTTCAGTGAATAACGACAGTTCTGGTCGCAAGTTGGAGGCGTTTAAGGAGGCGCTGTATAGCCGTAGTAGTTGCATCTTGTGAACTAGGAGTAGCGATTTCTTTGTAAGCTTCATAGGAATCTGTAAGAATACGTATTGAACCAGTTCCGGTGCAAGGCACTCCTGACAAGGCTCCCAAATCGCGAGGACATCAGCATGAAGAGGGATACCTTGAGGTAGGTGGCAGGCATAATAGCCTGAAAGGGAAGGGTTGTGATCGCATACCCAGCCCATAGATGCAAATTCGCTTGTTCTCGATGCGTCGCTGTATATGTCAGTAGTATCCGGGATTCCCTCTTGTCGGTGATGGGCAGCGAGGAGCTCGCAGGGAATGACAAAATTGCGGTTTATAGGTCGGCGATGGAGGCGTGGGACTACTGGCATCTCCCAAGGGGGAAGAGATGTATATAGGGCTGATGTTTTGTTGTTACGCTGTTCCTCCCAGGCCAGCAGGCGACGCCCTTGGACAGTATTCTCTAGTCGTATTCGATGACCCGTCTGTGACTCGGTAACGATGGTAGTGAGCGGTGGAAGAGCGGCCAAACGCTCATGTTCAGCTATAGGAGTGTGCTTAGGTAGAGCGGTAATAGTGCGTAGTGTTACGCGATGAAGGCCTTCGACCTCAACGAAGTCAGTCTTCGACATTTGGAGGGCGGGTGTGCCATAGAGGATTTTGTTTAGCGCAACAAAGCAGCGTAATCTTGCTGAAGTATACAGTGGGTGTTGATATGCTTTTTTATTGTAACTACATTTTAAACGCAACCTCTAAACTGCATAATTTTGTTGAAATAGAAACGCGCCCCGAAAATAGTTACCTGTGGCAGGAAATCTGTTCCAACTCTTTGAATTTCGAACTGACCGGGGACCGGAAATATTCTGTTGAACCGTCTTTTACTGTAATGGGATTTTACTGTATTTGCAACAGTGTACGCACCCTGCAATGGCTCACATTGGTAGTGGGCCCCTGTTAGCAATCGGGATCATCATCATCAGCCTGATTATACCCACTGCAGGGCGAAGGCCTCTCCCATATCTCTCCACTCAACCCGGTTCTGTGCTAGCTGCATCCACTTGACCCCTGCGAACTTCTTGATCTCATCCGCCCACCTAACTTTCTGCCGCCCCCTGCTACGCTTTCCTTCCCTTGGAATCCAGTTTGTTACCCTCAGCGACCATCGGTTATCCTCTCTTCGCACTACATGTCCTGCCCATGTCCATTTCTTCTTCTTAATTTCCACTAGAATGTCGTTAACTTGAGTTATTTCTCTGACCCACTCTGCACGCTTTCTATCTCTTAATGTTACCCCTACCATTTTTCGTTCCATAGCCCTCTGGCTTGTCCTCAACTTAAGTAGAACTCTCTTGGTTAGCCTCCACGTTTCAGCCCCATAGGTGAGTACAGGCAAGATGCAACTGTTGTATACTTTCCTCTTGAGCGATACCGGTAAGCTGCTAGTCATAATCTGCGAGTGCTTGCCAAATGCGCTCCATCCCAATCTTATTCTTCTTGTTATTTCCTTTTCATTGTCCGGATCTGCGGTTACTACCTGTCCTAAGTAGATATATTCGCCTACTACTTCCAGTATTTCGCTACCTAATGTAAACTCCTGTTCCTTCCCGAGGCTGTTGAACATTACCTTAGTCTTCTGCATATTGATTTTCAAGCCTACCTTTCTACTTTTCCTGTCTAGGTCATCAATCATTTTTTGCAGTTCATCTCCCGAGTTGCTTAGCAAGGCAATGTCATCAGCAAATCGCAGATTACTGAGGTATTCTCCATCTACCCTTATCCCTAACTGCTCCCATTCCAAGTCTCTGAATACTTCCTCTAAACAAGCTGTGAATAGTACTGGGGAGATTGTGTCTCCTTGCCTAACACCTTTCTTTATGGGAATTTTGTTACTTTCTTTATGCAGAACTATGGTTGCTGTGCAGCCACTATATATATCTTCCAGCACTTTCACGTACGGCTCGTCTACCCCCTGATTTCGCAATGCCTGCATCACCGCCGAGGTTTCAACTAAGTCAAATGCTTTTTCGTAATCAATGAATGCTATGTATAAGGGCTGGTTATATTCCGCGCATTTTTCTATCACCTGATTGATGGTATGGATATGATCGATAGTAGAGTACCGTTTCCGAAACCCTGCTTGATCCTTTGCTTGATTGCAGTCTAAGGTTGTCCTGATTCTATTAGCGATTACCTTAGTAAATACCTTATACGTAACAGACAGTAAGCTGATTGGTCTGTAATTTTTAAGGTCCTTAGAGTCCCCTTTCTTGTGAATGAGGATAATGTTTGCATTCTTCCATGCTTCCGGTACCGTCGATGACACCAGGCACTGCGTATACAGGGTGGCCAGTTTTTCCAGCACGATATCCCCCCCGTCCTTCAGCAAATCTGTGGTTATCTGATCCTCTCCAGCTGATTTCCCCCTTTTCATAGTTTCTAGTGCTTTCTTGACCTCGTCCTTCGTCACTGGTGGAACGTCTGACTGTTTTTCCCTGACGCCAATCTCATTACGGTCCTGACTACTTTGGCTACTGTAGAGATCTGTATAGAACTCCTCGGCTACTTTGACTATCTTGTCCATATTAGTGATGACGTTGCCCGCCTTGTCCCTTATCGCATACATCTGGTTTTTGCCTATGCCCAATTTCTTCTTTACCGCTTTAAGGCTTCCCCCGTTCTTTACAGCATGCTCAATTTTCTCCATGTTATACTTCCTTATATCGGCCACCTTGCGCTTATTGATTAGCTTTGATATCTCGGCCAATTCGATCTGGTCTGTTGGATTGGAAGCTTTCATACTCTGTCGTTTCTTAATCAAATCTTTCGTCTCCTTAGACAGCTTACCGGTATCCTCTCTAACTATCCTACCGCCTACTTCTACCGCGCACTCAGTAATGATATCTCTGAAATTATTGTTCCTTGCCTCTAGGGTAATGTCGCCATCCTCAGTTAGAGCTGAATACCTATTCTGTAGCGAGATCCTGAACTCTTCTGCCCTCCCCCTCACCGCTAATTCGTTGATGGGTTTCTTTCTTACTAATCTATTGCGTTCCTTCTTCAGATTTAGGCTAATTCGGGACCTCACCATCCTATGGTCACTACATCGAACTTTCCCGATTACCTCTACATCCTGCACAATGGCGGGGGTTGAACACATTATGAAGTCGATTTCATTTTTAGTCTCTCCGTTAGGACTTTTCCATGTCCATTTTCGGTTCTTCCGTTTGCTGAAGAAGGTATTCATGATTCGTAAGTTATTGCGCTCTGCAAACTCAACTAGTAACTCCCCCCTGCTATTCCTAGATCCAATGCCATAGTCACCTACTGCCTTGCCTCCTGCCTGTTTTTTCCCTACCTTGGCATTGAAGTCGCCCATTAGTACAGTATACTGCGTCTTTACTTTTCGCATTGCCGATTCTACATCTTCATAGAAGCTTTCAACTGCCTGGTCATCATAACTACATGTAGGTGCATAGGCCTGTACAACCTTCAGTTTATACCGCTTATTAAGCCTAATTACGATGCCTGCAACCCTCTCATTAATACTATAGAATTCATCTATATTACCCGCTATATACTTATTGACAAGGAAACCTACTCCTAGTTGTCGCCTCTCTGGTAAACCTCGATAACACAGTACATGCCCATCCTTCAGTACAGTATATGCCTCATTCGGCCTCCTAACCTCACTAAGCCCTATGACATCCCATTTCATGCCCTCTAGTTCCTCTAACAGCACTGCTAAACTAGCTTCACTAGCTAGGGTTCTAGCATTAAACGTTGCCAGGGTCAGTTTCCAATGGCGGCCTGTCCAGCGGAGCCAGGCTTTCTTAGCACCCCCTGCTGCGTCACAGGTCTGACCGCCGCCGTGGTCAGTTGTTCCGCAGCCGCTGGTGACTGAGGGCCGAGGTTTTATGGAGCTTATCATAGGAGGTTGTGGCCAATTACTGCACCAGGGTGGCCAACTCCTGTTCTGGTGAGGGAGTGCGTTGCCGGAGGTGTTCACCGGCATCAGGTCGCACCCCAAACCTGTATATGCAATTCCATCGACACGCGGATTTTTTTTTGTCATCCGGTGGAGAATTGCGCGGCACCGGGATTTGAACCCCGGTCCTCTTGCATGCGAGGCGGATGTTCTACCGCTACGCCACCGCTGCACCTCAGCAATCGGGATGCCTGCTCGTAAATTGGCGCGGGATTTCATTCATCTTGTAAGTTGAAGTTTTCAAACCAAATATTTTCGAGCTTTATAAGTAAAGCCAAACGTCCAAATGGCACATTAAATATCCGCATATACAATTACGTAAGGAATGTACGCGTAATCGTTAATAATCAGAAACAGAGTAGCTGTAACCTTTAATGGTATAGCATACATTGCAATGAATTCCAGAAATGCTTTAAGGAATTCTACGATGGTAGACGGAAAGAGGCAGCTACTCGGAAACATTTGCCTGCGTCCTCGCGCTTGAAGGCATAGAGGAAACAACATGGCAACTTTTCTCATAAGGAGACTTGAAGCGTTTTCCATCAGTTACTTTTTTGAAGCGTAGCTTGTGATCGACATCATTTAGCGCTGTTGGAGCCTAATTAGGCGCTATGTTTATCTCTTCCCAGTTTTGGTTTCGCAAGCACGCTCAATTCTTCTAGCTTCTCTCCTTTTGAAGCTCTGCACAGCATACCCGCTCTTAATCTGCATTGGGCAGGCTCAGCAAAATTCTGTTTCATGGCGAACTATGCACCGCTTTTGTTATAGTGTAGTTAGCGTTTTCATATACTGAATTTTACGTATCGTCTCTACTTGCAGATCCTTTTACACATATGGTGACTGTGCTACTCGTCCAATACTCATATTTTCTGGCTCCACTGGACAGGCCGTCATTGAAAACTGACCCTGGCAACGTTTAAAGCTAGAACACTAGCTAGTGAAGCAAGTTTAGCAGTGCTGTTAGAGGAACGTGAGGATTTGAAATGGGCTGTCATAGGGCTTAGTAAGGTTAGGAGGCCAAATGAGGCATATACTGTACTGAAGGACGGGTATGTACTGTGTTATCGAGGTTTACCGGAGAAGTGAGAACTCTGGGTAGGTTGCCTTGTCAATATGTGTATAGTTGGTAATATAGATGAATTATACAGCGTTATTGAGAGGGTGGTAGCTGTGGTGTCCGGTATCCACTGGTGTATGGAAACGAAACCGAAACTTGTGCGGGATACAACAGTAGCCTCGTAATTAAGCTCAGTAAGCGGTATCAACTGAAGGTTGTACAGACCTGCGTACCGACATGCATTTATGATGACCAGGCAGTCGAAAACTTCTATGAAGATGTAGAATTGGCAATTCGGAAAGGAAAGATGCAGTATACTGTACTAATGGGCGACGCCATTTTGTTTGCAGAGCGCAATAGCTTAGGAATTATGAACACTGTAAGGCCGCGGTGGCCCTTTTTTTTAATGTTTCGGCGCGCGCGCCGCAGGAAACGGCGATGGACGCTTCCCCAAGCTACGAGAAATCGACGCGACCGATTGCGTCATCTCGGCCACCGTGCTGCGCCTCCTCGCCCTCGTCGCCATGCGCGGAGGCAAGCGTGCATCCCCCCGCACGGTCCCGGCCCTCCTCCTCGCTTCTCGCGGGAGGGCCGCCCGTGTTGACAACGTTCGAGAACGTTCGAGGCTTCTCCAGAAGGCCAAGGGGGGAAGGCATAGCTTTGGCAGCGCTAAGCTGTTTTTCCGTTCCTCCCCCGCTTCTAGAAGGCTCGGCGCTGGCTATTTAAGAGCGCGCCGCGCAGTTACTGACGGTTCTGGTTCTTGTGCTGAGGCTAGTCGTTGATGGAGATAGCGTAGCAGGCAGGCCCCGACTGAGAAGTCGTTAAAAAGAGTGATGCGCTCGTTTTGCTGTTAGTTTTTAGCTCAGTCTCTTTTGTAAAGTGTGTCGCCTCTCTGTCTCGTGTAACTAAGTTTTCTGTACCCTGTGCTTCGTGTTCTTGTTATATAAAGTTAATGTTCGTTTTGTTACTACAAGTACGTTGGCCTTCGTCTCAGTGTGCTTGCGTGTGAACTGCACGTCGCCTGCCGAATCGAGGAGCACCTAGCTTGGAGAGGTGCGGAAGATTTAAAGAAGAAGAAGAAGAAGAAGAACTTGTGTGATTTTTACTGGCGCAGCCGACAGTACGATTCGGCAACTGCAGCACTCGCAAGCCCAGCCCGTTACTCGAGCCGTCGCAACGTTATCGGCGCTCACCGAAGTCTGCCGGCCGTTCAAGGTGGAAGAGCTTCGCCGCGTGCAAGGACCTAGGGACCCCAAGAGGAGACGTCAGAGGCAGCGGCGAATAGGAGTGCCCACCAGTGAGGAGCGGCGCGGCAAAGAGGCAGCAACCGTTGCTAAGGTGTCAAGATCTCCCGGTCGTTCGGGGTAGGAGCGTCGTCGACGTGTGCAAGGACCCAGGGACCCCCAGCGGTGACGGTCAGAGGCAGCGACGATCGGAAGTGCCCCACAGCGAGGAGCGACACGGCGAGAAGGGGGGAACCGTTGCTCAGGTGAGCGGGATTTCTTGCGTCCGTTGGTGTGCGTGGCTCAGGCATTAGGAGCGGGAGGTGCGCGGTGTCGACGTGTAGTGTAAACATGAACACCAGAAAGTCAGTGTTTTCCGGATGGACCAGAGTGTCCGTAAGAGTCCCCGTAGCCTCACTGAGACGGAAGAATTGCGTAACAAAGACGAACAGTAAGGACCTAGCGAAGCGTCGAGAGACAGAGGCGAAAGCAGAGGCTGAATTAGAAATTAAAAAGATGGAAGCCGAGGTGGAAAGGAGAGGGATAGCAGCTAAATTGGAAATCGCAAAGATGGAGATAGAATTGAGAACGATGGAGGCAGAATTGAGAAAGTACGAACTGGAAACTCAAAAAGCGATAGCTGAAGCTCTAAATGTACCAGCAGAGGTCCAGTTATTAGAAGTAAGACAAATGCCCCGCGAACGCCAAATTGAAGCAAGTAAAGTAGAAGAAACTACAAAGAGCGTTTCGAAAGAGCGGCCCCGAACAACACTTGTAGGGAGCGTGTCAGGTGACGAAGCCGCAGGGTCCGACGCAGCAGCGAGCGAGGCGGCGGAGAGGACCTTCGCCGAGGAGAACGGTTCAGTCGGCGTGTGCGGCGCGTCGCCGGCGAAGGAAGTAAAGAACGCCAAAACAACTACGGAAGCTGTAGCTACAGAAGTGCCCGCGTGCGATCAGATTACCGAGGGCGTCAGCGTTCAGCCAGGTGCACCGGAAGGCGCGCGGCAGCAGAAGACCGTACTAAAACTCGCTGTAGACGAGGTATTCGAAGAGCGTAAAGCTGCCGCGTGTTTACAAACCGATCCTGACGCGTTAAATGCAGCAAATGCGGGTGAAGCAGCGACACCGGGCGCGAGCGTTTACCAAGAACAGGGCGCGGTTGATTCAGTGACAGCGGTCGCGAGTGATGCGATTGTCGAGATCCACGATCTTACGTTGACCGCTGCAGATGCTGTTTGTAGGGCAGAAGTCCCAGCAGCCGCCGCAAACATCGAAGTCAGCACCGCAACGGTCGCGGGATTGGCCGCCACTAGCACTCGTGAACCCGGGACGCTCAGTAAAGCGACGAGTCTCCCATTCGAAGGCTAGTGTCTAGCATGCTGCATTTTTGCAGACCTACACGAGTCGCTGGATGCCGCGACCCTCCCTAGTTCTAACGAGTGTCGAGATGAAACAAATTCTCCACTTGTGCCTGAGCAGCGTAGCGCCGGCGGGCGTGAGCGGTCCTGCTTGCCTATGCATGGAAGTGTGTGCGCTCGCGAGCACGGAGTGACAAGCGAAGCGCGCGAAGAACACTTGCCGGACTTGACCGCATATAATGTGTGTGGAACTCCAGGATCTGGGACTTACCCTGAACGTTTTGCCTGCTGTGCAGTGACTGTGCGCGAGAGAAGTGCTTTTGAACTTAGTGCTTGTGAGCTTTCTACGCCAGGAACTGCGACCAACTTTGAATCTCATTCGTGCCACCCTGAGACTGTGAGCAAAGGGAACTGTGCATGTAGACCGTGTGTCAGCGGACGAAGGCCCGCGGCCTTTAGTGTGTATTCGGTTTGGCTGGGCAAAAAAGCCCAGCAATCCTCTTATGGTGGGGCGTGTAAGACCGCGGTGGCCCTTTTTTTAATGTTTCGGCGCGCGCGCCGCAGGAAACGGCGATGGACGCTTCCCCAAGCTACGAGAAATCGACGCCACCGATTGCGTCATCTCGGCCACCGTGCTGCGCCTCCTCGCCCTCGTCGCCATGCGCGGAGGCAAGCGTGCATCCCCCCGCACGGTCCCGGCCCTCCTTCTCGCGGGAGGGCCGCCCGTGTTGACAATGTTCGAGGCTTCTCCATAAGGCCAAGGGGGGAAGGCATAGCTTTGGCAGCGCTAAGCTGTTTTTCCGTTCCTCCCCCGCTTCTAGAAGGCTCGGCGCTGGCTATTTAAGAGCGCGCCGCGCAGTTACTGACGGTTCTGGTTCTTGTGCTGAGGCTAGTCGTTGATGGAGATAGCGTAGCAGGCAGGCCCCGACTGAGAAGTCGTTAAAAAGAGTGATGCGCTCGTTTTGCTGTTAGTTTTTAGCTCAGTCTCTTTTGTAAAGTGTGTCGCCTCTCTGTCTCGTGTAACTAAGTTTTCTGTACCCTGTGCTTCGTGTTCTTGTTATATAAAGTTAATGTTCGTTTTGTTACTACAAGTCCGTTGGCCTTCGTCTCAGTGTGCTTGCGTGTGAACTGCACGTCGCCTGCCGAATCGAGGAGCACCTAGCTTGGAGAGGTGCGGAAGATTTAAAGAAGAAGAACTTGTGTGATTTTTACTAACACTTTCTTCAGCAAACGGAAGAACCGGAAGTGGACATGGAAAAGCCCTAACGGGGAGACTAAAAATTGAATTGTCTTCTTAATGTGTTCTCGCACCAAAGTTGTGCAGGACGTAGAGGTAATCGGGAAGGTGCGATGCAGTGACCACAGGCTGGTAAGGTATCCAATTAGTCTAAATCTGAAAAGAGAACAAAACAGATAAGAAAGAAGTTCATCAACGAATTCGTGGTGAGGGGCCTAATGCAAAATTTAGTGCCACTGGGTCCCAGCGCAACGACACACCTGATTAAGGGCCCAGTATGACGATGGAGACGGCGCACTGGGACGCGGCATACTAGCACGCTTCGCACAGGCGGCACTTGTCGCCCGAAAACAAAAGGCCTAGGATAAAAATTAAAAACGAAAAAGTAACGAAGTATCTCATGCACAATAAAAAAGCTTAAAAAGTAAAAAAAAAAATAAAAAATGAGCAGCACGTAGAGCGCTTCAAACTTGGTACCTCTTAACCTGTACCTCTCTACGTTAACCACTCGGCCAATTCGAGAACTACAACCTTATGAAGCATTTTTGCATTTCATGTCGTGGCCACATTTATAAGGTTGGAACTTCACGTTTCTCAGTCTACAGGTCATTGCTGGCCCTCTAACAATTATGACCTCTTGATAATTAGAGCTTGCTGCCTGCTCTCACGACTTGCAACTAATGTTCTGGGTGCCTATGTGCACTATGTTGTGCATTGGAATCATTTTAACATGAGGGTTTGACATCTCTGGCAAATGTACCAACGCCGGCTCTTCGGTGATGCTCTGCTACCATGGTCGTAATTTTCACTAAACACGTAGCTTTGGTACAACCCTTCAGGGAAAAAAGTGCGACCAATCTACAATATCATCAAGCGCAGCAGCGACGAGACTATTTTGCGTGTAACTAAACCTTATTTTTACCTAAACATTACAATAAGCGTTGCGATGACCGAAGGCTCAGCTGCTTCATAAGCAGAGCAAAAAGCAGCGCAAAAGCTTGAGACACATGCAAAATATTATGCATTAGAAGCGCTGTATGTTGTTTTTTTTTCTTTGATGGACCCATCACTCGGTAAACTAACCTCGTCCTCGTATCAATGTTTCTTTCTGCTTTTTATACTGGTGCCGCGGTGCAGCTCTATACGCACGCCTGTGATTAAGCCCGCATTGAACATTTTGTCAGTAATCATTGTGTTAGTGTCCTTAAGATCAGCTGTGAGGTTTGTTATGCATGGAAGCCCACATTATTCAATTCAAGTTTTAGTTGTATGTTAATCATCAGTGCGTCATGAGATCACAGAAGAGCGGCGATCACGGTCTCTTTCGAAACGCTTGAAACGACCTATCGAAACATGAAAACTCTAGAAAAAGGATACTGCCCTTGTATTCTTACAGGTGCGCAACGACTTCGCAGCAAAAAGCTCTTGCTTGAACCATATTTTTCATATGCGTCTCGATGATCGATTGCGAGTACGCTGTTGCCATGTTGGCCCCTGAGGGATGTTAAACGGGACCGGTGCGGCCCCAGCGCGCATACAGCGCTTCTCCCAGTGCATCGCAGATGCCAGTGACACACAAAGCGTCAAAAAGCTAATCCCAGCTTTTTTGTCCCATTGTACCAGTGCAACCCTTTTCTACCCGTTACTGCTTCAGTGAATATCGCAGACCTACAGCATGCCCAGCAGATCCAGTGCAAAACCAGCGCGAAAATCTAACTGGTTTCGCCCTGGAAGACGCTAGGAGACGTTGATTTTCACAATAGTAGGGGAGGGCAGAAGAGTTCAGGTTCTCGCTACAGAATAGATATTTACCTCGTACCGAGGATACCAACATTAGCCTAGAAGCAATGAACAATATTTTCAGAGATATCATTACTGAGTGCGGTGTAAAAGTAGGCGGTAGGATAGTTAGAGAGGATACCGGTTGTGGGGTTTTAATAGCGGGATAAATACATTTTCCCCGCTTAATCGCGGCTGACTGTCACAACCGCCGACCCAATCCAGTGATCGCGTGCGCTACCGAGCGTACGCTGACCACTGCGGGCCGTGCTCTTGGGAACAAAGGAACAACACGTGCTGACAACAAACAGACATTTATTGCTGCAATAACAACAACGCCAGCTAGCAATAAAACACACTAATGAATACAGGTCGTCTGACTCACCAGCAGGGCAACGGGCGATTGTTCGCCCACGCTAGGGCATGGAATAAACTCCGAGGACGGACAAGACGGGCAAGCGGGATACGTCCCGCTAGACTTCACCTCGCCGGTGACTGCGGAGTGCCGCGAGGAGACCTCCGCTCGCGTCCACTTCCCGATGCCGAAGAGAGAGGAGTTAGCTTTCTCCGTCACTGCCGGTCTCGAGGGAGAGAGCGCGCGCGAGAAACGCGCTCTCCCTCGAGACCGGCCATGTCTCCGTGTGCGCGCTGACAAGCTCAGGGGTGGCGCTTGTGCTGCCGCGACGCTGGCGCCATCTCTCGATAGTTATAATGTTAACCACGAATGTTTGCGCCATTCCGCGATAGTTAGAGTAACTACCGCGGGGGAAAGCAGACTTTAAAGGGGATGATGGGAGATCGTTCCCTACACGGTAAGCTGTCTAAGTAGGATTTGAAAAGGAAAAGCTAATGTATGAAAGTTTCCAATGCAACAGAACAGATAAAATTGGCAGAGATATCTAAGCTAATCAATAAGCGCAAAGTGGCTGATGAAAGGAAGTATGACATGGAGCATTAAAAACTACGAAAAAAGGGAAAACAGCAGGAGGGTATCAGATAACTATAGACTTGTGGAAGGACGGGGGGGGAGGTATCGTGCCAGAAAAACTGACCACCCTGTATACGCAACGTGTGGTGTCATTGACGATACATGAACCATGCAAGAATGCAAATATTATCTTAATTCATAAGAAAGGGGATGATTAGGACTTGAAAATTTACAGACCAATCCGCTCACTGTATGTTACGTATAAGGTATTTACCAAAGTAATTGCTAATAGATTCAGGGCAACTTTAGACTGCAACCAAGCAAAGGATCAAGCAGGTTTTCGGAAAGGATAGTCTACTATCGATCATATGCATACCACCAACCAGGCGCTAGAGATATGTTCGGCACATAACTAGCGCTTATACATAGCATTCATTGGTTTCGAAAAAACATTTGACTCAGTAGAAGCCTCGGCGGTTGGTTTGTGGGGTTTAACGTCCCAAAGCGACTTAGGCTATGAGAGACGCCGTAATGAAGGACTCTGGAAGTTTCGACCACCTGGGTTCTTTAACGTGCACTGTCATCGCATAGCACACGGGCGCCTTGCTTTTCGCCTCCAGTGAAAAGCTGCCGCCGAGGCCGGGATTCGATCCCACGTCCTTGGGAACAGTAGTCGAGCGCCGTAACCACTGCGCCACCCCGGCGGGGCCTCGGCGGTCATACAGGCATTGCGAAATCCGGTGTAAACAAGCGGTATCGTGAAAGTGCTCGGAGATATATAAAGAAGGTGCACGTTAACCATAGTTCTGCATAAAGAAACGAAATTCTTATAAAGAAAGGTGTTAGGCAAAGAGACAAGATCCCCCCAGTACTATTCACAGCTTGCTTAGAGGAAGTATTCAGAAACTTGGAGTGGGAGAAGTTAGGGATAAGGATAGATGGAGAATACCTCAGTAATCTGCGATTTGCTGATGACATTGTCTTACTAAGTAACTCGGGGGATGAACTGCAAATAATGATTGATGACCTAGACAGGAAACGTAGAAAGGTAGGCTTGAAAATCAATATGCAGAAGGCTAAGGTAATGTTCAACAGCCTCGTGAAGGAACAGCAGTTTAAGTCAGGTAGCGAAGCACTGGAAGTAGTAGGCTAATATGTCTACTTAGGACAGGTAGTAACCGCAGATCCGAACCATGAAAAGGAAATAACAAGAATAAGATTGGGATGGAGCGCATTTGGCAAGCGCTCGCAGATTATGACTAGCAGCTTACCGGTATCGCTCAAGAGCGAAGTATACAACAGATGTATCTTACCTGTATTTACCTATGGGGCAGACACGTGGGAGCTAAGAAAGAGGGTTCTACCTATGTTGAGGACAATGCAGAGGGCTATAGAAAGAAAAATAGTAGAGATAACGTTAAGAGATAGGAAACGTGCAAAGTGGGTCATAGAAATAACTCAAGTCACTGTCATTGTAGTGGAAATCAAGAAGACGAAATGGGCATGGGCAGGACCTATAGCGCGAGGAAAGAATACGCGATGGTCGCTTAGGGCAACAAATTGGATTCCAAGGCAAGGAAAGAGTAATAGGGGACGTGCAGTATATTAGGTGGGCGGAAGAGGTTAAGACGTTCGCAGGGGTCAAGTAGATGCTGTTCGCGCAGGACCGGGTTGATTGGAGGAGTATTGGAGAGGTCGTCGCCCTGCAGTAGGTATAGTCAGGCTGATGATGATGATGAAGATCGGCTTCGGCGTAGCGGGTAAGGTATTCAGTGAAAGGAATCAGTGGGAAGTTGGAAATGGATAGAGGAGATCCATCGCAATTTGCTAAAAGGGCCGGTTCGGGGCTGGTATGTGGTTCCGTAGCCCAGCAGAACTGATCGTGGGTGTCTTCCGTCGCTGATACTCACGGCATGTTTTCACGTAATGGGCAGCGTCGGCAGACAACGATGGCCAGTAAAACTTCTGCATTCACTATCTAAAACACTTTACCTCATATAAAGAATTTTCACCGATATTATAATGAAAAGGCATAACATTCTGCTTCCTTCTTACATGCATGTAAGTAGATTTTTGGTAATTTATTTCCATGCCCCACTTCAGGCACCACGTGTTTGACGACTAAAGACACCTATTTATATTCATCTCTATTCCGGGGAAGCCACAGGAGAGCAAATTAAACAGTCATTAGCAAAAAGTTTCATTTTGGCAGGTGACTCAATGATAGCAGAAATATCATTTATATATAACAAAAACAAAAGCAGACATAAAACGGAACTTTGTGGCACCCCCGACAGAACTTCACGCTTATTTGATACTGTTCTTTCTATCTTGACAACTTAACAGCGGTCACCTAGATACGTCTGAATCCATAGTACTATATGTTCAGTGATTCCTAATCTGCGCAGTTCAAAAATAAGTTTATGATGCGGAACTTTATCGAAAGCTGTCGCGAAGTCCACACAGACCACATCTACCTGCTGACGTTCGTCTATAACCTTGCAAAAATCGCTCACTGCTTCAATCAACTGCGTCACCGTCGAAAGGCCAGTCCGAAAACCATGCTGGAACGGCCACAAAAGGTCGTTCATTTCCAAAAAATGAAGGATGTGTTTAGCTATTATGTGTTCAAAAACCTTGAAACATACGGAAGTGAGTGGAACCCGTCTATAGTTCTTTACAAGAAATCGATTACCGCCTTTAAAAACCGGAACTACTAATGCGGTGCGCCAGTCATTAGGTAAAGAATGATCCCGCCATGACTTTTCATATAAAATTTGCAAGTAATAGGACAACCACTCAACATACCGTTTAAGGAATTCCGTCGGTATTTCATCAGGGCCGCACGATTTTTTTGGGTCCAGAGACACAGCTGCTGACAAATGCCCTCCCCATTGAAGCGAATATCCTGCATCGAGTATGGCAACGTGCGAATTGTAGTATTGTCACTCTCAATGTAATTTGTATCTCTACTAAAGGCCGACTTGAAGAAATCAATAAACATATTTGCAATATCATTTTTATCAGTCACCTCATCATCCCCTTTCATTACCTGTTCAATTGCGTTGTTCCTCGCTGAAAAATATCGCCAGAAATTTTGGGGTGAGCTTTTGAGGAAGTTAGCCAGTTTTGTATTGAAGTACGTTTTCTTCGACTGTGTAACGCTGTGTTGAGCTTCTGTTAGGTGTTCGAAAGCTCTGCCGCTCTATTTTTCTTTTTTCTTAGCCTCTTTAGCTTGCGATTTAACTGAATGATTTCTCTAGTAATCCACTGATTGAGCTGCTTCGATTTCTTTGGAGTGAGTAGGAACAAATTTGTCAATGCAATATCTTAGTATGCCCTTGAAGCGTTGCCACAATTCCTCTGCACTTTCAAGGTGTGATGCATTTGCAAACTGATTTAGTTTTGCTTCTAAGACGTCTAGATAGACTTGTCGTCTGCATGGTTGTAATCTTTGACACGTAATAAAATATGCGATTTTTACGTACTGGAGTGATCAACCACACATTTAAACAGATCATCTTGTGGTCAGATAATCCAGGCTCGACAGATGTAATGTGGTGTGTCACTTTACTGGATAAGAAAACCAAGTACAACAATGACTGCGACCTTGATGTAACCCTTGTAAAATCCTTGACTATTTGTTTAAGGTTATGCATAAACATAATTTACATCATTTTATTTGCACTGCTTATTTCTACATTTCTAGTTGACAAAGTTTACCAATTAATGTGTAGCAAATTGATGTCGCCAGCCATTATTAGTCTGGTGTTCTCATATACATGAGAGTTAAGAAACCAAAGCAATTCAACCAAAAATTCAGTAGATGTAGAAGGCGGCCTGTACACAACGCCTACTAAATGCACAACGTTCCCACAAAAAACCTTGCACTACACCATTTCAGAAAGGCTGCAGTTAAGAGCGACTGCAGATACTGTGCTTTTTGTGACAATAGTTACACCTCCTCCTTTAGAATTTCTATCCCATATAAAGACGTGGTAGCCAGGTGGAAAAATGCTATCGTTACCAATTCCCTCATGTAACCAGGTCTCGGTTATTAGTAATAGGGCAGGGTTCTCAGAAATTAGCAAATGTTCTAAATCAGTTGTTTTGTTTGCTACACTGCGGGCGTTTAACAGAATCATTCTGAGCTATATTTGCGACGAATCGTTATGATCATCGTAATCGTCACTTGATCTGGCCGATAATAGCGAGCTGTGACCAGAAGATTTATTATTAACTTTAGGTCGGCCTATCTTATCTGGCTGGATTTGGTACACACAACGCTCTTGTCGTTTGTGATCCCACGCATAAATGGTGTTAATCTTAAGTTTATCATGTAGCAGTTGTACCTTTGTTCCATTTTCTCTTACCGTTTCACTGCTTTGCCATAGCTTTTTTCGTACTGCTGCCGTTTTCTTCGCATAACCTTGACTTACATTTATCGGGCCACCTTTCAACTTCCCGCGGTTCTTAAATATCAACTCTCTTTCTCTATAGTCGGAAAAGTGCATAATGAGAGGTCTATGGCTACCAGCTTTTTTCTTGCCTATACGATGAATTGTGTCTATAGTATTCGCCATAGTATTCGCCTGAACGTCGAATTTTCCATTAAATACCTTTTGAATCACTGCTTCTCTCATATCGAAATCAGATTCGTCCTTTGCTTCTGTGACACTAAAAACGAAAACATTATTACTTCTACTTTTTCTTCTCGTATTCAGTCAACCTATCTGCCTGATGACGAACAAGAATCTAGGCTTTGTATTCGTTTTTTCATTTCTTCAACAATGTCAAGACATCCAGTCATCCTATCGCATTTTGCATTCAGTTCGTTTATTTCGGTTCTGAGATTATCTATTTTAGCATCCTATGTGACCTGGTTTTAGTCCTAGGCCCCGGGTTTTCCTCAATATCACCGGAGACCAACAAAGACAATAACATACACCAAGAGTCACTCAAAACAGTCAAATATCTTCTAGGGCGTGGCAGAACTAACAGCAAACGGTTGTCACTCCTAAAATATCCAGCATTAGTCCAATAACGGACCTATAACAGCAGAATTCATGGCTTAGACATGTTGCCAATTGTCCAGGTGCCGTGCCCTCTCAATGCTCTCACATCGCGCAGTTCCTTTTGTAGGCGATCCACTGGTGACGTCACCGTCACCGACGGTAGACGCCCCTTGAACAGGTTATCGTCGATATCGTCGTCATGGTGTGCCTCGAAGAAAAACGGTGTTTCATCCGTACCACAGGTTGAAATGCTTGCGGCAAAAATCCACGGCAGGCCCTGTAACAGCAGAATTGATGGCTTAGGCATGTTGCCAATAGACCAGGTGCCTGCCTCCCACCCTGTAACGGCCTTCACCGGCCAACAGTATTGAAAAATAAATAAAATAAAAAATGGTCGGTGTCCGAATTTTCTTTTAGGTTGGGAGAAGTGTACAAGTTTTGCGCTCGAACTGGCTTCAAATCTGAGCTGGTATCCTGGTTCAAGCTGCTGCGCAGTCGATTGGGATGGCCGGTTTCAGTAAAGAGGGTGAATTGGTTACGAAGCGATATTAGGGGCAGCTTAGCGCATTTAGGAGTTTTACTCATGTAGCCCCAGAATAATGAAACCATTAAGTAATCCATAATAATTAGTGCCTTCTGAAGTGTCGTGATGAGTTTGATTATGTAGTAAGAGCTATCATATGCGTCCACCTTATCCTTTTATGAATTACTGTAAACATTCAACACTAGAACACTTTCCTATCTTCTTCCCGAGGTAGAAGCTCGAGCAAGGCGAGTGAAGTGTACGAGTGTGGTGTCATTGAGTGGTCAATCGCAGTCATATCCTCGGTGACAAAGTGGCTACTCGTGCTTTTTCTTAAGCATGAGATGTTGTTTTTGTGTGAATTTCAGCATCATGCTCGCGCTGGTGTGCAGTTTGTTTCTTGAAGCCCGTCCAAGTCTGGTTTGCGTCTAAGAAATGTTGCATTCTATGTTACACTTGTTGCATGCTGGTACCTTTCTGGCGGTTCAGTTCAGTCGTTCAGTCGTGTCCGACTCTTCGTGACCCTATGGCGGTAGCCTCTGCGAATCAACTGTTACGCAAGCATCGTAGTACCCAGTTGTTGGAATTTGGAGTGAAGTGTCGGGCGATCCTTTTTTCGGTCTCGAACACGGTCTACTTTACCTTTTGAAGCAGGGTATGTACCATGGCCGAAAGGTGATTTAAAATTCACCCTGCTTGACGGCGTGCAGAGCAACAAGCTGCGCAGTTTTGTGCGCCCACAATGCATGTTGACGGGGTGGAGCACATCACAGAGCGCCCAGATGGCTTTGAAGAGTCATGGCTTTGAAGAGAAAGGGATGGCGCAATAATGAAGCAACGGCAGAAAGCAGAAAGGACACAAAAATGAAAGGGAAATGACAGGGCAGGAAGACAGAAAGGTATTTGGAAAGAAACAATTTAGCGAGAGATTTTTGTAAGGAGTTTGGGAGCCTTAAGCCGAGATTAAAAAATTCGAGGACACTTTGGCGACTAAAGTGATGAAAGGCGAAAGCCTGAGTGCTGCATTCTGCTACTCGACTGTTTCGCGTGTAGCGGTGAATGCCTCCATGAGTAAAGCAAGCGACTACTCTTTCAAATTCTGCAAATGTATTTTTGCAGTGAACTCTGCTGGGTAGCGCCGAGATTGCCCTCCTTGTATCTTCGGAATTCTACGTTTACTGTTGTGTGGTTGATTTTACCGGGTGCGCGGCATTAATTAGGTATTGAATAATGAAATAACTGCGAAACTGTCATTATATGTTAGGTTATTTTAATTAGTCATAATTATAATTAATTGCCTAGTAGTCAGTGTTTAATAATATTATTACTTAATTAGTTATTAGTAAATATTTGTTTAGTCATTAGTTTATAATTCATCATTGATTGCCGTATGGCCATATAAGGCACGCAATCGCGCATGCTGTGGTGGTACTCTGGTTGGTCGAGACTTGCTTGACGTCATTCCGTCTCGACAAATCCGAGTCGCCTCAAAACTTGACACTTTTGCTGACGACAACGATGAGGCAATAAAGGCTTTCGCCTTGAAATAAATTGGGAGCTGTAGGAGCATAATGACTGGGTACGCACCGCAAAACCATTAACGAGACAGAACATGGAGACATGCGCCTGTAGAATTTGAAGCAGAGGAATGAGAGTAAGGTACTGTATGGAGGACCGCCTTAGAAAGCTGGACAATGATGTGTGGAAAAGTAAAGTATTTCAGTTATTTTGAAAATATTCTTGAAATACTATTGCAAAAAGGGACTACGCAATTACCCAGAAGATATGCAGGACCAAACAGAAAAAAGATAGAGCATTGAATGACTGAAAAAACACAAAAGTAAAAACCTTAATTTTGGAAAAAATTTCAGAATTTAAAACAACATCGAAATTTCAAAATGCAGAAAAACAAGGACCTATTCTACGGCAACCATCGACACACTGTCAGGGTGCCTCCCCAGATAAAACAAGAATTGAACATAGAAGACACATATGCAGTGTGGCAAATCTGCAGAAAGAATTGAACATTTTTTTTAATTGTATTCATCCTGATGGCGATTGGCAGAAACGTGCTCTTACGGACGTCATAGTCTTTAATAATGTTAATGGTGATCTTGGGGAATTTAGGTTGGAAGCTAGAAAAAAACGATAAGAGCTTTGGAGGCTCGATTGTAGAGGCGACTCTTGTTGGATACGTTGTAATACAAATGTATCAAACATAATGGCGAAATTATTAATGTCTTTCTAATATGATGAAAAGGAATTTGAAATAACTATCTGTACACGACGGCAACTACCACCACCACGCTTGCAAAAAAGGATGTTCTTCCATCCATCAGTCTTACCGCCCATCCTTTTATCCTTTCCGCAGACCCACCCGCCTGCCCCGCCAACCATGCTTTACGATCTCAAATGTCGTCCTGTTCTCAAGTCTGTTGAGAAAACGCATACTCATTTTGCACTAACCATTTTTGTCAGCAGCATCAAATCATCTCAGAGTACTGAGAATAGCATTTAGTCTTACTGCATCTTGAATCAAGGCACGGCCAAAAACCGACTTTATTGTAATGCTAGGCACCAGGAGTCAACATTGTGACTAGACTTTAGAAGACAGCAACACCACATAAGTAGTCTGCAGTGTTTTCAATGGCACAAGTTTATTAGAGGTAATAAGTAAATAATAATGCGGTACAAAGTTTTATGGAAGCCGTAAGGCTAAAGGCTCGCATATTTACGAAATCCTCAAGCGACGTTGTTGTCCTTTCGTGATGCAATTTTTTCAGCCCCCAAACACTGAAGCTTACGCTGTACAACTAACATTCATTGTTTTGAGCAGACAGACATGCTCACTAGAATTGATTACTGGAACCTAAAAAATAGTTATTGCACAGCATTTATCGTCATTACCCACGCACTATATATGGTATATATTATACAAAAATGAACAAACCACATACGCAAGTCACAGTGCCCATGTCTAGTGAGATTTTCTCCAAGCAGGCTCTTGTGTCTGAAATGAATCAAGAAGGCAAATTTACAAATAGCGTCGGCAAGAGAGTGCAACGTGTCATGGTAAGAAGCAATGTTTAATAACTGTGGTGTCGTTTGTAGTCGTGGGCCACCTACTCTATCGGTTAGTGTGTGCTCTAATCTAGATACTTTAAACGTTCAGCAGCCTACCAATGTTTTAAATTCTGAAAAAACAGAAATATCTCAAAACATATTTCACATCATCACTATATATTTGAGGAAACCGTTTTGGTCAAATTTATATTTAGAGAAAGTTTGCCACTTTTAAACTTGAATATGTGTTTTGGGACTCAGATGTTCCCGAAAGCTTTCATAAGTAGTGAATTTACAGAAAACGTTTTTGAACAAATTGCATGAAATATGGTACTCGAAATTCAGAGGTGTGGGCTATTTTCAAAAGCTAAATAATATTGTATTAAATACGTAAGCAAATGGAACAGATAGGTTTAATTAGCGTTGATATTGGTCGCCATTGGAACATATCCTAAGACATACGGTGGCAAAAAAAAAAATCAGAAGGCACCTTTCATCACCAGAAATTTAAGCGCAGGACTCGTTGCTTACGCATTCTGTATTAGGTTTCTTGTCCCATATAATGAAAGAAAAACATTCTAATGAAATAAGATGATGATGAGGAGAAAAAAGAGGAAGGGGAAAGGCAGGGAGGTTAACCAGTAGAAGAAACCGGTTTGTTACCGTGCACTGGGGGAAGGTGAGTGGACATAAAAAGTGATGGGTGACAGAAGGATGGGTGAAGTCAGTATAGCCACACCACAGCCATATCATGTGACATCACATCACGTAACAGTAATATCATGTCACATAACAGCAAATTCACAGCCTATCGATCAGGCCCATGGTTTTCATGAAGCGGAGTAGTGCCTGGGAGCACTTCACGGTCGACGATTGCGGCTGCCAGTGACCTAGAATCTTGATTTCAGTCAGTGCCGTCCATCTAGATGCTCAAGCGCATCGCAGAGACTGTCTTTCCGCAAAGAAGGGGATGTGTAATGATGATGACCAGGGAAGTGATAGTGAAGAATAATGAGCTGAAATTGAATAAGTGGTATTTTTCATATAAAAAATAAAGCGCATAAAATGGGCTGCTGTACCTATGATATAAATTGCCTAATGCTTCCGATTTAAATCGGAGAATCGCAATTTCGTGTTGTTGAAATCAGAGTACACTATTGTATTCAATTGCCTCCAAACGCACAATATTCAAACAACAATTATCTTACGTCAGATCTTGAATTGATGTCCTGCAATACTTTCTGCTTACATAAAGCTCGAATACACGTGAAAAGTGAGTTATCCTGAGGTACTTGAGGCAATAACTATGAAAAACACGAATATGAAGAAGATAAGCAATGTATCATACCATTAGAACAATCATCATCTTCACAGGGACTGCGATGCAGCTCTTGATGCACCAGCGTATGAAGCAGACCAAAAACGCCCCCAAAACGGCTCTATATATTGTTCCCATCCCTGCATGCCTACTATTTCGCTGTCCGCGCCAGATTTGTACGGCAGATTCCACACGAGCGTCTTGCGTGAGCACGATTCGCGAAGGCTGTGTCAATATCCGCTTTTGCCATAGGGATGCGCGTTATTTGCAGCTGTTATTTTCTCCTCATTAGCGTAACTTTCGAAAACAAAGCATATCACTTGAAGGCCTTTTCCTATAATTTGTTGTTTTGCGCACCGCCTACCAATTCTGATCGAGCAAACTTTAGGCGCTTGCACATATCATTATTGAACGCTTTGTTGAGGTTATATGCTTTCACTGAATTGCACACGCTCTGAACTTGCTGATGATTGATCCCCTTCCCTTCCCAACTCGTATATGTCCACAGTAATGTCAAATATTGTGAAATATGTGAGAGAGGTACATTCATGGGAGCGCAGAAAATGGCGCATTGCAGAGGTGTGAGCACTAGCTTAAAGCTTAAGAGCAGGAAAAGATAAAAAATTTTGTTCAAAAATTTTCTTTATTAATTTCTATTGCTTCCATTGCCCGGATTTGTTTAGAGTGTTTGTGTGTTCTCCTTAAAAACTCATGGAATAACTATAGCATCAAACACTCATTCGCTGGAAACGATGAAGTCCAAAAAGACATAAATGCTTTCCCATTTCGAACAAAGAAAAGTTTCAGAACGCTTTAAATGCATGCCATACAGTGATTGACACTGTCGTAATTACCGTCAAATTTGTAGAAGGTGACATATCAGTGCCGTTACATGTGCCAAATGTATGTCACAATCAGGTGGAGAAAATTAATCGAAACATAGCGTGCGTGCATTGTGTCTCTTGTATGTTGTGCGCTATTGAGCGTCAAATACCTACTTGTCTTTTGTATTATAAAGTGAACAGGACCGCATTGAAAAAGCGGTGAAGGCGCACTGAAAACAAATATGTAGGGAATCAAGACGGATAGGAAATCTCTCAGGGGCCAATACCAATTAGTCATTTGCACGCAAAGGTAGCAGCAACCTTGAGAACGTTGGTAATAAAAATTGCTTAACCGTCTTATATTAAATTCTTCTGATTAAATTACCCGCTATGTAGTAATACGTGTAAGGAATCTGCAGGTGAGCTCTTTTAGCAATCAGATCAGTCATTACACAGACCGGGAACGCTATGCCAAGACTGGCCGGCCAGTCACGTCACCGGTAGAGTCAGCCAACACCTCATCTGGCCCAGCAGGAACGTGCATGTGACGGTACCTAAGCTGTTTTACTAAACCTAATTCCCCACTGAAAGGCAAGTGCTTCGCATTAGTTCCGCTGCATCGCTGGAGTCAGCGTCCAGCTGCAAGATAAGTGCGCGGTAGAAATACGCTTCGCAGCTACAAAAGAGGCTGCGTGAAGTTATTGAGGGCCATTGCAGGATGCAGAGCAAACTGCTGAAAGCTCACGTGCACGTGTACACAGTCGACGACTTTCGAGCGCGTGACTTTCCACACGTATTTTCGCGAAATGTGCACATAAGCCTCCTACAATCACCAAAACGATGCGAGTAGCATTCACATTCGACAATATCTCATGCAATTCCATGTTTGAGTGGAGGAAAATGGCTGCAGATTTACATGAGTCAGCTAAACGTGACTTTTAAGCACAAACACGTTTTGCAGATTTACATGGCTGAACTAAACATGATCTAATATCGCGAACACATTTTTCGTTTGTGTAGCTTTTGTTTATCTTTATTTAGCTTATTTTACCGTTTACTTGTTTACTATTGTTTATGTCACTCCACTTGCGTCATGTGCAGGTATTCAAGAGGATCAACCAAAGCGCGAGAAGATATATGCGAGCTGCATATCTAGCGACAAATCTTTCAGCCGCTGCTGCAGGCACTAACCAATGGTATAAACTTCGCCTTAAAAAAACCATAAAAAATGCCTGCTGACCAAAGGCAGCTTGCCTGACTCCAGTTGTACGGATTGCTATTTCTCCTCTTACATGAATGGCAACTTAAACCAACTCTGAGCGGGCAGCAGCTTCCCACTCTGTCAAGTCACGTTATCTCTGTCAAGTCAAAGTTTCCAAGCCTTGTCATGTTGCCAGTTTCGAGGCGTTATTGCAAAAATACAATTTTTTATAGTGGTGATGCTTGCAGTGCTCGCAATTTACTCTTTCACGTGGGTTGCTGATCAAATAGAGCTCTGCTTACTCGGTTATCGCCTATGTTCACTATGAGGAGTACGTAGGATAGCAGGTGACCCTTCCCTACTGAAAAATCCTGTATAAAATTCGTACAGGTTTACTGTACCGAATCTGGGATATAGGATTGGGACTATTTCAGGAAATTCCTGACATGCCCTGGAAAGTCCGCAATGAGACCGCGCGGAGCTCTGATACCGGATGGCCTGTATGGTGGATGGCCCTCGTTTCCGGAAAGAAACGCGTCGCCAGGGTGGAAAAAGCATGCAACGATATAAAATAAAACAACTACATTTAAAATAATAAACAAAAAAACTTTTACTACCAAGTGTGGAATCGAATATCGCTATACATGTTCTTCAGACGGACACCCTAACCACTACTCCACGGCGGGTTATGGTTACAGTGGTTATTATTCAGTATATGTAGCTACTTTTGCTCTTTCGTACTTTGTATATTTTCCTTGGCTGTAGAATTTGTGGCCGTAATTCACCGATCGCCCTTTCAACACGCTGGATATCTTTGCAGCCTATCACGAGGGTTCACAAATGTGCCGTATCTTTATAATGCGTCGTTTATTAATGACAAACCTCAAGATATCATAATTTACTAGTGCTGATGTGTTTTTCATTGTCTACGAACGCTTGCACGTTTTCTTACATACAGAGATGTCCGGTGCACTAATACTTGTAATACTGGGCGTTTTAGCTTCACGTGCTACCAGCGGAGCACCGATGTCAATGAATACACTTCCGACTGAGCGGTTTCAATATGTAAACATTCGAGAAGGTGTCGCCCGGTGTGCGGCTATCTGCGCATCTTTCGATGGTCAGCGATGTTTGTTTATCTTTTTTTTGTTTTTTGTCATTGCTAGCGAAACGATACGTCTGTGCTTCCACTTTCGCGTTGAAGGCGGCAGATCTTCAGTCGCAGATATGAAGACGCACCGCAAGATACTACGAGCTGCAGCGACTGTTGTACGCGCGAAAGCGACGCGACGCGCGTATATGCTTGCTAGCGCACACGTCGACGGCTTCGCATTTTCGAGGTATTTGGGAAAGCGTGCCCTTTACATACAGAATATTTGTATAATATGTTTGGTATCATGCTTATTTAGTGCGCTGGCGTGTCCGGCATGGTGATTCCGGTTGAGCTTCATCGATCAGCCCGGCTTCTGTTCAGAAGCGAAATACTCTGTCCGGTATCAGTTCCAGAAATGACGCGTTCGTCCGGTTTCTGGTTAATTGATACAGGCTTAACCGAAATGAAACCACGCGGAGCTCTCATTCGGGAAATTCCTGTATGGTCCGTGGCCCTTGTTTTAGAAAAAAATGGACGCCAGGCTGGAAAAAGCATGCAGAGCTATAAAATAACACCACTACATTTGAAAAAGAAAAAGAAAAGAAAAAAGAAAAAGAAACGAAAACAAAAAATTCCATGTGATTCGAACTTCGCTCTTTTCAGCCAGCAAGCACGCACTATAGCACTACACCACTTTTTTTTTTCTTTATTGCCGACTTGGACATTCAAAACAAGACGATGAACAATAAAACGTGCCAGCACGCTTTCGCGTGACACGGCTGGTTAAAACTTTTTCAGTTTTACCAAACTGTCAAGCACATGAATCCATTGCGGCTGCTCGGAGAGTGTCATATGCACTTCCTTGAACCGCACAACACTGTGTATGAAATGATCTCGTACAGGATTGACTTGCATATCTGCATTGTTAAACTGCATTCTGGTTTTCCACAAGCTGTGGAGGCCCAGGAGCATTATTGTATCAAAGGGAAACTCATCTGTATTAGGAAAAGGTAAAAATCGTATGCCATATGCATCTAGAGGTCGCTGTTTTTTTAAAGTTCTCTGAAGCACATCCCAGAAAAAAATGGCATCCCAACAGTCCAAAAACACTTGCTCTATTGTCTCTGGTCTGTTACACAAGAAACAGTTTGTTGACCAAGGGACGAACAGGCCTTTAGCGTGCATCCATGTTTTGACTGATAATGTGCCAGTGTAGAGTTTAAAGAAAAATGATTTGACTGGTGGTGATATTGGCATCATCTTACCTCTCTTGAGTACATCATCTCCTGGGCCTGGACAGTGCGACAAACGGTATATCGGTACAGGAAGCATTGTGTCCATTGCACAAATACTCCATGGAAAAGCGCACATGCAGGACGAGCCGAACAAATTTGTTTCTTTCCGTACAAAAAGGAGGGCTTGGTCTGGCGCATTTATTTTTGCGACAAGTTGTCTCGCGTTTCATGTACCTTCGTGGCCAAAATGATGTCTTCCTCAGAAAAGTAATCCAAATTCGGCTTGGTCGACTCCTTCCTAATTTTCTTGTCAGTTCGTGTCTCAATGTAGGTGGTACAGTAAGAGGGTACTTGCGAGAAGTGGTGCTCGCGTACAGATTGCTTTTTTTTTCTTTATTGCCTGACTTCAGCACAATACACAAAACCACTTACAGGGCACAATGAGCATTCATTAATACAACAATCAGCCAGGTGGGTTGTGGCGTCGTCGTGCTAAAATTTTCTTAGGGTCACTAATGGCTCCAATCTTCCGAGCCACTCGGGAGCTTCAGGAGCAAGTTTCTGAACTTCAATATATCTATTCATGCCTTCCCGAAAATAGATCCGTGCTGGCCGAGCGTCAGGATCGCAATGGTATCCTGCCATTCTCGAGCGCCAAATACAGTGGAGGGCCATTAGCACAATAAGGTCAAATGGCACCCCATCCTCATTCTCTACTGGCAAGTACCTAATACCATGTGAGTCTAATGGAAATTCCTTCTTTAAAGTCCTTTGTAAAATATCCCAAAAGTATATCCCATCCCAACAATGTAGGAAAACGTGGTCTATAATTTCTGGCTGTTTACAAATTAGGCAATGCGAACCCCAAGGTAAAAATAAATTCTTCCTTTCCAAGAACTTCTTTACTGGCAGTGTTTCCGTGTGTAAGTTAAAGAAAAAAGTTTTTGCATTTGACGGGACCTGCACCGCCTTCACCCGCTTAAGTAGGTCACGTCCTGGTCCTCCACTGTATAAGGCCCTGTACATTGGTATGGGTAGAGCTACGTCGCACAAATCCTTGCACAGCTTCTTCCTGCTACACCACTTTTTTGTTTTTTCTTCATTGCATGAATTGGTACAAATACATCAGTAAAAGATCGTGGTTGCCATGCCCCTTGGCTGACAACCGTGTCTAATGGACTTTCATTACCACAAGTTCGCCCATCAGACTCAAGACCTCCTCCGCAGCGTCTTCTCTGCTTCAAAATTTCTTTTAGTTTATACACTTGTTCAACAAAATAATCACATACAGATCGTGCATCGACATCTCACTGTCTATAAGCCATCCTACTCCTCCAAATACTGTGGAGGCCCAATAACATGATGAGGTCATACTGAAAATCATCATTAACAGTTTCTAAATACCGAATTCCACGTGGCGTCAATGTCAGGTCTTTTTTAAGTGTCCTTTGTAACACATCCCAGTAAAACACCGCATCCCATGAATCTAGGAACACGTGCTCAACTGTTTCAGGTTTCCTACATAGTAGACAGTTTGAGCCCCGAGGTACAAAAAGGCCCTTTTCTTCCATCTCTGTTTCGACTGGGAGGATTTCTGTATGCAATTTAAAAAAGAATGTTTTTACGCCCGGTGTAACAGTCATGTTTTTAACTCGCTTGAGCACGTCTTTCCCTGGGCCTTCACAGTATAAGGTTCTGTACAATGGAGCTTAAAGACGGAGTGTTGTCTCTAATGCATCTATATGTGCGGCAGATGGTTTTAAGGTTTTGTTTCCTACGTGACTAAAAAGATGCATTCCTGAGAGCCTTTATGCAAATCATGCTATCCAGTGCAATTCCAGAGTTTATAGTCTCTTCATGCTCTGCTCGGGGATACACTGTGTCACGCTTCCTGCGAGAAGTGGCGTGGTCGTTCATGTTTTTGCGCGTGCGGTACTCTGTAGAGTTTTTAGCGACGGTACCACCTAAGCGGCTGTACAAGGATCTTATTTAACAATTAACGGCAGGATACGGTGGTGGTGGTTATATTTCTGCTTATATAGTCGACATTGTTTTTTTGTAGTTTGTGTATTTTTGTAGGGTGTAGAATTTGTGGTCGTAATTGAATGATCGCCCTTTAAACACGCTGAATCTTTTTCTTGGCTATCACGAAGCGTTATCCGTGTCCCGCATCTTTACAATGTATCGCTTTCTAGCAGCAAACCTCAGAATGTCACAATTTACTAGTTCTGATGTGTTTTGTCATCGTCTTCGAACGCATGAAATTTTTGCTACATATAGATATATGCGGTTCACCAACACTTGTAACACTGCTTGTTTTAGCTTCACCTGCTGCCAGCGGAGCAGCGATGTCAATGAATTTACTTCTGACCAAGTGTTTTGCATACGTAAACGCTCGAGGAAGCGACTCCCGATGTCCGGCTGACCTGTGCATATTTCGATGGTCAGCGATGTGCTTCATTTATTCTCGAGCGTATTTTATTATCGCTAACGAAATGCTACGTTCTCTCTTGCACTTTCGCGTTAAAGGTGGCAGATATTCAGTCGCAGATATGAAGATGCACCGCAAGATCGTACAAGCTGCAGCGACTGTTGCACACGCAAAAGCAAAACGCGATGCGTGTATGTACTGTCTAGCGCACACATGCATGGCTTCACATCTTCTAGGTATTTGAGAAATAGCGCGTACTCCGCATATACAGAAACGCTGTAACGCATAATATGTATGGTTTCATGCTTATTTAGCGCGAAGGCATGTTCCGCATGGTCATCCTGGTTGAGCTTCACGATCCGCCCGAATTGTACTCAGAAGCGGAAATACTCTGTCCGTATCAGTTTCATTCATATCGGGTTTGTCCGGTTTCTGTTAAACCGGACATCACCTGTCCTGTATATGAGCGCAATACAGGGCTGGTCCGCCCTGTGTCATATCCAAACCGGACTGGGATGTCAAGTATAAGATGCATACTGGAAATGTTCTGCCCTCTATTAACGCGATACCCGACTAGACCGTCCGGACTGAGATTCATACCGGACATGTCCTGTCCGGTATACATCGCTTAAGCTTCATACATTACTGGTCCGCCCTATTTTTAATCCATATCGGACTGGGATGCCATTAATAAGATCCATAATGAAATTGTCTGCCCTGTATTTACTCTATACCGGACTGGACCGTCCGGATTGAGATTTATACAGGACATGACCTGTCCGATATAAACCCGTTTAAGCTTCATACAGGACTGGTCACACCAGTGTGAAATTTATACGGGATAATATAGGACCAGTTCAAACCCGTTTGTCGCGATTCGGGATTTTTCATTAATGTTGTGGTTGATTCTGCAATGCTCGTTGGGAGTTTTAGGTTGGAGTATCTGTTCTGGCTTATACGAGGGAACTAAGGTACGTACCGCCGATATGTATTTATTCGCCTGTCATCTATAACTGTCATTGCGACAAGAGCGCATATTTTTAACATTCCCGAATTTCATGGTTGAATTTTGTGATTGTGCAAGATGCTCTCGCGCGCTTTAGCACATCACCAAGTGCGTACAATCAGCTTCATCGTAGAGAGCACGGCGAGAAAATCGGATTTTTTTCATTTCAGACGCGTCTTGAGGTGTTAAAATAACGCCGCAGACACGAGGAAATTTCTTTTATTGCGCAAGATGACATTTTGGGCTGGTAAAAATATCACTTTATGTAAACGTTTGTTTGATAAAGACCATGTTGCTACCCGTTTTACGAGATCTACAACTTCTGCTTTGACACTTTTTCGCTCAAGCCAATAAATAAAATTAGAGCTCATAATCCTTTCAAAATTAGTAATTTTAGTCAAGAAAAAGGATGCTGCAGATAAGCATATGACACTGAACATAACTCTGATCGAACTAACCGTTTCTTTTTAAACCTTTGTCCAAGATACTTGGGACACCCGGTGATAAACCCAGGCCTGTTCCCTAGACGCATACTGGAGTCTTCTGTGGGCTTGTTGGATGCGCGCATGCCTCGCAAACTAGAGGGGTTTGGCGCTTACACACCTAAAACCTGATTTGTTTGCACAATGCTATAACTAAACGAGGTCATTCTGCTAAACTGAAGATGTATTCTTCATCCGTTGTCCAGCGTCAGTCATAAAAATCCTTGTAGTTTAAAATCAAGGTAACGAGTTGAAATGAAGACAATATTTGAGGAGGCTAATATAAAATGATTTTCAGAAGGCGCATCATTTGTTAAAATAAATGGGTTAGCATTGGGGTTTTAACCCAGGCCCTGGGTGAGGCAACAAGGCATGCATATGCAGGCAAGGATCATTTGTTCAAGAGTGTTAGATGTTTGTGGCAGTATTAAATAAAACAAATTTTTCAAGCAGAATTAAAAAAGGTTGCGGAATAGAAAGGCGGTATGTCGCGCTCGTTTAACGCTTTTAAAATAATGCGCTGTGATAAACCCGGATATATGCGCAAGTTGGTGGGAATACGCACTAACAGAAGCGCATACGCACGCCCATTCAGAGAGAATAGGGACACAATAGGAGTAAATGCCAATTATTTCTACGAAGTGGAAATACATTGAGCAATACAAATACGTGGAAACACAGAAAAACACTAATGTTGAAAAATAAAATATAAAAGTGCAAATAAAACTGGGAACGTTGTTATCATCAACATAATCAGCCGGACTATACCCACTGCAGGGTGAAGGCCTCTCCCATATTCCTCCAATTAACACGGTCCTGTGCTAGCTGTATCCACTTGATCCCTGCGAAATTCTTATCTACATCTACCCATCTTGCCGCTCCCTGCTGTGCTTTCTTTCCCATGAAATCCAGTTTGTTACCCTAAGCGTCCATCGGTTATCCTCTCTTTGAACTACATGTTGTGTCCATGCCCATTTCTTCTTCCTTATTTCGACTAGAATATCAGTAACTTGAGTTATTTCTCCTAACTTCTCAGCACTTTTCCTATCTGTTAAAGTTACACCTATTATTTTCCGTTCCATGGCTATCTGCACTGTCCTCAACTTAAGTAGAACACCTTTCGTGAATCTTCAAGTTTTAGCCCCGTAGGTTAGTACCGATTGGATGCAACTTTGATACACTTTACTCTTGAGTGCTACGAGTAAGCAGCTAGTAATAATGTTTGAGTACCTTCTAAATCCGCTCCATCCCAATCTTATCCTTCTAGTCATTTCCCTTCCGTGGTCCGAATCGACGGTCACTGCCTGTCCTAAGTACACATATTCACCTAAAACTTTCAACGCTTCGCTACCTATTTTAAACTACTGTTCCTTTTCCAGAATGTTCAGCATTACCTTATTCTGCATATTAATTTTTAGACACACCTTTCTGCTGCTCCTGTCTAGATCATTTATAATTAGTTACAGTTGGTCCCCTGAGTTACGTAACAAGGCTATATTCTCAGCGAATCGCCGATTACGCAGGTATTCGCCATCGAACCTTAGCGCTAACTGCTGCCATTTCACGTCTCTGAATACTTCCTTTAAGCAAACTGTGAATATTACAGGGGAGATCGTGTCTCCATGCATAACACCTTTCTTTACAGGATGTTTGTTATTTTCTTTATGCAGAACTATGGTTGCTGTGGAGCCACTACAAATATCTGCCAGTACTTTCACATACGGCTTGTCTGCACCCTGGTTTCGCAATGCCTGCATGACCGCAGAGGTTTCTGCTGTTATATGCTTTTCGTAATCAATGAATGGTATGCATGAGTGCTGGTTATATTCGATCATTTTTCCTTCAGCCGGTTGATGGTATGGATATGATCAATAGTAGAGCACCCTTTCCGAAAACCTTCTAGATATTTTCTTGATTGCAGTCTAAGATTGTCCTGATTCGATTTGTCATTCCCTAAGTAAATACCTTATACGTAACAGAGTGTAAGCTGATTGTTCTGCAATTTTTGAAGTGCTTAACACTCCTTTCTTATGAATTAAGATAATGTTTGCGTTATTTCATGGTTCCTGTACCGTCGATGACACCAGGCATTGCGTATAAAGGATAGCCAGTTTTGCTAGCACGATATCACTCCTCGTCATTCAACAAATCTGCAGTTACCTGTTACGCTCCAGCTGATTTTCTGCTTTGCATTATTTATAAAGCTTTCTAACATCGTCCTTCGTCACTGGCGGAACGTCTACAATTTTACACCTAAAAGTAAAGCTACAAGATGCTCATTCAGCTAAAAAGATGACGCCTTCGACCTCATATGAAATTGAATATTATTTGTGCACTGCAGCAAAGACATGCGGCTAATTCATGAGGCCATCATTGGAATGTCAGGTTAAAATTGTGCTAAGTTCATTCTACACAAAGTTGGTGTTTTGTATAAGTGCAGACAGGGCGATGCACTGACAAAATACTTGAAGAACACTGAATTCTTTTGATAGTGATTCTTCCGTTTCATATATTGATCCTTTAATGCAGGATGGTTCGCGTGGTTGTAGCCCTGTTTGTTTAGTACAGTCATTTTTTTTATTCGTAAAGATAAGCTATTAGGAGAAATTATACAGAATTTTTTTAATGAATCACGGCGACACCCGAATCAGCCGTCCGTCTGTGGTGGTGTTGCAGAGAAAATTATAATTTTTAAGGGCAGCCTAATATCGGATCTTATAACGAAGATATGGACTGAACATGTGTACGTTACGAAAAGGTTTAAGTTGTCGACACATGGACGTTGTTGCGTTGGACACGTGAGTGCTAGTTTGCGGCGTGTATGCCGTGGTTTGTTTTGATTTTTTGTATAATGGTGTTTTTGTTTTTTTTTTTTTACTTTTGCTTTAACTTTTTGTATCTTGTTTGCTGTATTACCGTTTCCCTGCCAGAGCTAACAAGGGGTTGAAGTGAACATTTACTGTATCCCTATTCTCTGCTGTCCCTGTTTATGCGGTTTATGCGCTCCTGTTCGCTATGCAGGGATCGCAGCATTGTCGCTGTGAGCAACGAAAGATGAGAAAGAAAACAATTTGCAGAAAATTGACAACAGGCTATCGGGTTTTCTTCTAATGAGAAGGTTCGGCGTGTTTACATTTCTTCATTTGGAAACATTAGATACTTAATAAAGTTAGAGGAATTTAGGCTCACAAAACTTTTTCCATTTCATATTGTGTCGTAATCACTTGCATTGTAAAACAGTGGTAAGGACAAGAAACATGTGCACCTCAAAGCTGGACGTAGTTTGTCTGTTACCACATGTGACATCTTCAAGTCTTGTGGAAATTGTTGATAAATTGGAAGTCAAGAAATAGAGAAATAATAAGGTTCTGTAAATATGAAATTGCTCAGTTTATTGCTAAAAGCTTGGCTTACGTGACAATGCATACACGCAAGTTTTGCGGCACTACATTATTTTTATTTACTTTTGTATTTCCGCCAAAATATTTGTAGTCGCCTTTCTTCATGTAGTCGGTCAGTCACGTTGTGATTTTGAGCGCATATAATTTTTCTTTTTCCTGGCGAAGCATAAGGCCCTCGTGTTGGATTTGCCACCTCCTGTACAACGCTGCTCCATAAGGCAGTCGGGGAGCCTAAAGGTGAAAAGTAGACGTCAATTTCTTTTTTGACCCTTGTACTCAGCGCGATAACCATAATGCATCATGAAGACGCGTTGCAAGAATGCAGGCAATATATATGGTAGTGGACATTTCTCATTTCTCCAGTTGTTTGCTTTTTATAATGATTGATGAAAGGTGAGTTAGCGTAGATAAAAGAGTGCAATTCCTCCCGAGGAGTTTTAACAAATATCTACCCTGGCGGGGTGCTTGTCTGTGCATAAATCTGTTTGTTTTCATATTTCATATAATAGTTAACCCAAACTAATTTGTTTCTTAGTAATGGCAACCATGAGTAACCTAGACACCCACCATTTGCATTTACCCTCTTATTAAGTAGGGTATCTCAACTTTCGGAGGAACAAGCTTGAGCCAGCAGGGCTGGAATAGAAAACAAAAACAAAAATACAAGGATTATGCCGCTGTGTGACATTTATTTGTGAAGATATTTTAAGGCCCAGAACAGAATTCCTTAGCAGGGAGAAATGGCGTTTTATCCGTAGAGCCCAAGAAGCCAGCCGCAAAAAGGACAAGCCACATATTCAGTACGATAGTACATCCAGCAAAATGGCGGCTTAGACTCATTTTGCGACTATTTTTAGGAGCATAGTTGCCAAGACTCCTGCGGACTGCACTAGCGCGCACCGTGTCCAAACAGAACTACACCCCATGTGGTCAACACTGCTCTTTGTCCGAGCGTCTAGAATGCCCAAAAAGATGTTCGTGGGAACCCCAGGGATACTGCTACTGTAACCATTGAATAATTTGCATGATTATTTAGTGAGCCCTAATACACGTTATGAGTTTGATAATCTTCTAATAATACCCATTAACCATTACCGAGACAGGTACCGTCAACATTATTTATGGATTAAATCCTAGCAAAAAGCCGGCTTATCTATTTTGCAACTGACGTACACAAGCCCTTTTTCTCTGTATTGTGGACTACTAGAAATTCGTGGTCGAAGAATTTAAGCTAGTTTTACTAGCAAAAGCTATTTTAATTTTAAAATTCCCTTACGGAAGCGCAGATTCGGTCAGAGAAATGTTTGATCAGCGTGGTTCAGGGTTAGCCCGCCCTGAAATGCATGTGTTGTGCACTCATTTCTGGCCCTGAAGCTTCAGATTTGATAAGCGTGTAAACAAATGTCAACGTTCTGCTTAACGCTCATAAACCCCGGCATTTTATAATTGAAAAATCAAAGCACTCTATTTGAAGCCGATGCAAACGGGGATCCGAAATGTTTATGGTTGAAAAAAACGCCTTCAAGCCTTGTCTACTTTAAAATTGTTTTCTTCCGCGTTCGTTGTGTATATTTAAACAAATTCTAGACCCTTCTGATGAAACATTGTGGCGTCTAGTAGATTTCGAGCATGGAGGAGACCATGTAGGGACTAATTCTAGTGTCAACAAGTAATGCTAGTTTTGTCTCGAGCGGAGAAGCAGCAATGCTTACAACCTAGGCTAGCTAACCGCTGCACGAATTAGGCTTCAAGATTTTTAGGGAATGTGTCTTTTGATGGTAACCTGCCAGCGCTCTTAAAATATTCTTGAATGTTAGCGTTTTCTTCAAAGCAAATATTTTTAACATACTCAGACACTATTTTTATTGGTGCTGTGTTTTACAATGATAAGAAAATATCGCCTCCTCTTCTCCACTCAGTTGCCAATTCTCAGAATATAAAATAATGTATATAATAAAATTAGGATGCATTGGCCTCGCACAGTGGTGTTGCCAATACCTTCTATAAAATAAAACGGCTCACAATGTTTGCACGCACTGAGCAGTAGAATAGAGCAGAAAGATCCAAACCAATTGTTGCATTTTTCCACGTGAACGGTCGGTCAAAGCAGGGAAACTATACGCAAACTGCCTGAACGATTTCGCTTGAGATGCACAAGGAGGAAGATGAAGATGAGGAGGAAAGGCAAGGAGGTTAACCAGTAAAAGCAACCGGTTTGCTACCCTGCACTGGGGGAAAGAGATGAGTGGATATAAAAGTTGTGAGAGAGGAAGAGTTGAAGTTAATACAGTCACATAACAGACACGCCACATCACATCAAGTTACAGTCATGTCATAGCAAACTTTCGATTAGGCCTGTGCTTCTCATAAAGCGGAGCAATGCCTGGGAGGCCTTCGCCGCAGACGATCGCCCTGGCCAGGGACCTAAAATCTTAGTTTCACTCAATGGGTCTCCATCTAGATGCTCCAGCGAACGGCACAGACACTGCCTTTCCTCACTGTATATCGGGCACTCACAAAGAATGTGGCCTATAGACTCGTCGCATCCACAGTTTGTATATGTAGGACTGTTTGCCATGCCTATTATAAAACAATACGAGTCTGTGATTGCTGCACCAACCTACAGGTGGCACAGCAAAGTTTCTTCGCGTCGGGGTAGGCCAGGTGGAAGGCGGAGCTTCAGGTCAGGGTCCAGGGATTTTAAGCGGCTGTTCGCAAACTGGCCAGAATTACACAAGGAGAGTGTGTGTTCCCGCGCAAGTGCGCGAAGCCTGCCCGCTGCGTCTGCCCTGGAAAAGGAAATCAACACACAATTGCCGTCTAGGTGGGCTGTTCGTGCGACTTCGTCCGCCCGAAGATTGCCCGCTATGCCGCTGTGTCCTGGAAGCCACTGGAAGATGATGTCATGTCCTTCATTATTGCACAGTGATGAATTTGTCGTATTTTCACGAAGAGTTGTTCATGAGCTCCACTGTGAAGAGCCGCTTTTAATGTTTGCTGGGCTGCTTTTGAGTCTGTAAAATAGACCACCGCTGGGGGCTCTCCTGACTGATATGCCTAATTGCGATAAAAAGAGCGGTTAGCTCTGCAGCTGTTGAAGTCTGGTGAATTGTTCCAACTTTTATTTCAGTAGTAATGGCGGGTATGACCATGAAGCCTGAAGAACTCACGGTATTCACTGAACCATCGGTGTAGACATGCAAACGATTTGCATGGAACTCATGGAAGTATTCAAGAGTGATTTGTTTCAGTTCTGTCGTCGATAGCTCGACCTTCTTCCTGATCCCGGGTATTGAAAGAAGCACGTGTGCTTTATGCAGGCTCCATAGTGGAGAGCACGGTCTAGATGCGGGTGTAAACTGGGACGGCAATATAGCGCGATGCGCATCAACGGTATTGGTAAACGATGTACGCGGCCTGGTAATGGGAAGACTGGCCAAATGATGATAGGGAACCCGAGAGATGTGTCGGAAATGTGCCCTCAGGGAGTCAACTGTTAGGTAGGTAGTTATGGGGTGCTCCTGTGCAATTAAAATGGTAGCAGCCGTAGAGGCCCATTTTGGCAATCCCAGGCAGGTTCGCAGAGCTTGAGCTTGAACGCTCTGCAGAATTCCGAAGTTGATTTTCTTGATAAGTGCAGGTAAGCTGTACCGAAGAAATGCCATAATAATGCACGGTATAATTTGAGCATCGACCGCAATGACGCTCGCCATGACTTTCCCCCAATAAAGCCAAGTACGTGAGTAATTGCTGTCAGCCTCATTTTCATGAATGAAATATGGGGAGTCCACGAAAGATTTCGGTCGATACCTCCCAGAAAGCGATGGCTCTTTCGTAGGGTATTGTTTTTCCATCACTGCGTACGGTGTAAGGTGACATGTTCTGGCGTGTAAATGCAACTAGCGAACACTTTTCAGTTGATATTTGTAGACCACGCAGGTGGAGGTAGGGTCGCAACTATACTTGCCGCCTTTTAAAGCCTCGCTCTAACCTGTGGGCGCATAACTCCTGATGCCCAGATACAGATGTCGTCTGCATATATTGAAAGTTGCGCCGATTGTGGTATTAAGTCGACAAGCCCGACAAGAGTAAGATTTAAAAGCGTTGGGCTTAATACTCCGCCCTACGGGACTCCACCACCGGAAGTGAAATGAGAAGATGTTGGACCATCCTCAGTCTGCATAAAGTGAGATCTGTTGGATAAATACCTGCGCATCCAGCAAAAAAACACGACCGCCAGGCTCGTCAGCTTCCAGAGAGTCCAAGATGGCCTGCTGAGTGACGTTGTCATATGCACTTTTTATGTCCAGGAACAACGCCGCGGGTAAGCGCTTCAAATTTTTTTGGCGTTGTACAGATGATACCAGGTCCACCACGTTGTCAATCGAAGAGCGTCCACGTCGAAACCCTGACATAATATCCGGATATATGCGGTAGCGCTATAGGTACCATTCAATACGTATAAGCAGCATTCTTTCAAGTACTTTACCAACGCAACTAGCCCGTGCATTTGGACGGTATGATTTCAAGTCCAGAGGCGATTTGCCAGGTTTCAGGAGCGGAACTAAGCGACTGCACTTCCACTCGTCTGGAACTGCACCCTCACTCCGTGATTTGTTGTAATATGCCAAAAGAGCGTGCCTAGCTGCTTGCCCAAGTTTCGCAAGCGCAGTGTATGTTACACCGTCGGGACCCGGTGATGATGACCGTCAGCAAGACGCCAGCGCAGCTTCAAGTTCCTCCAGGGAGAAGGGAAGGTCCATTCGTGAATCACGTGAAGCTGGAACATCGTTGGAATGTAGCGTTGCCGTTGGAGTCGATTGGCCTGCTACCCTAGCGCAGAAAGTTTCTGCTACCTCGGCCTCGCTACGTCTTTGAGAGAGTGCGAGAGATTTTAATGGATAGAACGGTTTAGGGAATGTTGGGAGACCCCGACGACATTCCAGATGCGTGATAAAGGCTTGAGGAGATCAAGCGTTTCACAAAATGACCGCCAGCGCTTTGCCTGGAGGGCTTGAATTCGGCGCTGAATTTTCTTTTGCAGGCACCTCGCATCTCTGAGGTCAAGGCGCGACTTCGTGCGTCGGTATGTATGCTCTGCCCTCCGTCGTAATGCTCGGAGGCGCTGTAATTCCGTATCAAACTCTGTGTAGGCAGGCACTGGGGTGAAGAAAGAAGTCGCGTTTATCATGGCCTCCTTAGTTTTCTATTCATATTTTCAGAGAGGCCTGCTGTGCAAGTGCCTAAAATGCCGACCAATCGATGTGGCGCATTCGCGGGACAGACGGGGATGTGGAAAGGCCATTAATGATCACATATGTAGGAATGTGGTCACTTCCGTGTGTTTCTATATCTGCAAACCATTGGACGTTTTTGGTAAGGCATCGAGACACGAAAGCTAAATCAAGACAGCTGCTGTAAGTTGCCCCTAGAATAAAGGTTGATGTACCGTCATTAAGACATTGCAGATCATGATCAGAGGCGAAGGACACAAGCTTTCTTCCCTTGAGGTTTATTCGAACACTTCCCCACATCATGTGGTGAGCGTCAAAGGCTCTTATTGTGGTCCAAGGGCCAGGTGTAATCGCCATCAAGTCGCTCAATCGTGTGGCATCAAAACGACTGGTTGGCGACATATACGCACCCAAAAGTGTAAACGTGAGATTGCGCTTCTTCGCGGTCAGGCAAACATACTGGTTGTCGTTGCTGGGAGTACCCGGATGGATTATATATGTGAGTTTTCGCCGAATATAAATGATGACCTTGCTATTTCCCTGGTGCGTTGGAAATGCAAATGCCTCGTAACCTGACAGTCGTAAGATCTTCGGTACATTCGGCTCACAAATAACAAGGATGGGTATGCGGTTTGCATGAACGAATTGTCGAATATCTGCAATTCGGGACTGAAGCCCACGGGCACTACATTGAAAAATGGAGGCGTCCTTGAGTGTTTTTCCAAATGTGAATGCTGGGAGAGCCATTGTGTCTGCTACTGTAGAGCCGCTAGAACTGGTGTTAACGCGTCCAGAACCTGTAGCGCATTCTTTGCTGTTGGAGTGTGCAGACTAGATAGCACAGTGCAGATTGCATTCATCATGGACGTGAGAATGGCAATCACCTGTAAGTCTTGGCCATGTCCCACATCATGACTTTTCTCTAGTTCGGCAGTAGAATCAGGACATTCGGTTCGCGGCAAGTTTCCTGGTCGCGAACCGAATTGGTAGCGGTGGCCAGTTAACGTCTGAGGCAGCATCTCCAGATTTACCGCCCGTAGAGGTTCCTTGATTTAAAACTGCAGGCATAGGAGCAGGAAAAGGTGCAGGAGTGCTCGAGGCCTTGCTATCAAAATTAATCGCTTTCTTAGATGATCTTGGGAGACGCGAGCGACGCCGTCGCACCTTAGCAGCAGCCTCTCTGTGTGTAGATTGATCACACACCATTTGCTTCAGCACTGCCTGTTCTGTCTTTAAACGGGGGCAGTCCTTTGAGGAGGAGTCATGAGGGTCATGTCAGTTGACGCACTTCAGAACAATCGCGCGGTAAATGTCACCGCTATGCGACTCGGAGCATCTAGGACACACGATGGAATTTTTGCAGACCGCAATTACGTGCCCAAACTTCAAAAACTTTCTTCATTGAAGTGGCTTGCGAATGAATGGCCGGACCGGGTGTCGAAAATGTCCAACCTTCACATGCGATGGTATGCAGTCTCCCTTGAAAGTGAGCTTAATGCATTTCGATCTCCCGAGGCGCTGCACTTGCAGTATGGAGATGCTATTTGATGTTGGTTTGATTAAGACTGGTAGATCCGTGTCAGCGATGGCCTCGTGAACATTGTAGATGACGCCGGCCATAGTGCCACTGTCCTGAAGAATATAGGAGCGCACACTGATGTCGCCGAGTTTGTTGATGGCGGTTAATCTCGCCAATGTGCTCCGCTCCATGACATAAATGGCGATTATGTTTTTGTAAAGATTCACTCTAACGTCTTTTACCTTTCCAGGGACGAGGCTTTCAAGGAACACAGGCGTGACTTACCTGTTGAGTTGATTCAGATTGTATTTTGGCGTCTCTGGCACAAACAAGACAGTGTGTGTCGGGGGGCCTCGCGTAGTGATGACCGCGGACGTGCTTGATGAGGACGAATCTTGTCGTCGGTGTAGTCTTCGCTTTGCTCTCTTGCTAAGCACCGGCACGAACCCATCGTCGTCAGCCGTAGAGTCATCATTAGCAGGCGAGTACAGCACGGTGGCCTGGCTGCTTGCGTCACTCTAGTTGTAGAGGCGCTTCCTCTGGGCGACCGTTGCCGACGCACCGGGTTCCGCAGGAGGCCTATTAGTGTCCACTTGCATCGCCGTGAGAAAAACGGAGCGGCACCTCCCGGTTATGTCATAAATTCCAAAAGACAACGGAGACGGGAACGCAGCGTTCTGGTGAAGAAAAACTTTTTCTTTCTCTTCCTTCAGAGGCACAAAATATCAGCTGTGATTCGAGGATTTAGACTGAAGGCAAAAAGCGAGGAACAGCATGATCGTTCTGGTGAAAGCCAAGCCTTACACATTATGGAAATGTAAACTATATTTGTTCTTTACAGAATTCGCTGTTAAAAAAAAATTAAAACCAATGAAAGAAGTAAGAACACTTCCTGCGGACTGCTCTGCCGAGTATGCAACTAAGTTGTAGGCAAATAGTGTGTAGTTCAATCGCAATATTACAAATGTAAATTCAGTGCCCTTGTTTTATTTCGTTGTATCTTTTGGCCGAAAATATGTTGCCGTCTTATTGAACGCAGTAGAATGTCTTCATATAATCGGCAAATAGAGTAAGCAATTAGGAAGCATCGAAAATAAAAATGCAGACCTAGCGGAGCATTTCTGTTAGTCTGCAGAACAATGCTCACTCTAAGTGCAGCTGCTTGTAGAGTATGCTTGAGGCACTCTGTACGTTTTGTGATACTGAATAAACGGCACCGCCATACTGAGCGCAAAACAACTGTTTACGAAGTCAGTCAGCAGACGTAGTTGATAGTTGTCAGTTAATGCTCAGCATGCAGTTTTACTTGCGTTTTTGGAGGGACGGGAAGGATAACTGGTATCGCATGCTGCCAGCATTGTCACAGCCTTGGGCTTCACATAGTGTCGCATCTTATTGACCTCCAAATAACTTACTCTTCGTGGTTCAGGTCTTATTTCTAGGTTTACTAGTAATGGTGCCAATGCATTTTCGTTTCTCATTTATGTAACCAACGTTCTAAGCAGTCTTTTAACATGAGGCTGGAGGCACTGATCCAGCTCCGTGTGGAGCATGTACGTGGAAGCGCTTCTGGCATCCATTTTCCTAACCAACTGGCGGCTTTGTTCATAAGCGTATAATCCTCTCTAAATTGCATTCATCATAAGAAAATAGAAAGCAATGCACATATCTGAAAGAATTGCTTGCAGAGAGCTAATGTTTACTGTGGACGTACACAACGCTGAGCTCGCAATCCACATTTATAAAAACGATAAGCTGGTACCTGGCTTTGCCGTTTAGGTCTTGAAAACGAAATTCCAACATGAAGAATACTAGCACCAAGTTTAAAAAAATCCATGGCTGAAGCCATGGTTGTTCATGATTAGGAACTTTTCTTGAATATTTCGTACATGTAAATTTTCAGGTGGTAGCAGCAAATTGTTTATTACTAAGGGCTCAGTCTCTATTGAAACCAGCGCAGGTGTATACAGAACACTTTCGGTCACGATAGTTTGGAACACTGAGCTATCTGCGCAGCGTCTCGCGCAACCCATAATTACTGAAAAACGCCTGGAGTCACGAGCGGATGTTGATGTCTTTTTCATTTTTTATTTTACCAAAAGAGGCACAAAATGAGGCAAAGGGCGGCAAGCGCTGTGCAGAGCTTAAAAGGGCGGACACTGGATGCCTAAAAACAGCCGAGTAAGCAAATCCGCACCGTACATCTCGAATACCAGAGAGGAGAGGAAACGGGCCAAATTCATAGACTGCGGCGGCCACCATCCATGAGCCATCATAAAATGCACTAGGCTTTCCAGAGATCAACATACACGTGCTAATAGCACTCAAGCCCTTTTTTGTCAATTCAGTATGTAGCTCTAAATGCTATGCGTTATAGTGTCATAACTGGCCCATCATGTTTACTGTTTTCTCACCAACTAACTTGTTTAGCCAGTCGCTTCAAATTTGGAACACGTGATGTTAGAAATCCTGCCGATGCTGGCTTTTGATGTACTGAAACATTGACAGCTGCAGTAGTGGTATATATAGCTCACCCCAGATTGGTGGCGAATATGCTACGTACGCTCTCGAAACGTCATAAAGTCGGTTGTCAGACCATTTTGCTTTCAAAACAGTTTTAAGAATATTTTTACGTCTTTTACAACGAATCTAAATAGAATTGAAGTAACAATCCAGAAATACCGTTTGTTTCAAAGTGTGCGCGCATAATAATTTAACGGCTTTATTTTACCTGTAAGCTAAGAGCATGTAACACATTGCAAAAGCAACCATTGAACGGTGTTTGCTTTTCTGGTATATAGAAGAGCCCCTTATAGACCCTTAGAGATGAAAAGCTATTGAAAGGGTAAGACCAAACCTATTTTCGTTTGGGATAGTTGTATGGCTTAGCAAAGTACACGAGAGCTTTCTAGGTGGCTGAACAGCAATTCTACTTGGTATTTGTGGCAAACACAGTAACTGTGCCTTGAGTTCAAACGTAAGCCAGCTGTAAAACGCCCAGTCAAGCACATATGAAATCATAAGTACTTTGCTGTGGGAATGCACTCCAAGAGAGACGTCTCTTTTGGCTGCGGTGGATAAACGGAAGTTGATATTTTCGTGCTGAGAGGCGGCGGCATAGAGTCCCATCAAGCGACTTCCCTACTATTCTTGCCCTAAGGTTGTTCCTTAGTAGTCTGCAAAATAACCCCACAGGCGAAGTTTAGTACCATGAGGTGCCAGTAATTAAAATATGCTTCAATGATTCCTACTGCGACACCCTGCCGTCCTACGCAGTAAACGTCGCCGCAGTTACTACACACCTGCCAAACATTGTGTTAAACAGTGTTCGGGCCGTGAGCGGGCCGCGAGCGGGGCATTGTTGCAGCTGAGGTCGGTCGCAGTGATCTGGACGCTGAATGTACGCTAGTGCCCAGAATATTGCGTGTAGTGTACCGTAAAACAAACGTTTTTAGAAAGTTGCAAGCAACTATTGTTTATAACCAATGCTCAAGTATGTAGAAGCATATTGCTTTGCCTTGTATTGCGCCCACAAACATTCCAAAACTAAGAACAGCCTTAACACAGTCATGCAAAGCTCAACGCTCACAGCAACTGCAACTGCAAATGCGTAACGTCTAACTCTCACCATCTGCACGAATGTGAACGTAACACAAATTTGCTAAATGAGGCGTCTTCTTAGAGAACTACCCACTAACAGCCTATTCAAAATTGCTCATCTCCCCTTTTTCTCTCGCTGTCTTTGCCGAAATGGCAAACGTGCGTGTTTTTGTGAATTATGTGAACGCTGCTGCGGTAAAATTATATTTCCTGTCTGAGAATTAGGTCGCCGATTACTTTTGTGAAAACTATTAGAGGACGTCATCCTCACTAAAAATACAAAGAACGCATTTCGTGCAATTGATTTTTGCAGTTTTATGTTTTTTTTTTGTACAAAATGCGAGATAAATATTTCAGAGTCGACTATTGTAAGCCACCTCTGAATTTAACGCTCAATAGGTGGCAGGCTGTCGTATTCTTGCTTCTAAAGTGGGCGTGTAATTGTTTCCTTTAAGATATATACAGACATTAGAGTTCAAAGAGATTCAAGAGAACGATGAAATTCTTTTCGTAATAAAAAGAAATAGCTATGCTCACCAACATCCACTGATAAAAGATGGGCCTGAAGGAGCAAGCTTCCTGCATTTAGAAAGAACGCTGTAAACATGCATGTTTCTTAATAGCGCTAACACAGATTGATGATTTGACGAGTTTTGGGGTAAATGAGTGCATTGCGCTCTACTATTATATCAACATCTGCCGAGGATAACGCTTGTGAAATGTGGTATATCTGAAATTTTCCTTCTAAAATATTTCTAATATGTTTAAGAATGCTTTGCAAAACTGCCCTTAGTGCAGTTTATTTTGAGAAAGTGATCAGGCGTTCGAATGACACAAGCGCGTTTCTTTGAAAACAAGAAGGGCAGGTCATATGGTTCTCCTTTTCAATTTTGTGTTGCATCTTGAAACGGATTCATTTTCTAGAATTTAAATACTGCAGCCATTTAGAAGAGCCATGGTGTGGGTGGTCGCATTTGGTTCGATAAACATTCAGCGCCTGGTGGCAATAGTTTGCGAGACCTATTTTGTAGCAAAGTATCAGTGAGGTAATGATAGATTCCGAAGCCGGGCATTCCTAATTTTGAGAAGCAGTTAATTTTATTACATTACTGGATCAGGCTAGGAGTATAATGCAGTAATGCCAAAGAGAAGAATAACATTTAGATTTCAATTACAGGGATCCAGAATCAGGGTTAGAGCCCCTTTATCAAGGAAACCGGTTTCGTCGTAGCCGGCATCGGCTTTGTGAGTGAACCATCACCTGCACTGTTATTGGAGGTGGCAGTAGGCAGATGGTAATACCGGGCAGGAAATGGTCATTGGATTGTGGGAGCACATGCCAAGGCTGAGTTTGCTGGAGCGGGCAACGTGAGTAGGTCCTTTGGGACGACAAGCTGCGATCGAAATTGAACACTTGGGGACCCTCAAATCTATGCTCAAGGGCTCTGTCCTTAGTCTACGAGGTCACGTTAATATTTCTTGTTTGAAAGTGGCTTCAAATGATGTACCAAAAGACATGACAAAGAAAGGAAGACACACAAGTGCTGAACAGGTGCATGGGATACCACAGCCTTAACGTACAGAATGTATGTTCTCAGTCACAATGTGCTATATTATGAATGCATGCTGCGCCAGCTATTAGGGTCGCAAAATAAGTTGATATGATCGAGAGAGATTTAATGTACATACATGTGCGTGAATAATGATCAGCAAGAAGAAGCTGCCCACAGCATCTGTTAATGTCGCGTGCTAGCATGAAAGACGGAGTCTAGATGTCTGCTATAAATACTGATGGCGCGTTTATTGCGGAGTGCTGCTGACATATACTCATCCTATGGTACTGCCATTTCTATTTTGTTCCCGCAGCTCCTTAAATAAGACCGCGAGTAACTTCTACTTATAAGCCAGCCGTAGGTTGATGCTCGGTGAGAACAATATTGTCTGGAAAGACATTAGGTGAGCATAACATTAGCACTGCGTAACATTGGCACTGCGACGTTCAACGGCTGTGCGTGTACTGTGCAGACAAGCCTTGGTTTCCCACCATTAGAGGCTGTCGATCCAGGCAGAAAGGTCTGCGGCCGCTATTTACGACACCACGTTGCGACATTGTATGCATACACAAATTCACATTTTTGTAGGTTAGTAGTCAGTACAAATATATATTCGCAGGTTATATTTTGTAGCCAGTTTTGCTGCATTTGTGGAGAGAAACAATACTGTGAAATAAAATACATGCAAAAAAAACATTTCTTTTGATGTGCTACTGAATGCGCATGAATTTTGTGGAGGGAAAAATGAGCTATTAGTGGCATGGAAAACTGTAGCTTCGAATTTGTTGTTGTTGTTGCCCTCGTGAAAATTGGCTTCGAATGTTTTGGCCTGGAATGCTTCGTTTTATTTAGTTTGAATTCCAGAATTTGATGTTCCAAAGAGACTTAGGCTGTGAGTGGCGCCGTAACAATGGGCTCCTGGTACCATCCACTACATTCGGTTATTTAACGCGCAAAGATGTCACAAAAATAGGCGAGAGCCTTACGTTTTACTTTTGGTTTCAGCAATGATCTCTAATACCTACTGAAGTTCATAGGATGCGGTTGGTTAGCAATGTGCACATTTCGCTCTTGTAGTAAACGATCTACGTGTTACTCATCGTTATAGCAGCATTTTCTGCCAACACATATTGACGAATTTCATGTCAAATAGTTTATCTGCACTCTTTTCTTACCTGTAACTTCTTGCTGCCGATAAACCAGACTCCGACGTACAGTGTCTGCATCGCAAAAGTAAGAGAGAGATGAAGACGCTCGACACAAGTGTAGTGGTCTTCCTTTGTTAAGTGTTCCGCTTAAGTAAAATGTGCGTGGATACAAAACCAGCCTTTGCAAGTGGTTTATATTTCTTTCTATTCTAGAATACATTTCCGTTATGCTAGTTTATTGTGGGGGCTTGCTTGACTTTTCATTTTCCCTACACAGACATCTATCCTAGTCAACAAATGTGTGAGTTCTAATGCGAGTACTTTGTGAGCTGCTTTTCAGATTCTAAACACCTATGTCATCCATGGTTATACCTGTTAAGCAACTGATAAGTCGCCTATGACGTCTGACGTGAGAGACCCAGCCTTAGACAACGGCGATTACGTGAAACGCTAAGCACTACGGGAGAATGGAAGACGTGGCAAGATGATACCAAAGTCGCACGTCACCAAACAGCGAGAAAAGCGAATCTGAGACTGTTCATCTAAGCGATTATTAACGTCGTCTATAGAAAAATGATGAAGAAACGTGGCTTGGTTTTGTTTGTGGGGTTTTTGACATCCCAAAGCAACTTAGGCTATGAGAGATGCCGTAGTGGACGGCTGCGGAAATTTCAACCGCCTGGCCTGTTTACCACATGCACTGGCATCTCACAGGACGCGGACGCCTTTCTTTTTACCTCCGTCGAAAGCGGATGTCGCGGTCGGGATTCGGACACACATCCTTATGTACAGAAGTAGACGGCCAAAAAAATATTTACCGAAGTGGCAACTCTATTAGAGCAAGAGGGCTGTACAAAGTATAGGTACAGTTTAGCAGCAAAAGCGTTGAAAAGTAAAAATGGTAAAAACGCTAATGCCTAAGAAACGCACTAATGTCGAATGTATGTTAAATAGCACCTCAAATAGGACTATCTGGATAATATGATATACCAGCATTCTTATAATGATGAACAACTGGATACCAAACAGAAAACACGGACAAAGAACACGGTAGCATAGATACCTTATGCTGTTTTATGTTTTGTGTCGAAATTTCTAAATGTAAAATCAAGATGTGATACTGAAATTATTGTGCTATTACTGAGAAAGATGTTTGCCGACAGTGTCACTATAATGGACAGAATTGTCGAAGGCCAGCTACAAAGCGTCTTCTCATGTCAAAATTTCTCCAATGCAAATATATTGGTAATACGCCCGACTACTGTGCCGGAGTGCCCAGGTTCGATCCCAACCGCGGCGGCTGAGTTTCGATGGAGGCGAAACGAAGAGGCATCCGTGTGTTGTTGGTGGTGGTGGTGTGGCTGTAGGAAGAAGGAAAAGACTGAGGCTGATAAAACTTTATTCACAATTAGTGGGAGGAATAGGGGAAGAAGGAAAAGAAAATGCACGGGCCTTCTACTGGCTCTGTAGCTGGCTCATTAATATCAGACGCCTATGCACAGACAAGAGGCGTGCCCCAGGGCTCTGCTCTCTCACCACTCCTTTATACTATATTAATGTGCGAAATTCCGGTTCATCCTGATGTCCTGTATATGTATATGCAGATGACATAGCATTCTTCGCCTCTGCAAAAGATATTCATGACCTTTATCGTTCACTACAGGCTTACCTAAATGCACTTGAGGTCTGGTTGGACAAAATTAAATTGGTTTCAATGTGTTCAAAAGTAGTGTGCTAGTTTTTAAGACCAAAACCCCCTTATATGTTTTGTGAAACTACCGCTCAGATTTCATACCTCAAGTGGAATCTGCGCGGTATTTAGGCATTACGTATGATGCTACTATGGATTGGAGGCTTCACATCAAGTCTAATGTTGGGAAAGATGAGCGTGCCCTTGGTAGGCTGATACGGATAAGTAACAGGAAATTTGGTATGCGTCGAGATACTCTTCTACTTTTGTACAAAGCCTACGTGAGACCGATTCTGGAATTTGGCTGCATTCTTTTTTCTTAGTGTCCGAAATATAAGCTGCATCCTTTGCTGCTTTTAGAAAGACGGGCGCTGCGCCTCTGCCTAGGGCTTCCACAGTCAGTCTCTACCACTGTTCTGTACTTGGAGGCCCGCATTCCGGACCTTAATTCCCGTTTCCGCCTTCTAACTGTTAGATCATTCTTTCGATCGTTTGAGGCTACTCCCGGCGTGGCTACACCTGTTTTTGTGTCAAAGCCCACCCTCTTTCTCATTCACCAGTGGCCAAGGGTCTGCATGCCCCAGGTTGTTTTCACGCAGAGCATTTTAGCAAACATTGGTGTGGACCTCGGTTCTATAAGTCCTATTGGTTGCTCAACGACCTTTCTGGATCTAAATTATGATCCTATATTTCCATCTAATGTGAAGCACTTCCCTTCAAGCCTAATATACAGTATACTATGTGATCACCTTGAAAGGTTCCCTGATCACACTGTATTTGCCACTGATGCGTCTGTGACTGCGCAGAAAGCAGCGATTGGAATGTTTTCAGAGTCTCTTTCCTGGAGTTTTTCGGTGCGTGTCCCGGATTGCACACAGATATTTTTAGCAGAATGTATGGCAATTCGGCTAGCACTACTAAAATTTCCCTGCAGTCAATCAAAAATAATATTTCTATCAGACTCTCTTTCTGTTTTGTTGTCACTGGAGTCAGCACGGGATGCTCTGTTGAGCCGCTCACTAAAGTATTTAATACCGGGCTGCGTGAAAGAAATACGCTTCATCTAGGTCCCCGGCACAGCGGTATTTTCAAGAACGAAGCGGCAGATTTCCTGGCTAAATCAGCCCTTGATGCATCTGTTTCATGTACCATCCCTAATATCACCACTTTTGGAATGTCCCGTTTCCAGCGTTTTCAATACCTAGCCGCTTCATGCAATGATACTTTGCTATCTACAGCCGAATACCAGCATCTCATATACTCATGGAAATTTCGTTAATGTAAATGACGGCAGTGTTAGGCAACGATGACTCTCATGAGACGCAGGATTCCTCGCCTAAATCTTTATTTATGTAGATGCGAGATCAGCCCCACAAACCTTTATGAGGCTTGCGGTGAGATTGGAAATATTGATCACTACCTTGTCGCTTGCCGAAGGTTTTCACATCAGAGGAGTGTGCATTTAGAAACTCTAATTGCACGCTTGGGATTTACGTAGTCGGTTCCGCTTCTACTCTCTCCTTCGGTGTGAGTGCGAAAGGATTTGCGTTGCCTCAAATTTGTCAGTACTTACATAACTACACAACAGCTACGGACAGATTCCCTTGCTAATTGTATTGCAAGTTTACAAACTTCCAAATCTTTGCTTTGTATTTTTCTTTCAATCACTTTTGTGGTCTTAAATAGTATTATTTTGTTTAGTTGAGAATTACTTTAATTTACTAATTTAGTTTGTGTAGGACATTTGGCAGTCCACAATGAACCCTGGTCAATCCCCTTCGCGGCTATGTGCCACATATCAAGGCAGAAGAAGAAGAGCCACCTCCGCTGCCTCGGGCGGACAGAAGAAGGTAGAGAAGGAAGAAAGAGAAGAGAGAGAGAGAAAGAACCGCGCCGCAACAGCCGTCGTCCACCACCGAAGCGGTGGGGGGTGCAAAAACGGCCCAAAACAGATAAAACTTCGGTGGCTGGCTAGCCCCCACCGCAAGCGGCGTTGACCTACCCTCCCCACCTCGTAGGGTCAGGAACTACCACCCTTCACCACCTCCGCTCTCTCCTCCCGCTGTGCTATGTCAGCGCACGTTAAAGATCGCCAGGTGGTCGAATTTACTCCGTAGCCCTCCACTACGGCTTCCTTCTCTCTCTTTCCACTTTCACTCCCACCTTCTTCCCTTCCCTTACAGCGCGGTCAAGTGTCCACAGAAACAAGACAGATGATGCGCCTTTTCCTTCCTTTGAACCAAATATAATATTATTTTTATTATTATTGTTGTTATTATCATTATTATTATTATTATTAAATATATCTGTTCTGTAGACTACGTTTTCGCCCGAATTGTATAATATAAAAACTTTCGTTACGAATAACACGTTCTGTGTGACAAGGCAAAATATTGTCGCTAGAAATATCTGAAATGAAATTTTTACTGAACGTGCTGCTCCTTTTTCTACATAATAATTTTTTATCTTAGTTTTTTAGAAGTTCCTTGCATCACTGCAGCGCAGTATTAAACGCAAATGACAGCATGGTCATAGGATTAATGATGAGCAAGCATTAATGAAGGCATGAGTGCTCCACTGAGAAAAATATTCGCGGTTAGTGTACATGCGCAGCCTTTGCGCACTGAAGCCAAGATCGTTTTACTATATTGAGCACCAATTACAAACACAACAAAAGCTATAATACAACTGTTCTTGAATAATTGAGGTAAAAGCAAAGCTCTGTGTGTATATATTAATTTATAAAGATATGTTATTACGGCAATACCCGCCGGGGTGGCGCTGTGGTTACGGCGCTCGACCAGTTCCCAAGGACGCGGGATCGAATCCCGGCCTCGGCAGCCACTTTTCGGTGGAGGCGAAAACCAAGGCGCCCGTGTGCTGTGCGTTGTCAGTGCAGGTTAAAGATCCCCAGGTGGTCGAAATTTCCGGAGTCCTTCACTACGGCGTCTCTCATAGCCCGAGTCGCTTTGGGACGTTAAACCCCACAGACCACAATAATGATAAAATTCCATGCTCGCCATCAAGAAACGACATTTAAAAGTGGGTACTTTTTATTTTGGTACCTGCTACTTTCCGAGTAAAAAAGAAAGTAGTTTGCATAAAGTTTTTTTAATAAATTTGCCTTGCACCAAATGTTTAATTTTACAATGTGTTTTGGACGAACAAACTACTGAACTATTTGGTGGGAAATGATAAACCTTTGCTTATGGAGTGATTTTGTGCTTTATAGTTTCATAGAATATTACACTATAATTTTAAATTGGTCAGTTTGAATATATAAAAGGTTAAGTATTGATTTTGTTTATTTTAGACACACACGGGAAAGGAGGAATATATTTATTGTTTTCTCGACATCCATCATATCAGGGTAATGTAATTCAATAAACAGATTTGTTAATGAGGTAAAAAATGGAACTGACTTACCCTTTTCATTTTCGCTGGGTTCTCGCACATCACATGTGGAGCAGAACATTTGGATTTGTAGTACATTGTCAAATTGAATGCCTAATATGAAATAACAATCTTGTTAGAGCTGTTGCAATGCCGTTAAAGAAAGTGTAAAGTGCAGCTATAGAAGCAAGAGCAAAGACCTGAAGACGGTAACCAAAAATACTGACATTTTAGGTATCCATTCCAACGTCCGGTGCACCAAAAAGCGCTTACAACTTTCAACGGTGAAATATATGAAAACGAAGAAAGGGAATATCGTACGCATGTTATGGCCTCGATGTCTAGAGGAATATTTTCCAGGCATGCTTTTGTACCTGAAACAGAAGCAGAAAAAACCGGATAAGCAGATACAATCACTTTGTTTACTTTGAATTTATTTGCTATATTAAAAATGGCAGAGAGCACTTTGGACCACTAAGTGTGATGAGGCGAAATCCATTATAGCGCGGTGGATCGTATTCCTCCACACGGCACCTCTATCCCTCGCTCTTTTTCCCTACCAGCCTCCTCCCTCTCTCTACGGCGTGGTACATGTGTCCGCGGAGAATTGTGAGCCCCGCCGGAGTGGTGCAGTGGTAAGACGCCCGACTACTGTACTGTGCCGGAGTACCCGGGTTCGAACCCGACCTCGGCGGCTGCGTTTCGATGGAGGTGAAACGAAGAGGTGTCCGTGTGCTGTGCGATCTCAGCGCCCGTTAAAGATCTCCAAGTGATCGAAATTACTCCGTAGCCCTCGACTATGGCTCCTCTTTCTCTATCTCCACTTTCACTATCCACAGAAAACAAGTGAGACAGTTACCGCGCCTTTCCCTTCCTATAAATCAATCATTGTAAAGAAACTGTGACAGACACTATGCCTTTTCTATCCTGTAAATCAATTTCAAGTGCCGCTGATACCTGCTGTGCTAACGCATCCTAGACATCTCGGTCTGTTTGTGTTTGCTGTGTGGTAAGAAGGATAGACAATTGGGCGAGTTGATAGCGATTCATATTGTAAGGGCACAGCGCCACAAGACACGGGACCAAAGGAAGAAAATGTACACACGAACTCTGACTTGAAACTAAACTTTTATTGGAAAGGAACACATCTTTTTTACAAATTCTTCAATGATAATGATAACAAGTATATAGTACTTGCACAAAACGCACCATAAGGGGTCAACTAAAGATATGAAAAGTTAAAATCACTTAATGATAGTTTTTTCCGACACAATTTCCCCCTCTCCTTTAAAGGTTAAGGAAACAACTAAGAATTATCAAGGAACGCCACCTCGTTGTCTACTGGTATGACGGAAGGCTTGCTTATACATTGCGACTGTCTTTTTTGGATCAGGTACGCCTTCATCAGCTCTGTTGTTTGATCCCTGTGTCTAAATAAAATCTTATTGTTCGCAACTAAAGGGCGTCAGTTGGTTTTGTTTCTATATTTATCTTTTACGCAGTTGCGACTGTGGTCTTTCAAATGAGTGTAAATATTGTCAGAAAGGGATCGTACGTGTTCTCGCAAACGAATATTTATACATTTTGCGGTTTGCCCTATATAAACATTGTTACATTCCAAAGGAATTTCATATACAACGGCGCACGCGCATTCTACAATAGTTGACCTGTGAGGCACTTGGCATTTAAAGGGGTTAAAGGTCGCCATTTTTCCACGACGGTCCCTGATGGCACGAAAGAGACGGCATTATATGTAAAACCGGTTTTAGCTCCGTGGCTTGCCTGAAGAAGGCAGCCCCAATAATATCTACCATGTAGTTTAAATATACGCGTGATACGAATTAAAATGGCAGCTGCATGATTTGAGTGCTCTGTTTAGCTGCGCGGGCCTTTCACATTAGTACCCCAAAGCACTTCTTTGGGTCAGCACAATATTGCGAAAGCTGCCAGCTTTCAATCCTACCAGAGCATCATATTTGTTCAGTGAAGCGCTACATAGAGGTTGCCTTGCGGGGCAAGGTCCTCGGTGGCGTTCCGAAATTCTCCTCGCACCCCAGACGCTCAGGGTAAGAAGGAGTGTGGTTAGAAAAGAAATAAAAAACAGTAAAAAGGCAGGGATGGAGGCAGGGGTGGTGGCGGCGCGCGCCTAGGGAAAGGAGTGCAGGTTTAGCACTGCCTTTTGGTAATCTATATAAACAGTAACAATGTAGAATTTCTATGCATTAAATGGTTAATCTATTTTATCACTTGCTAGTCGGTAATGGTAAATGTAATTTGTTTAAGGCATGTCCTGTCAGTACCGCAGTGCTTACGTGAAATAACTTTTACTATGTTTAGAGATTTGACAGCCTTTTTCTTCAGGGCATTTATGTAAGAAAGAAAGGTGAGTTCTTTGTATGTATGCTATTACGCACACAAAAAAAAAGATTGTGCGAAGGAACTTCTAAGGCCTGCTGAGACATATTGGTCCAAAGTTACTTCAGCATGTTGTAAAAAGTAGTAAAAGGAAGAACATATTTAGTCATGAAGCACATGCAGGTGTAGTAATAATTTTTATAGTTCACTGAAGCAGAAATCGGGCCTTATATATAGCGGACACCGGACAGAGGTTCAACGACGAGCTGCGTTGAGTACTTGGTCGGCTTCTTATGAAAGGGATGTTGCATAATTGCTCACAGTTTATTCTTGCAGTCTGGCAACTGTTAATGAAAGTGAAAATATTTCCGCCGTGATTACTAAGCTCATCCTTGTCCGTTTACCGTGGCCGGCCACCGCTCGTTCACACAGAACCTTCAAAAGGGTAGGTTCTTGAACATCGTTGGCTCAAAACATGCTGAACACCAGATGGCAGAACATAGAATCTTTAAAACTACACCCCCCTATCGCTCTCTCGTGTCGACCATCAACGTAACATTGGATCTATTTTTAGCCGTACGGACTCTTTTTTGCATGCTTTCATTCCTCGCACATCGAAAGAATGGAACCACCTTCCTGCTGCCTTGGCTTGCATACAGGATTATGCTGCCTATCGGCATCTCTCTGATGAGAATGCTTTTATCTGATGGGAATAATTAGTTATTTGTGCTTTGTTATTTTCTTTGCTTTTTTGTTGTTGTTTTTTTCAGCTATGATTGTTCGGTTTCTTACCTTGCATTTGTTACAGGTGTTGTCTCTGTACTTTCTTTCTGCATTTCCTTGACTGTTTGGAATATTGTATGTTCCAACATTATAACTACGTGGTTGTGCCGCCTTTAAAAAGAAAAGAAACATTTCCTTGCGCTGTTTGCTTGCCCACTACCCTCTGTAATTCATCGGTGCTTGAGGGTATGAAAAATAAATAAATAACAGAATAAATAAATAAATGAATATAATCGAGTCAACATCGTCCTCTAAGTCACCCGCAATCTTCACGTAATTCTTGTGTAGAATTTCGAAAAAGAAATGGACGACTGCTTGTTTACAGACAAATTTATACGGCGCACCACTTTTATCAACGTGTCCGAAGGCCACCATTGTTACATGAAAATGTATGGTAGATTGCCTCCCTGCGATGTGAGCGCTTTGAAATATATCGATTGTATTCTTACATTCAGACCACTTTATACTATTGGAAATATTACAAGGAGTGTTAGCACAGCGTTGCAGCCTATGAAAAGCACATTCGAACATACTCGGTGCAATTTGTTTTTCAAAGCCAAGGAAAAATAGGCAGTGCAATAGATGACCACAGTCCGACTTCATGCATCTCTTGTACCAAAATTAAGCAAAAGTAAGAGAAAGTTTACTATTAGGAGGAGGTAGAGAGTATTCATGAAAATATGCAACATATTTTTTGTCTTAAAGGGTATGAAATTTGGGAATGGAAAAGGGCTTGTGTTGTAAATATTGTGCACTTGTAAATTTTCGTCATGATGAAAATGATAATAAAGGTACAAGTTATTGCCTATAGTAAGCGCTCCAAAAGCAACACTGAAGTAGGTAGTGGAATCCATCATAGGATGCGGGAATGTATCTAGAAACGTTGCATAAATATAAAGGGCATGCAGAATCTGCATTAGGGTAACGCGAAAGCACGGATGCTGCTGTTGGTTGCTTCTGGTTGCTTCTAGTTGCTTAACTCACTTCTTATTTACCCATTTCAGTCTTTGGCACTTTCAAATTGCGTGCCATCTCTTCATATGTCCTTTTTCGGCTCTATTTCCGGTTACTTGACGTCACATCCTATACTCATTCATTCACTTGTTTATTCATTTTAGTCTTTGGTACTTTCGAATAAACCCTGACTGCTCATTGGAAGGTCAAATTCTAAAGTTAAAGCTCAGCTACTTTGGTCATCTGATGAAAAGAGAGGAGTCGCTGGAGAAAGATTTGATGTTGGGAAAGGTTGAGGGTCGCCGTAGAAGGGGTAGGCAGCGAACGCGATGGTTAGATGGCCTCCTCGAGGCACTGCAGATGAAGTGGTGTGATGTTAGAAAGATAGTGAGAGACCGGAAAGCGTGGCGTGACATGGTCCATTGGGTCACGAAGAGTCAGACACGACTGAACGACTGAACTGTACTGACTTTCGAATTGCGCGCAAATCCCTTCCTATGCTTTTTTTCGGTTCTACGTTCGGTTGCGTGACGTCACATCCTTGACGTCACAATAATTCACTTCTTGTTTATACATTTTAGTATTTGTGCTTTCAAATTGCGCGCAAATCTCTTCCTATGTCCTTTTTTGGCTCTACTTCCGGTTGGATGACGTCACATCCTTGAAGTCATACTAATTCACTTCTTGTTTGCCCATTTTAGTCTTCGTTACTTTCAAAGTGCACGCCAATCCCTTTCTATCCCCTCTTTGGGCTCTGCTTCCGGTTGCGTGACGTCACCTCTTTGAGGCCACCCTAATTGACTGCCCTAATTACTTACTTATTATTTGGAACTGTCAAATTGCGCGTAAATTCCTTCCTATACCCTTTTTCGGCTCGAATTCAGGTTACGTGGCGTCACATGTTTGACGTCACCCTAATTGACTGACTTAATTAACTATTGCAGTATTTGATATGTTCAAATGTGTCGCTAAGCCATTCGCTAATAAGGCCATTTCGGCTTTTAATTTTCATTTTTTGCCTCTAATTATTTACCTAAATACCCTACTGGCCTAATTAATTTTTCGCACACAACCTTACATCACCCACTATCGACTGACACCACTCATTAACCTCGACGAATTCTCAATTACTCACTACTGCTGCGGACACGATTTTGCAAATTGCGCGCCAATCCCTTCCTATATCCTTTTCCCGCTCTACTTCCGGTTTCGTGACGTCATATCTACGTCACCTTAATTCACATCTTATTTATTCATTTTAGTCTGTCTGTTTGTTTTTTTTTTCAAATTACGTGCCAATTCTTTCCTATACCCTTTTTCGGCTCTTCTTCCGGTTGCATGACGTCACATCCTTGACGTCCCTTAATTGACTGATTTAATTAACTATTTTAGTATTTGATACATTCAAATGTGGCGCCAAGCCATTCGGTAATGGGACCATTTTCACCTTTTATTTTTATTTTCTTGCCTCTAAATAACTACCTAATTAACTTCTTGGCCTAATTATTTTTTCGCGCACATTACGTCAACCTCTATCGATTGACACCACTCATTAACCTCTGCGACTTTTCACTTACTCATAAATGCAGCGAACACAGGTTTGCGTGTTCTGCCTTTAAATAATTAACTCAATAACTTATTGGCCTAACCATTCTTTCTGCAGCAACATTACGTCCGTCTCTATCGATTGGCACCACTCATTAACCTCTGCCACTTGTCAATTACTCGCAACTGCTGCGAACACGATTTTGCGGACGCGGCGAACGGACACGGTCTGCGGACAGAAAGCTGTTAACATAGCGAAGTAACGCTCCATATTAGTAAAGAAAATATATATATAATTTGCCACAGTGAATAGCGTGGTTTTGTAAACACTGTGCATGTACAAGTGACAATGCACTTGCCCAAGCTTCAATGCCGTGATTTGAAGACATGGTTCGGTGCAATACGTGGAATGTATACTCCACTTAACGCAATTATCCGTCCGCCGTTATTTACGTCCAGAAGGGCTGTCATACAAAAAAAAAAAATAGCAGACAAATTCCATCTCACGTATCTGGTTTAAAGCAACATACCGTTATAACACCAGTCTTCTTCACAAGCAGCTACCATCACTGCGCTCAGTACCAAGACTACAGCAGGAGCACATAAAACATGCGCCATGGTTTCCCCGCACGAGCTCCGGTAGTAAATGTGTTGTAGGTGAAAGCGGGACGTGTGCCGTTGTTCTGCGTTGCGGTAAACTGTTGAAAGCTGTTTCAATATGCGTGCTGAGTACGACCTGTGGCGTCTTGAATTTATATATTTTTTTGTTATTCCTGACCTGTGTGCGTGACCAATGCTTTAAAGGTGTTTTTTTTTTGCGTTCTGTGCGTGCTTTTGCCTACCGGAGTAATAACAGGGCAGACGTTAGTCTTCAACTACCGTCTATTGGACAAATATATTATATAAATAAGCTCTCAATGTGCATTAGGTCTATGCTGGCGAATCCGCTTCAAAAATTGGTAATGTTCGTCACCTCAACTTCCCGCCGGCCAACGTGGCGCCCGTCAGCTTTTGCGTTGTTGCTGCGCGGAAGCCCGAACGGCCTGGTTGCAAAAAGGTGCTTGAGGATAACGCAGTAAAGTAGCCTTGAAAAAAATGTATGCAAAGCTGAGTACCAGAGTGCGGCACAGTCGCGAAACTGGCGTTAAGGATATAGAGGCTCTGCAAATGAACTTCCTAAGGTTTGATGAGCCAAAGCTGTCTAGACTGCTGTTAAAGGGACCATGCAGCACTTTTCCGCTTGGTTTTAAATTAATTAATAATGTCACGCAGCTCATCATCATCATCATCAACATCAGCTTGACTATACCTTATGCAAGGCGAAGTCCTCTTCCAAACTTTAACCCAGTCTTGTGCTAGCTGCATCCACATCACTCCTGCGAGCTTCTGAACCTAATCTGCCCACCTAACTTTCTGCCGCCTCCTGCTACGCTCTCCTTCTAATCATATCAAATTTTTTATCCTAAGAAACCATACGTTGTGCTCTCTACCCACTACATGTACTGGCCATGCACATTTCTTTCGGATTTTCATTAGAATGTCATTAACTCGATTTATTTCTCTGACCAACTCTGCGCGCTTCTTATCTCTTAACATTACAACTACCTCTGCGTGTCCCTCAACTTAAGTAGAACTATGGTCCTTGGAAAGATTTGCTAGTCTTCTGTCTCGCGTCCGTGGAGGGGTCGCCGCCGCAAGGCATGCAATGGTGGCGCTGTACGCAATCGGGATGCGGTCGGCCGGCGGGTGCGCGCGCGGGTGAGCGCTGGCACAGGCGAGCTGCCGGCCGCGCGCGGCTCAGCTAGTACGGCTCACTAGAGAGGTGCCGCATTAATTGACGTGGCTACGGGCAATGAGGAGAACCGGAAGTATAGTTTCAAGCGCTCCCGTCGCGACAAGCAAAATAAAACACGCACGACACCGGCAACGACGTATGACCGCCCGCAGCATTGCCGGGGTGGAGCAATGCCGGCGGCGGGGAAGCGACCGCATCCCGACTGCATGTAGCGCCACTGCTGCATGCATTACAAGAGTGGACACCCCTCTCCATAGGGAGGAGCGCGGAGACGGAAGACTAGAAAGTCTTTCTAGGGACCATAGTAGAACCCTTTTCGTTAGCCTCCACTTTTTATCCCCATAGGTGAGTACAGGTAAGATGCAACTGTTATATACGTTCCTCTTGAGCGATACTGTAAGCTGTTAGTCATAATCTGCGAATACTTGCCGAATGCGCTTCAATGCCAATCTCATTCCCTTAGTTTAAGCACGCAGATACTGAATAAAAAGAAAACAGGAATCGATGTACTGGAACGCGAGTTATTAGTAAAATAATTTTAACAATATAAGCAAACCAACATTTGCTCTAATTGAGATTTCCCGGTCTTTCGCGTTATCATTTCACTCACCCATTGACGATGTGTGGAAAGCGATCGAAGCAGCCTACTTGAGCACGTAGCTACAATGCATCTGCAGATGACTTTTCGTGGTTTCCTTGTTGCTGCAAATGGTTTTGCTAAATGTGACGACCTCTCCTTCATTTCTAAGACTGCGTTGGCGCCTAGCAGAAAAGAACTGAGCAGGCAGCGGTAGGAGATATTCCTTTGTCACCATGCACCCCCAACTATTGTGCTTTTGTCGTGAGCCCGCTTCATGACTACCCCTTTGTCTACATTCGTAGGCATCCTAAAATAGCGAAGATCGACTGGCGATGCCGTCCAGTTCTTTCCTGCATACCTTTAGCTTCAAGAGACATATATAGGTCGTGAAAGTTTTCGATAGGTATAAGTAACCAAAGCCTCTGTTGGTGTTTTCCTGTCGCTTTCTTTGCAGTGCCTTTGTGTAAAATACTGGAAGTAGTAGGCGAGTATGTCTACTTAGGACAGGTGGTAACCGCTGATCCGGACCATGAAAAGAAATTAACAAGAAGAATAAGATTGGGATGGAGCGCATTTGGCAAGCACTCGCAGATTATGACTAGCAGCTTACCGGTATCGCTCAAGCCTGTAATCTGGTACCTGTAATCACCTATGGGGCTGAAACGTGGAGGCTGACCAAGAGAGTTCTACTTAAGTTGAGGACAACACAGAGGGCTATGGAACGAAACATGGTAGGGGTAACATTAAGAGATAGAAAGCGTGCAGAGTGCGTCAGAGAAATAACTCAAGTTACCGACATTCTGGTGGAAATTAAGAAGAAATGGACATGGGTAGGACATGTAGTGCGAAGAGAGGATAACCGATGGTCGCTGAGGGTAAGAAACTGGATTCCAAGGGAAGGAAAGCGTAGCAGGGGGCGGCAGAAAGTTAGGTGGGCGGATGAGATTAAGAAGTTCGCAGGGGTCAAGTGGATGCAGCTAGCTCAGAACCGGGTTAAGTGGAGAAATATGGGAGAGGCCTTCACCCTGTAGTGGGTCTAATCAGGCTAATGATGACCATGCCGATGTGTAAAATAAGCATGTTATATTCACTGACTTAATATAGGATACAGTGCCACATTGGAACTTTTTTTTAATGAACACAATTTCCAGTCCATTTCAAATTTAACGCATCGTCAGGCGCTCGCAATTGAATAATATCCGCCGGAAATAATCACCACTGTGTGACGACACTGCCAGTACAATAATTTTGGTCCTCACAAAAGTTCAAATCTTAAAAAGGGACGCGGTCGATGAGTCTGCGCCGCCTCGTGTGCGATCTCGTTGAGATTCCGCAGGCCGTCCCCTATGCTGCCCATGTGTACCGGGATTCATACGATGGAGTGATCGATGATGTTACTTCCGCCTAAGATCCGTAGGGTCGTTTTATATATCCCGCCCTTTGCGAAAGCTAGAGGGGCTGCTCTAGAGTCGGTGTATACAGTTGTGAAGTTCGAGTCTTTTAGAGCTAGTGCTATCGCTGCTTGTTCATCTACCTATGGCTTCTTGGTCTCAAGTGCGAGTGAGTTGCACGTATGCACGGGTCCGTCGACTACTGCTAACGAGTAGGCATGCTTTTCCGGTATGTTCAGTTCAGTTCAGTCGTTCCGTCGTGTCCGCCTCTTCGTGACACTATGGACCAAGTAACGCTACGCTTTCCGGTCTCTCACTATCTTCCTAACATCACATAACTTCATCTGCAGTGCCTCGAGGATGCCATCTAACCATCGCGTTCACTGCCTACCCCATCTCCGGCGACCCTCGACCTTTCCCAACATCAAATCTTTCTCCAGCGACTCCTCTCTTCTCATCAGCTGAGCAAAGTAGCTGAGATTTAACTTTAGAATTTGACCCTCCAATGAGCCGTCAGGGTTTATGGTCGACAATATCGACTGATTTGATCTTCTGGCAGTCCAAAAAGCTCTCAAGAGTCTTCGCCAGCACCACAAATCAAATGCGTAAATTCTTCGGCGGTCAGCCTTTTTCACAGTCCAACTCTCGCATCCATACATCACAACTGGAAAGACCATAGCACGAATTATACGGATCTTGGTTGGCAAACTAATGTCTCTGCTCTTTACTAGGCGGTCAAGGCTAACCATTGCTCTTTTTCCCAGAAGCAGGCGTCTCCTAAATTTATGGCTGCAGTCTCCTTCCGAGGTAATCTTGGAGCCCAAGAACAGAAAATCTGTCACAGCTTCCATTTCTTGTCCACTGATGCTCCAGGAATTGATAGGGCAAGACGCCATGATCTTTGTCTTTTTAATGTTCACTTTAAGCACAAACTTCTCACTCTCTTCTTGTACGCGCATCAGAAGTCTCTTGAGTTCCACTTCACTTTCGGCCATTAAAGTGGTATCATCCGCATATCTAAGGTTGTTGATACGTTTTCCAGCAATCTTCACTCGAGCTGAAGACTCATCCAGACCGGCCTTCCTGATGATGCATTCCGCATACAGGTTAAATAGGCAGGGCGAGAGTATGCAGCCTTGCCTCACTCCTTTCTCAATCGGAAACCAATCAGTAAGACCATGCCCAATTCTGACTGGCCTCTTGTCCTTCATACAGGTTCCTGAGGACACAGATGAGATGAATTGAAACTCCCATCTCTTGGAGAGCTTGCCACAATCTGCTGTGATCTACGCAGTCAAACGCTTCTGCGTAATCAGAAGTAGATGGGTTTGCTTTTTCCATGATCCATCGAAGGTTGGCAATTTGGTCTCTAGTTCCTGTTCCTCTGCCCTTGGCAAACCCAGCTTGCACGTCCTGAAGCTCCCGATCCGCATTCTGCTGCAGCCTACCTCGGAGGATTTTCAACATCACCTTGCTAGCATGCGAAATAAGCGCGATCATGCGGCAGTTTGAACAATTTTGGCACTGCCTTTCTTTGGAATGGGAATGTTAACTGACCTCCTCCAACCCTGTGGCCACTGCATGGTTGTCCAAATCTTCTGCCATAATGGATGCAGAATGTTAACAGCGTCATAGTTGAGGTTTTGAAGCAGCTCAGCTGGAATGCCATCAATTCCGCTAGCTTTGTTCTTAGCAAGGCTGGCTAAGGCCCATTCAACTTCACTCTTCAGGATGTCCGGCTCGAGATCAGTAATCACAACCGTCGTATGTTGGGGTTGCACATTCGGGTCCTTCTTATACAGTTCTGTGTATTCCTGCCACCTCTTTTTTATCTCTGACGCTTCAGTGAGGTCCTTGCCTCGTTTGTCATTTATCACGCCCAGCTTAGCACAGAAGCTTCCTTTGATACCTTTGATTTTCTTATACAGAGCTCTTGTGTTCCTTAATTGGCTGTTGTCCTGAACTGCTTGGCGCTGTATGTTCAGGAAGGCATTCTTATCTCTCGTTGCTATTTTCTGAAACTCCGAATTGATAACCTTGTATCTTTCTCTTTCCCCCATAACTTTTGCCATCCTCCTTTCCTCAGCTATTTGCAAAGCCTCTTCAGATAAACAGTTTGCTTTCTTGCATTTCTTTTGCTTTGGAAATACCTTAGTAGCAACTTGTATTATATCACGAACATCAGTCCACATCTCTTCGGGCTCTCTGTCTTCTATATCTAATTCTTGAAATCGATTCCTCACTTCCACAGCATATTCTAATGGAATTTGATCCAGATCTTACCTGAAAGGCCTTCTAGTTTTCGGCGTTTTCCTCAATCGAAGCTTATTTTTGTCAACAAGAAGCTGATGATCGGTGCCACAATCGGCTCCAGGCCTTGTTTTTACTGCTTGTATAGCGCTTCTCCATCTCTGCCGGCAAAGAATATAATCGATCTGATTCCTGTACAGACCGTCCGGTGAAGTCCATGTGTACAGGCGCCTCTTGTGCTGTTGAAAATGAGTATTCGCTATGGTCAGGTTGTTTTCTTGACAAAACTCTACTAGCCTCTGCCCAGCTTCATTTGGCTCACCAAGACCGAACTTGCCTGTAATTCCGGATATTTCTTCACTCCCGACCTTAGCATTCCAGTCTCCTATGAGAAAAACGACGTCTGACGATGGGGTGCGGTCTAAAAGGCATTGTAGGTCCGCATAAAATCTCTCAACGTCAGCTTCTTCAGCAGTAGTGGTCGGTGCATACACTTGGATAACTGTTATGTTGAAAGGGTGACCTTGGATCAGAAGTGAACTCATTCGGTCGTTTTTGGGGTTGTACCCTAGCACTGCTTTGCCCATTCTTCTGTTTACTATGAGAGCGACCCCATTCGTTCTCTTGGATTCTTGCTCACAATAAAAGACAGAATGGTCGCCGGAGTTAAATTCTCCCATTCCGATCCACTTGAACTCGCTGAAACCCAAGATATCAATGTTCAATCTGTCCATTTCTCGCTTGACGACATCCAGTTTACCTTGCGTCATAGATCTTACATTCCATGTTGATATGTGATATATCTTGCAACATCGGACTTTCCGGTCGCTTCCCGACACATCCACCACTGAGCGTCCTTTTGGCTTTAGCCCAGCCGCTTCATTCGTCCTGGAGCTACTAGGAATCGCCCTTTGTTCATCCCCAGTAACATGTGGGACGCCTTCCACCCCACAGGGGGCACCTGTTAAAGCAGGTGTTTGTGTGTTTTGTGCGACACCACGGACCCCGAGCACCCACGCTTAGCCGTGCGTGGCATCGTCGTGTCTGGGGAAAGGTGATCCTGGTGGTTGAGCTGATACCGAGTGTTTGGACCTTTAAGGCCCCTCGGCGGAGGCAACACACCACTTTGGCCCACGCTTCCCATAGACGGCACCTCCAGGCTGACCCACCTGGGGGAAATCGGCAGTCGCCCTTTCCTATCCTCCCCCCCATCTTTCGCTTTCCTATCGTCTGTCCTAAAGCTCTCCTGTCCTCTACTCTCTTCTTAGTTTTTCCTTACTTCCCGGTGGCGAGGGTTAACCTTGTGTGGAGTAACCACCCTGTGTTGCACCATATTAGGTTATAGTTAAGATGTACAGCTGGCGTGGGCAGGGTGCTTGCTTAAGCTCCTGTCTCGTCCCCTTGTTGGACTCCATGGTGGGTGGCTGGCATCATAACCGAACAAAAATTGAATTACATGGCCTCTTTTATTTCTAAAACTGATCGCCCTCCCAGTAAGAGAGGGCGCACCGATGTGACAAACAAGTTCTTTACGAAACATGTCAACAGCTTTCCCCACTTCCATGTCGTGCACTCGGAACACCCAGAAAAAACTGCCCGTCAGATCTCGCCATTCCTAGTGACAAAGACGCTCACAGGTACCATAGGTCAGGGCTACAAAATTAAGAAACTACCAAATGGTGACCTCCTCCTAGAAGTGCTGTATAACCATCAGAGTGAAAAGCTAACAACCGTTACGTCGTTCGGGGACATCCCTGTCTCAATCAGCCCCCACAGGTCACTCAACACAGTTCGTGGAGTCATTTCAGATAATGATCTCAAATACGTGACTGAGGAGGAACTACTAGAAGGACTAAGAGACCAAAATGTAACCAATGTCTATCGAATCAAAATTAGGAGAGACAATAACGAGATTCAAACTAAACACATTGTGCTAACATTTGCACCGAGCACCCTTCCTGACTCAGTTGAAGTAGGCTACCAAAAACTCAAGCTCAGACCGTACATTCCCAACCCACGCCGCTGCTACAATTGCCAAAGATATGGCCACAGCTCCCAGAGCTGCCGAGGCCGCCTCACCTGCGCAAAATGTGCCTCCAATGAACATAGCACCGACAACTGTCACACCGAAGCAAACGTTTGCGTAAACTGTGAAGGCAATCATCCAGCCTACTCACGATCTTGCCCTACATGGAAAAAGGAAAAAGAGATTGTAACCTTGAAAGTCACGGAGAATATTACTTTCGGAGAGGCAAGAAAGCGGCTTTCGTTGTGCAGAATCCAACTTACTCTGTGATGACGCAACAGGGCGCAGCGTCATCGCAGACCTCGGCATCTGCCCAGGTCACGTCTAGTGACCGTGGTGCAGGGCCATCCGCGCCCCCTGTGGAGGTAGCTAGTGCTACTCCACTATCCCCAAAACAGGTCACGCCGACCCCCAGGTCAGCAGGCCTAAAGACCTTGCCCCAAGGGGCGAGGTCAAAAACAAGTGTATCCGTGCCTTCTGCACGAAGGTCCAGCATATCTGAAGATGTGATGGACACATCGCCCCCCTCGCCTCCGCAGCAGCGGCGGCAAAGCTCTCTCCAGCGTAAAAGAAGGGACAAAGTCCCAATAACGGGTCCAAAAAACCCAACAACATAGATTTTCAACCCTATCCCCAACTAACCCGCCACCATGGCATTTCTAATTCACTGGAACTGTCGCGGGCTCTTACACAACTACACTGATATAAGTGACATTTTAAATTCATTTTCTCCAGTTGCGTTGTGTCTCCAGGAGACCAATCTCGGACCACAAAACAAAAACTTTCTTAAAAAATATCAAGTCTTCCGTTGTGACCGACAGAATTCAAGCAGGCTCTCCGGAGGCACTGCTATTGTGGTCCAAGGTGGCGTTGCGACACGAGGAATCAACTTTAAAACCCCAATTGAAGCTGTTGCAGTCACCGTGGTGCATTTTAAAACAATAACAATATGTTCTTTATACATCGAACCTCATTTCACTATCACACTTAATGATTTACAAGCAATTTTAATGCAACTACCGGAGCCATATATTTTAGTAGGGGATTTTAATGCTCACTCATCCTTTTGGGGAAGCGAAAAAACGGACGCCAGAGGTCGGATTTTAGAAGATTTTATTCTCAACAACAATGTTTGCCTCCTGAACACGGGCAAACACACTTACTGTTCTTCAAGCACTGGAAAAATGAGTTGCATTGATTTGTCCTTTTGTTCACCAAGTCTTTTCACTGATTTTAGATGGAATGTTATTGACAACCCTTATGGAAGCGATCATCTTCCCATCATTATCAGTCTAACATCGTCACCATTAATCACCTTTACTAAACCACGGCGTTGGAAACTGTATCTAGCCGACTGGGCACTCTTCCAAAAACATGCCGCTTTAGAAAAACTCTTTTCGGACAGCCTCGATGTCAACGAGCAAAATGAAAAGTTCACGGAATGTATCATTGCCGCTGCTCATTTAGCCATCCCCCAGACTTCGGGAATAGTACGAAGGAATGGAAAGATATGGTATACAAAGGAATGTAGAGAGGCCAAAAAGAAGCAGAACAAAGCCTGGGGAATTTTTCGTCGATACCCTACACAGGAAAATCTAATTAAATATAAAAAGGCAAGGGCTAAGGCTCGAAATATTCGACGTGATGCTGAAAAAAGATCTTGGCAAGGTTATGTGTCTTCAATAAAAAGTTCCGTCACAGCAAAGAAAATGTGGGAGCAAGTCCGCAAACTCGATGGCAAATTCTCTCCTTTTGCAGTTCCTTTCCTTACACCCCCTGATGCACAAACAAGTATACTCGAGCAGGCTGACCTATTGGGAGAACACTTCTCTCGTGTTTCTAGTTCCCTACATTACACAGACTCCTTCTTAAAGTATAAAAACACAGCAGAAAAACAGAGACTTCCTACAAATGGTTATACCAACGAGCCCTACAATAACTTAATTACAGTTCAGGAACTCCATAGAGTATTAACTAATGGCAAGAAAACTGCACCAGGCCCCGATGAGATACACTATGAAATGCTAGCCCATCTGTCCGAACCTGCAGTAGAAGCACTCCTGAAATTTTTTAACAAAATCTGGGTGTCAGGCAAAAAGCCTGATGCTTGGAAGAAGGCTGTCATTGTACCATTCATGAAGCCTGGAAAACTGCCAAACTCTCCTACTAGTTACAGGCCAATAGCCCTAACTAGCTGCCTTGCCAAATCATTCGAAAGCATAGTCAATACCAGGTTAATGTTCATTCTTGAAGCTCGTGAACTCCTTGACACCCACCAGTGCGGCTTCAGAAGAGCTTGTTCAACACTGGATCATCTAGTTCGGCTTGAAAACACAGTACGAGAAGCCTTCATACATAAACAGCACTGTCTCGCAGTTTTCTTTGATATGGAAAAAGCGTACGACACCACCTGGCGATTTGGGATACTTCGCGATCTGGCAGATCTTGGAATCCGCGGCAGAATGTTGAACTGCTTAAAAGATTTTTTGTCCGACCGCTCGTTCCAAGTACGCCTCGGTTCTACACTCTCGAGGAACTTTACACAAGAGAACGGAGTACCTCAAGGATGCATATTAAGTACTACACTTTTCATTGTAAAAACGAATTCCATAGCCAAAGTAATCCCACAGTCTGTTATGTACTCACTTTATGTTGATGACCTCCAAATCGCATGCACATCATTCAGCCTATCGACGTGTGAACGACAGATACAACTAGCATTAAAGAAACTGAGTAATTGGGCAGATAAAAGTGGATTTAGGTTCTCGCCTCAGAAAACAGTTGCCGTTCTTTTCTCTCTGAGGAGAGGCCTGCAGCTCAATCCCACCCTGCACCTAAATGAAACCATACTCCCGATAAAGCAAGAACACAAATTTTTAGGACTAACGTTTGACAAGAAGCTCACATTCCTCCCACACATAAGCAGCCTGAAAGTCAAAGCCTCTCGAGCTCTCAACATCCTTAAAGTACTCTCGAGGAGACACTGGGGCTCTGATAGGACATGTCTTCTCCATATCTATCGCTCAGTGGTACGCTCCTGTTTAGATTACGGGTGCGTGGTCTATGGGTCAGCGAGACCATCATACCTTAAACGGCTGGACCCAGTACATAACCTGGGTCTGCGTCTTTCAACTGGTGCATACAGGACATCGCCGGTGACAAGTCTGTATGTAGAAGCAAACGAACCGCCACTAAAATACAGGAGGACCATGCTTACACTTTCATATGTTCTGAAAATTCGCTCGTTACCGAAACATATTTGTTACTCCATACTTACAAACTGCCCCTCAAGAACACTGTACATCAATAAACCTCGATCCATCAGACCTCTCATACTCCGTTTTGAAGAGCAGTGCCGGGAACTCAACTTGCTGGATGCACTTCCTGATATTGCACGGAGACCTGACCCACTGCCACCTTGGTACAACTTCACTGCTGTGTGTGACTTCACATTAACTCAATTTCGCAAATCACAAACACCGCACGAACACATAATACAAGAGTTCTTGGCATTAAATCAGAAATACAGTGATCACTAGGCATTTTATACAGATGGTTCAAAGACAATATTTCATGTAGGCAGTGCAGTAATAGAAGACAAACAGGAAACAACAGTAAGGTTACCACAGTGTGCCTCAATATTTACTGCCGAATGCTACGCCTTATCCCTAGCAATAGATAAAATAGTCAACAAAAACATCAAAAACAGTATCATCTATACAGACTCTCTGAGCGTACTCGCATCACTACAACAAAAAAATGCTATAGAACCTTTAGTAGGGAACATAGTCCATTATGTAGTGATAGCAAAAACACAAGGACTTAATATCAAATTTTGCTGGGTGCCAAGCCACGTTGGAATCAGCGGTAATGAGAGGGCTGATGCATGTGCCGCGGCCGCCTCCAATGCTCAAGTACAGAAGGTGAAAATTCCACATAATGACGCCATAAAAGTCATACAAAGAACACTGAGACAAAAATGGCAGGCTGCCTGGGATAACGAAGTTAATAACAAGCTACACCTAGTAAAGCCAGTTATAGAAGAATGGAAAACATGCAGCCATCAAGAACGTTTTATTGAAGTAATCTTATGCCGCCTTCGTATCGGACACACCCACCTGACTCATAACTTCATCCTAGCAAAGAAAGACAAACCCATTTTCGAACACTGCGGAGAGGTGGTCACCATAAACCACATCCTAATATCCTGTATAAAACTCGATCAACTTAGAAAAAAGCATTTCCGACAGTTCTATGACAACTACATTCCCTTACATCCTAGCTTACTCTTAGGAGAAAATTCACTGATTAAAACGTCTTCTCTCATTGATTTCTTAAAAGATGCCAACATCCTAAACCTACTCTAGTGTATTAAAATAATCGCTCGCTTCCTTTCACCAAACAGATACGCAAACCCCGAGCTTGGCGCATGATGGCCTTAGCTGCCTATGTGCCACAAAACACAACACAACACAACCTTCCAACCTGGGGGGCTCATCTTCTGGCGCCATATCATTAATGGTATTAGACTGGCCATATGGTTTTCTTGACAGGAAATACTGGAGTGGGTTGCCATTACCTTCTCCAGTGAATCACATTTTGTCAGAACTCTGCCGGTACCTGTCTATCTTGGGTGACCCTACACAGCAGAGCTCACAACTTCATCGAGTTTCGCAAGCCCCTCCGCCACGAAAGCTGTCTGGTCGGGAAACTCTGCTTTCATTGCGAGAATTCCTTCTTTGCGAGAACAGGTTGCAAGCATTCAGAAGATTATTGCGCACACCATCGACAGATCTGAATTAAGTCCCAAGCAGGTCAAGAATATTGAGGGCCTAATTGCTGAATTTTCGTACTGCTTTTGGGAAAGGCCAGTAATTACCGATTTGATAATCTATGATATAAAATTGATATCTGAGATCTCGTTCAAGTCTAATCCATACGGGGTGTCTCTTAGGCAACTGGAAGTGTTGACGAAAGAGGTCAACAGAATAGTTGAACTCGATATGATTAAGGAGGGAAACAGCGATTACTGCTCTCCCTGTCTGCTCGTTGAAGTCCCCAGGAAGGATCCACGACCGTCCGTGGATTACCGAAGGCTACATGCTATAACAGAAAAACAAACAAGTCTACTCGTAGCCCAACAGCGAGGAAAGAGTGGAGCTTGTAAAAGGGGCTATGTACATCTCCAAAATTGCTTTGGTGGGAGGCTACTGAGAGGTGCCTTTAACTGAAAGAGCTCGCCGCTACATTTCTCGAGATTTTTCAGCAGGTTATAATGAGGTTTGGCTTGAACAATTCCCCATCCAGTTTTTCTAGACTGATGGATCGGGTACTCGAAGGTCTCAGTGACTTCGCATTGCCTGATATAAATGATGTGGCGGTATTTTCGAAGAATTGGAAGTCAAACTTGGAACACCTGAACAAGTGTTCGAGGAATTCAGGGCCGCAGAAATAACGCTTCAACCAAAAAAAGTACCAGTTAGGCCGATCAAGTGTCACTTATTTGGTACGCGATATCGGCTAAGGAAAGCGTGAGCCCCTGAAAACTAAAGTGGCTGCTATCAGGGACTTTCCACTGCTGACCACCATAACGTGTGTTCGAACTTTCCTTGGTATGACTGGTTACTTTCAGCGTTACATCCCAAATTATTCAGAAGTAGCCAGTCCACTTACAGATAGCCTGCGAAAGCAAAAGGCTTATATTGCCAACCGTACGCCAACCAGAGAGCAGTAGTTTTAGAAGTTGAAGGAAGCTTTGATTTCGCGGCCAATTTGCCCCAGAAGGCGTTTCCTGCTCGAGATGGAAGAACACGATCCTGCATGATCCGTTTGTCAGGTGGCACTACATTAAGGAGCCTAATTGAACTTTGCACCCGTTGTAAGCCAGAAATTAATGAGCTAGGGCTCATTCGGCGGGGAGAATGTGTAATATATTGTGTGCCGCCTCCGCTGCCACATTCTTTACGGCACGACATGTGGGCCATTCCACTGACTCCGAAGGAGGGATGTATACGGACTGGAATCACCCATTGTTCCCCGCGGGGTACGGCTGCGTGCGCGCGTGTGTGTTGGGCGGTCGGTGGGGGGCGCGCTGGAGGGGCGCTCCCTTCAAGGAGAAGACAGACACTCAGCGTTTCCGGAGCAATGCGGTTGTTCATTGAGACGCTCTCCGACCAATGTCATTGTGAGTGCAGTTTGGACCATTGAAAGTAATGTTGTTTTAAAAGTTTTCCCTAGCGTCATTGAATAACGAACATTATTTTTTTGGTGCCGAAGCCCGGCCTCGCCCGATTTCTCTCGACCCTTCCTTCTCCAATGCGATGCCAGCAACCGCGGCCTAGGTGTCCTACGTTCCCAGATTGACAAACACAATGAGGAACAGTGCTGTACCTAAGTATAAAATTGATGCCGCGAGAAGGGTAGAGCATGTATGAAAAAGAATAACTGTGCATGCTAGGGGCCATTCTGAACCTCTCTTGCTACATCTAAGGTACAAAATGTACAGTTGGGACCAATAATTGTCCTTTGTTCTAGCAGAAGCAAATGTTCGGCAGAATTGCTTACTCCTAAGATGGAGCCTCATACTGCAAGAGAGCAACTTCGATGTAGAATACAAAAAGGGAAGCGAGAGCGGAAATGCAGATGGTTTGAGCAGAGGCTTCTAAGCTACGGGATGTAAAAAAAAGCCTCAGACCTCTCCTTCAGTTCTGCTTCGTATTTTGGCTTGTGTTGGCTAGGGTCGAATACTGGGGCCGCTTAGAGCCAGCAGGGGTAGAATTTCAGTAGACAACGTTTGACGGTCGTTCGACCCTTAGGCACCACCGACCAGGGGTTTCCGCGAATGTGTTTGTATACGTGTAAAACGAGTGCGAGTGTTGTGCCTTGTGTTTGCCTTCTTCCTACCATGTATCTGGGGATGCAGCCTCGGCGATTGACTTCTTCGGAGGAAGAGTCTGTTACGTTCTTTTTTGCAATGCCTGGAACTGCAGCATTGATCTAGGGGGTGGCTATCGCTTCCTGGAACTGTGGATAGGTCACGTGACCACGTTGTGAGTAGCATGCCCACTAGTGCGGAAGTCCTTCAGCAGCTGACGAGAACGGCTGGAAGGGGAGCCCCTTACCTCCTAAGTGTCTGGGGCTCCTCTTTTTTTCGGGCCGCAATTGCTTAAATAAAGATCCGTTTTAAAACCTTCACAGAGTATTCAGCCTGTATTTCGCAACAATGTATTGAAAACTTCAATTGTGATGCCACATTCACATTTGTGGTCACTATGATTAAAGTCTCATATAATGGATGCTACCTCGAGAAGCGAAGACGCAATAAAATGTACTGAATTTTTAAATGCCGCTATATCATAGCACTCATGTATAATGAACCCAGAAAATTGCTTTAAAATTTGTCACCTCCTGTAGTATGGCTTCTCTAAGTCTCTTTCTTTTGTTGCTGTAGGAAAAAGAGTACTCTTAAGTGACAAAATGTTCCAGTTTGTTGCATACAGAGTACATATGAAAAAAAAAGCTATCGAGACCTTAAAAGCAGTGCTTAATTCCATAAGGATGCGACGTACTGCATCAGTGATCACTAAAAAAAGAAACTATTTTCTTCAAAATTTACGCGCAGTTGTAAATATATAAACATTTTGCATGTCTACACTTTATTTAACGCATGAACGGAGTCTACCATTTAGAAAGCCCATAAAATTGTTTGAACATCAACTAGAAAATATCTATACACAAAGTTAAAGAATGTTTGGCTTTCACTATGCACTCTGTTCAAACTTTCTGGTCTAAATTAGCTTATTTTCATGTACAATGACCTCGCACAGCATATGGTTGTTGTTGCACTTATCTTTCAATAAATATGGCCTGGCTTTTATCCAGCGGCCTTGTCCTTAGCAGGTGAATGCCGTAGACGATATAGGAGGTAGCATCCACATACACGACAACACTATCTGAGTCAGAGGTACACATACGGCTGCTAAACCGAAAAAGATTTGCAGCTGTTTGCATAAATTAAAAATATTCTGAAATAAAAATAAATAACAATTTCCTATTCCTGGAAACATTTGTGTTTCGTAATGCTCTTTGCTTCAGCTAGGAGTTGATCGAGGCGCAACTGTAGCGTTTCAGTCTGTTTTTCAGCATTATCATTTGATGGGCTCTTTCCATTGAGTTAATGTCCTAATATTAGCATCATTTCACTTTTAAGAGACACGTTTGGCCCGTACACGTCTCGCTGTACATATAAGTAGGGGCCGGGCAGGACATAGCTGCCCCATGAATTGTCAAATGACAATGCCCCGCGACCATAATTTTGAGTTGAACCTCCATCAGCTCTCATAGTAATGCAGTAAGGGCTTTGCCAGTTTTGAAGGAACATAGGTTGAGGAGGTTTGATGCGTCGTTATTAAAAACAGCAACATAAAACAACCGGGTTATCGAAATAGACATTCGCGTGAAATATAAAAACTGTTATAGACCCCAACTCATCGTCTTGGGGGAACGAGCCGAAGCAAGATCAATTGGTAACGGTCTTTCTCTCTGTCATAGACATTCACGAAATTTTTCACTGGTATCGATATCAAAAATTGTATAATAGGGTGGAAACGGTAGGTGCTGGTTCTACTATTGTGTTCACTTGACAGGATTGCGCCTGTCATACGGTGCAGGTTAGCGGCGGCCTCTTCCGTGCCGGATTTGATGTGGTTAGCTCCACTCGGCGGCGATGGCGCGCACATGATGCGGCGCTTGGTCTGCATAACTAGTGGCAGATAGCATGTTCCACGTGCTCTCCTAGAGGCAAGGGTGAGTGTCGTCATCACGCCCCTACGTTTTCGCGGAGACGGTAGAAACGCAAGGACAAAGAGAAGGTAGAACGAGAGGAAGACGATGGCTAACATTGTATGAAAGAGCAGAGCGCAAGGGTAGAGGGAGGAAGCCTCAGTTCGCAGGTCGAGACAACGTTTCGAAAAGTGGACTTGTCCAGACGAAGACCAGTTCACTTGTCGAAACGTTGGCTGGACCTGCGAAGTGAGGCTTCCCCTCTTCTGTGCTGTTTCATGCCAAGATAAGCAGAAGTAAACGTTTCTCTCTGGCTTAATGTTAGCTTCAAAAATACCGGAGCATGATTACCTGTAGGTTGTAGACCTAAATCTTAAGTCCATACGCGAACGTGTCTGCTAGTGCTACCATCTCAGAGTTTGCAAGGGTTTCTTTGCTTACGAGTTTGTGCATACCTAGATAATCAAGGGAGCAACTGTGAAACAAGCGCTTGAGCGTGCTTTGCAGAGTCCTGCTGTAACACGAAGGACAGCTTTGATAACCAGCTCATGAGACTTCAATCGGCTGGCTTTTTCGATCACCTTGCGGTGGCCGTGATATAGTCCCCGATACAGAGTATGAAGGGATGCGTCGTTTACCGGAAGGTGGCGCTTAAGTTGAAGTAGGTCGCGAGCGAACACGGCGTTTAAATTGTCGTCTCCGCCCCTCCCCAAAGAAAAATATAGTTGGGTAGCGGATGTGTAAGAGCGACGGGCGGTGAAACAGCAAACATACTAACGGCTGCTCCAAGAAGTATATTAAGCCGTATATCAATTGTGCCACAGTGATCAATTGCCAAATTCACTTAACTTGTGGCAATGCCTGTACAACACACATTTTATATAAAAACAATACAAATTAACATCTACCCGTCAACTGCCAGTGATCAGAATTCCTGCCAAAGTTTGAACCAAAACTTTCAGAACCAGTATTTTAAGCATGAGCAGGGACACTATAATCCGTGAGTAGCTCGAAACATCTTGAAACAAACGGCTGGGATTAGACTCCATCAGGGACACCTCGGTGCCTTTTTTCGTGGGGAAAGGTCGTCTTCTTAATTATCGTGGCGAAGGGGCTTGCGAAACTCGACGAAGTCGCGAGCTCTGCTGTGTAAGGCCACCCAAGATAGACAGGTCACGGCAGAGAGTTCTGACAAAATGTGGTTCACTGGAGAAGATAATGGCAACCCACTCGAGTATTTCCTGCCAATAAAACCCAGTGGCCAGTCACCATAGCATTATTGATATGGCGCCGAAAGGAGAGCCCCCCAGGTTGGAAGGCGTCCCACATGTTACTGAGGATGAATAAAGGGCAATTCCTAGTAGCTCTAGGACGAATTAGGCGGCTGGGCTAAAGCCAAAAGGACGCTCAGTTGTGGATGTGTCGGGAAGCGACCGAGAAGTCCGATGCTGCAGGGAGATATATCACATAGCAACATGAAATGTAAGATCTATGACGCAAGGTAAACTGGATGTCGTCCAGCGAGAAATGGACAGAGTAAACATTGATATCTTAGGTATCAGCGAGCTCAAGTGGACCTGCATTGAAGAATTTAATTCCGGCGACCATTATGTCTTTTGTTGTGGGCACGAATCCAGGAGAAGGAATGGTGTAGCTCTCAGTATAAACCGAAGAATGGGCAAATCAGTGCTAGGGTACAACCCTAAAAACGACCGAATGATTTCAATTCGGATCCAAGGTCAACCTTTCAACATAACAGTTATTCAAGTCTATGCACAACCACTACCCACCCAAAGCAGATTTTCATCACATCCTATACATGTGCTCTGAGCTCCAGCCACCCTACAATTTGCAACTAGCAGATATAGAGCGATGGGAGATCGCGGTGCCCAGCTCGGATCCAGCTGCACAAAAGGCGTTGGTGGGCAGGGCTCTAAGAGCCGCCGAGAGCCACAAGCTCCCGGCCACCCTACGCGATATCGAGCCGACCCATCGAAACAATCAATAAGACTCTAGATTCAATAAACGTTTTTACCACCACCACTGCTGAAGATGATGATGTTGAGAGATTTTATGCAGACCTGCGATGCGTTTTACACCGCACTTCATAATCAGACGTCCTTTTTCTAATAGGAGACTGGAATGCTAAGGTGGGGAGTGAAGAAATATCCGGAATTACAGACAAGTTTGGTACTGGTCAGCCAAATGAAGCTGGGCAGACGCTAGTTGAGTTTTGTCAAGAAAACAACCTGACCATAGCGAATACTCTGTGTCAACTGCACAAGAGGCGCCTGTATCACATGAACTTCAATGGGCGGTCTGTACAGGAAATAAATTGATTATAGTATTTGCCTGCAGAGATGGAGAAGCGCTATACAAGCAGTAAAAATAAGGCCTGTGGCCGATTGTGGCGCCGATCATCAGCTTCTTGTTGCCAAATTGAAGCTTCGTTTGAGGAAAATGCAGAAACCTTGAATGCCTTTCAGGTATGAGCTGGATCAAATTTCATTAGAATATGTTGCGGAAGTGAGGAATCGATTTGAAGGATTATATATAGAAAACAGAGAGCCTGAAGAGCGGTGGACTGATGTTCGTGATACAATACAAGAAATTGCTACTAGGGTAGTTGCAAAGCAAAAAGAAATGCAAGAAAGCAAACAGGTTATCAGAAGAGGCTTTGCAAATAGCTGAGGAAAGGAGGTTGACAAAAGTGTGGGGGAAAGAGTAAGATACAAGGTTTCAATGCAGATGTTCAGAAAATGGCAAGGAGAGATAAGAATGCCTTCCTGAACATGCAGTGCCAAGCAGTTGACAACAACAGCCAATTGAGGAACACAAGAGCTCTGTATTAGACAATCAAAGATATCAAAGGAAGCTTCTGTGCTAAGCTGGGTGTGATAAAGGACAAACGAGGCAGCGACCTCACTGAAGCCTCAGAGATAAGGAAGAGATGGCAGGAATACACAGAAAACTGTACAAGAAGGACCCGGATGTGCAAATCCAACATAGGACGGTTGTGATTACTGATCTCGAGCCGGGCATCCTGAAGAGTGAAGTTGAATGGGCGTTAGCCAGCTTTGCTAAGAACAAAGCTAACGGAATTGATGACATTCCAGCTGAGTTGCTTCAAAACCTCAACCATGACGCTGTTAATGTTCTGTATACATTATGTGTGCAAAATTGGAAAACCCTGCAGTGGCCACAGGATTGCAGGAGGTAAGTTTACATCCCCATTCCAAAGAAAGGCAGTGCCAAAAATTGTTCAAACTACCGCACGATCGCGCTTATTTCGCATGCTAGTAAGGTGATGTTGAAAATCCTCCTAGGCAGGCTATAGCTTTAAGTGGATCGGGAGCTTCCCGACGTGCAAGCTGGGTTTCGCAAGGTCAGAGGAACTATAGACCAGATTGCCAACCTTCGCTGGATCATGGCAAAGGCAGCAGAGTTCCAGAAACCAACCTACTTCTGCTTTATTGATTATGCGAAAGCGTTTGACTGCGTAGATCACAGTAGATTGCGGCAAGCTCTCCAAGAGATGGGAATTCCAATGCACCTCATCTGTCTCCTCAGGAATCTGTATGAAGGGCAAGAGGTCACAGTCAGAACGGGGCTAGGTCTCACTGATTGGTTTCCGATTGAGAAAGGAGTGAGACAAGGTTGCATACTGCCGCCCTGCCTATTTTACCTATATGCTGAGTGGATCATGAGGAAGGCCGGTCTGGATGAGTCTTCTGCTGGAATGAAGATTGCTGGAAAACGTATCAACAACCTTAGGTATGCGGATGATACGACTTAATGGCAGAAAGTGAAGTGAAACTCAAGAGACTTCTGATGCGCTTACAAGAAGAGAGTGAGAAGTTTGAGCCTAAACTGAACATTAAAAAGACAAAGATCATGGCGTCTTGCCCTATCAAGGCCTGGAGCATCAATAGACAAGAAGTTGAAATTGTGACAGATGTTCTATTCTTGGGCTCCAAGATTACCCGGGAAGGAGACTGCAGCCATGAAATTAAGAGAGGCCTGCTTCTGGTAAAGAGAACCATGGCTAGCCTTGACCGCCTAGTACAGAGTAGAGACATTAGTCTGCCAACCAAGATCCGTATAACTCGAGCTATGGTCTTTCCAGTTGTGATGTATGGATGCGAGAGTCGGACTGTGAAGAAGGCTGATCGCCGAAGAATTGACGCATTTGAATTGTGCTGCTGGCGGAGGCTCTTGAGATTTCCTTGGACTGCCCGAAGATCAAATGAGTCGATATTGTAGACCATTAACCCTGACTGCTCATTGGAGGGTCAAATTCTAAATTTAAATCTCAGCTACTTTGGTCATCTGATAAGAAGAGAGTAGTCGCTGGAGAAAGATTTGATGTTGGGAAAGGTTGAGGGTCACTGGAGAAGGGGTAGGCAGCGAACACGATGGTTACATGGCATCCTCGAGGCGCTGCAGATGAAGTTATATGATGTTAGGAAGATAGTGAGAGACCGGAAAGTATGGCGTGATATTGTCTATAAGGTCACGAAGAGTTGGACATGACTGAACGACTGAACTGAACTGAACTGAAAGTGATATGCATAACCTTTCCGGCAGTGCAGAGGCGTTGCCGGGCATTTACTTCGCTAATTTTGTTACGAATAAGCATAAATTGTTCATTTTTATCGTTTTGAATAAAAAATATCATATTGAATTCAGAGTATGTCCTGCTCGTGTTTTTATGGGCATTCGTCGTTTTAGCCCTGTGCAACGTTTCCCTTTCATTCACTATCTTTTAGATGAGTAATGTTCTGAATACCTAAAGAAAAAGGTAGACGTAAATTCATTCGGCAGTAAATATAGTGATTTATGTTTCGCAACGCAGGAGCTGCAAATCAATTTGGAGATTTTTAATTTCATGTTCGGATACAAAAGTTTGCAATGAGGCTGCCACACTAGTTATGCGACAAACGAGAAAATCACTCCAACCTAACTTTGCTTATTTACAGTTTTAGAACGAATACAGAGCTTGTAATTTTGGCCATACTTTACCAAATGAGCTCCTAGTGTATGTCTAAAATTTAGCGAAATTAGTTTCTTATTGCTAAACTGCTGGATAAAAGAACGTAAAATTTGCTGAAATTTTTTCTGGTTTCAAACTTGATTATAAGGATCGCAGCTTCCAGATAGCCCAGCTCTTGTTCTGCTTCTGCTGCTCGGAGGTAGATTTAATCCTAGTTCTTTGTTGCCATCTTGAATATTGTAATTCGAGTTTAGAATGTTTTCGTTCTTGCTATTATGCTAATATTTGTTTTGAGTACTGACGGTCTTTTAGGAATGCTCTTTAACAGTGCTGTTGGTTTTGTGAGGAGGTTTTTTTACCGATCAGTCACATTCTAACAATGACGCCTTTTCTCTTCAATGCGCATGGTAATGGGTCGTACAAACACTCTTCTTTAATAGGCATTGCTGGGCCCATACTTTACATACCTTTGAAGGAATGTTTATTTTGTCTGACGTAGTTCGCCGGTGCCGCCAGCACTTGAACATATCATTTTCATTAGGTTAAAAGGCATCTTAATACTAACGCTTTCAGCATCAAACGTTTGCTGTGGTTAATATATTTGCTAACGTTTTTTCTCTGCATACACATAGCGCAGTTATTTAAAGGTTGGGCATGCCATTCTTTTCCATTTATGTTTCTCCGGGAGCAAATTCATCTCTGCCTCATTAAACAAACACTGGGCGTTGTTGGTAAATAGATGCGAACTTATAGACACCGGAGACTAAACAGGACGGTTGACATTCTTGCCACTGGTTTATTTGGAGCACAATATACGACATCAGGGCAAAATTCACAAAAAACAGGTGTCATTACAATGCTTAAAACAGTAATATCATCAAAAGCTCCGGCCCATAGCCTTATTTATTTCTTCTGGCAACTGCATGTGAGAAAGAATTTTTGTCAAGGATTGGCCAGCATCGTTTTCATATGTGACAAAATATACGGTGTGCCCTAAACGATATCCTAAGCGCTGAAAGAGGGGAAGAAAATCACGTTTCTGGAGTGCATTTTTCTTACGATTTTTGATTTATTTCTGCCTTTGGTGGCTCCTTATGCTACATCAGTGTGAGCTGCTAGGGACTGGAGATAAGAAAATAACACACGGGGCGGCCTTTGAAACAAAAAATATTCTTATTTACCAGTGCAAAAAGAAAGCTGCACGAACAAGCGAGAAAAGGAATAAGAAAACAGGCGCAACAAAAGGAAAATAGTCAACAAAAGAGAAGAAAAAGTCCATTCATATATTCGTGTGCGTCGGGGTGGCGATGCATCCGGCGGAGTCTGTGGTTTTGGGTGCGTCCCGAGTAGAAGTGTCGGGTCAACGGCCGGGTATGGAGCAGGCCTTTCGGGTGCAGTCTGGACCCGTCAGCTAAGCATCTCGTTCGCGCATTTCAAATGACCGGAGCAGCGTCTGGTGTACACGCAGACTGCTTACGTTCAGTCACCTGGGTGGTGGCCACATCATAACAGCGCCAATCCCGTGAAGGTAAAAGAACACCTGCGCCTCAGTCTGAAAGCTCAGGCCGATGTGTCTGGATACCTGGGGTAAAGGTCGATCCGGGTCTGGAGGCCCAGAGTTCTACGGCAGAGGTCCAAGCCTGGTTAGTGGGGCCGCCAACAGACACACACAGCCGGATATTTTGTTCCCGACCGATCCCTTTCTGTTCTCTTTCTCTGCGCCGCTCTGCAACCGCTATCTTACACACGTGGCACGTTCTCTATGCACCACGCGTCCCTTTTCCAACTCCTCTTTGTCTTTCTGCGTCGTCTTGTCTGGCGCTGGCTCCTCACAATCAATATCTACAGCACGACAATTTAACAACAGGATGTATATTAAACTTTGGTGCCCACTTATTGAGGCGAAACAACCTTGCTTATTATTAAAATGTGAATACACAGTTTTTCCTCTTTAATGTGCACACCTTGGCTACGGAGCAAAAGCGCCTTTTTTGGCTACTCGATTAATAACTAATCCTTTATTTTTTGCCTTTAGTATTTCACAAATACTTCACCATGCAGTGTTAAGCTACCGTAGTATATGGTTGGTTGGTTGGTTCATAGGAAGGGAAAGGCGCAGTATCTGTCACACTTGCTCTGTGGACACCTGAACCGCACCGTAAGGGAGGGAATGAAGGTGGGAGTGAAAGTGGATAGAGAGAAAGGGGGCCGTAGTGGAGGGCTACGGAGTAATTTCAACCACCTGGGGATCTTTAACGTGCGCTGACATCGCACAGCACACGGACGCCTCTTCGTTTCGCCTCCATCGAATATATTTGCAGCTACTATATTTATGTAGGTGTCCACCACACAAAAATATCCTTTATAGAATGGGTTATGGTGATCTGTATACTATATTTGATATTAGGTTTTGATTCAGAGCTCGTTTCTCTAGGCAGTCATTTTTATAAATCCGGTTCTGCAATATGTTAAACATCAAACTCGGATGTATCTGCATTGTAGATGAAACTGCATGGTTCAAATTTTGATTTAGGAATAAAAAAAACATTTTGAGCAAAGTCGACAATCAGCGTAATGGCGTCGCTACACCTGCAAGGCAATCAGTGCATTCTTGATGATATTGTTACGTGTTTTGTACGCACGGGGGGTTTATTTACAGGGATCGGTCGAAACAGGACTGCGGCGAAGCGTACAAATGTCCCTCTGCCCTTGTTCTTTCTTCTTCGTCAATCTACCCGACCGTTCTTCTTCATCTTCCGTCGACGTTCTGCGAAGGTGCGTGACATTTTCCTCCTCGCAGACGAAGCCCGTCGGGCGAGTTACAGAGAACCCCTGGAATGAAATCGCTTGCGGCAGGCTACATGCAGCACCCGAGACTGCCGCAAGCGTCGACCATTCGCAGTTATGCGTGCTATGACGTACTTCAGGTCACTGATGCGTTTCAACACAACAAACGGTCCGGTGTAGTGTGACAGCAGTTTTTGACGAAAACCACACGTACGCAGAGGTGTCCACAACCACACATAGTCACCCGAACATAAGAAACTTGTTGGTGTAAGGCGTCGTAACGGTTCTTAGAACGTTCTTGTGAAGATAAAATTTGAACTCTGGGCAGCTAGCGGGCTTCTTCAGCTCTGCAGAGTGCGGTAGCAAGAGAAGGTTTGTCGTGAATGAAAAATGGCAGTATGGTGTCGAGGCCACAGCGAGGCGTGCCAGCTGAGAGAAGGTAGAAGGGACTGTAGCGTGTTGTCTCGTGTTGCGCTGTGTTATATGCATGAGTAATGAACGGTAGAACGCCATCCCAGTCCTTATAATTTGCAGCGACGTACATAGACAACCTGATGGTGAGCGGCCTATTCGTTCTACAACACGGTTCGTTTGGGGATGATATGGCGTGGAGTGGCGAAAAATGCAGGCGCTTGAGGCGAAGAAGTTCTTTGACAATTTCCGCTGTGAATTGGCGTCCACGGTAACTAATGATGACTGTAGGAGGGCCGTGCCGAAGAATGACGAATCGAAGTAAGAAATTAGATACATCAGACACAGTAGCGGATGGTATTGCGTCTGTCTCACAAGAGCGGGTTAAATAATCAACGCACACAACAATCCATCGGTTTCCTTTAGAGGACCGTAGAAAAGGTCCAAGAAGGTAAATGCCAACTTGTTCAAACGGGGCTGTAGGAAGTGTGACTGGCTGCAGGTTTCCATGTGCGCTTAAAGTCGACAGCTTAAAGCGCTGGTACTGCACACAGCTGGCTACATATCGCTCGATCGTTGAACGCATCTTCGGCCAGTAAAATCGCTGCTGTGTGCGGTGGAGTGTTCGGGCCACTCCCAGGCGACCACCCGTGGCGTCATCATGCATCATTTCTAGAACTGTGATGCGTAGGCGTTCCGGAACGACAAAAAGAATACGTGCTCCCAGAGGCGAAATTTTTCTTGTAAAGCACTCCTTCGCGAGTGCTACATGCGTTCTTCATAGGATCGTTGGCGGAATCAAACAGGGAGGTTACATTTTTGTCTTTGCGTTGGTCGGTTTGGAAAACTCGGAGATCGAGGAAGGTTTGTGAAATTGGAGCCAAATATTCAACGAAATTGTCTGAGTCGTTATCAGTCGTTTGAAGCGGCAAACGCGAAAGACAATCAGCATCTGGGTGTTTACAGCCGCTTGTATGCACCACAGTAAAATTAAACTCTTGTAGGCGTAAAGCCCATCGAGCGAGCCACCCACAGGGGTCACGAAGACTTACGAGCCAGCAAAGAGAATGGTGGTCGGTCACAATCGTGAAAGCATTCCCGTACAGATAGGAACAAAAGCCCTGTACAGCGAAAACAACGGCGAGACATTCTTGCTCCGTAACCGCGTAATTTCTTTTACATTTATTCAACGAGTGGCTGGCATACGCCATCACGTGCTGATCGCGTCCAAGGCGTTGTATAAGTACAGCGCCGATACCGATACCACTTGCGTCAGTGTGTACTTCAATTGGAGCTGATGGGAAGAAGTGGCGGAGGATTGGGTCCGGGGTCAAAAGAAACTTCAGATGACGGAAAGCTTAGTCACAATCGCTGGTCCAATTGAATGGTGCATTTTTATGCAGTAGACACGGGTGTGGGTAAGCGATGTTTTCAAAGCTTGGTATAAAGCGTCGAAAGTACGAGCATAGCCCCAAAAAGCTCTGCATCTCTTTTACTGATTTGGGCACGGTTAAACGTTTGACAGCTTCAATTTTCTTGAGATCTGGTCGAACATCTTCTTTGTTAACTAAGTGACCGAGGACAATTGTTTCACGATCGCCAAAATGACATTTCTTTATATTCAGTACAAGATCAGCTCGTTCGATGCAATCAAGTACGATATCCAGACGGCTGTTGTGCTCACTAAATGTTTTGCCAAAAATTACATCGTCCAAATAACAAACAATTTGCCTCTTTAGTCCATGGAGAACTGTATCCATAAACCGCTCGAATGTGGCAGCTGAATTACATAATCCAAAAGGCATAACGTTAAATTCATAAAGTCCGTCTGGTGTTACGAATGCCGTTTTTTCTTTATCTGCAATGTGCATGGTGATTTACCAGTAACCGGATCTCAAGTCAATGGAAGAAAAGTATGAAGCTGAGTGCAGACAGTCAATGCGTCATCTATACGTGGAAGCGGGTAGACATCTTTCTTCGTGATTGAATTTAAACGGCGGTAGTCAACACAAAACCTACAGGTGCCATCTTTCTTTTTAACAAGGATAACTGGAGCTGCCGAAGGACTACAGGACTCTCGAATAATGCTGCGCTTTAGCATGTCTTGAACTTGCTCATCTATTACCTTACGTTCAGTTGCTGAGACTCGATAGGGCTTCTGACGTATTGGAGGTGCGCACCTGGTGTTGATCGTGTGATGAATACGACTGGTAGGCAGTGGCATTGAGTCATCCTTGGCAAAGTCGAACACTGTTACGTGTTCCGGTAATAGTTCCACTAGATTACGACGCTTAGTTGTAGAAAGAGACTTACTAATCGTAGCCGTAACTTGGGTCTCCATGCTTGGTCGCACTTGCTGTTCAGTGACAGAGCTGTTTAATGCCGCGAGGGAACCGGATATGCCTTCCCCGAAACGGGCGAGTTTTGGGCGCCGAGGCAACACAGTTGGCTCTTCAGAGTGTTTCACTGTCCACAGCTCAGTGCGGCCTCTAGTCACGGGAACGACGCAACGAGGCACAATGATACTCTTCTTAGAGCAAGTGAATCTCTTAGGTTCTACTATACCTTCAAAAGATTTGCACTGGTTGCGAATAGAGAAAACCCGCACGAATGCTGAAGATAACGCTGGCACAATTGTGTCTTCTTCCACAGGAAATGCTCCAAAATCAAGTGTCGAGTCATCCACAAGAACCGAAAGTAGTGAAGGATTCAAAGCAATCTCTCCCGTACCACAGTTTAAGTTGCACCACACTCTCGCAGAAAATCAATCCGAAGAATCACATCACGCGTTCACCGAGGCAGCACTGCAAATTATACTCTAAACTTGAGGCCGCCAATAACAACATCAGAAGCACGCACACCAAGAGGAACTAAAGGTTCACCACCGACACCACGGAATAACACTGCACGGTTACCACTGAACATTACTTTTCTACCTAAACGGTTTTTAAAACTCAAACTCACAACAGATACTGTAGCACCAGTATCCACAAGAGCCATTGTTTTCACACCATCAACAAACATTTCCAATTTGTTCTTTAACACAAACGCAGGTAGAGATATGGATGTCATCGACTCGCCGGCAGCCTCACCTCCATCGGCCGCGCCTCCTAGTTTCCCTGAGGAGTAGGGGAAGAACGACGTCGAGGGGAAGGTGACCTGCGTGGGCGCTGGGGTGGCGGCGTCACACTACGATCAGATGCAGGAGATGAATTCCGCAAATATGTCGAATGGTATGAGCCCCAAGTATACATAGTCGGATATCGCTGTTGTTCGGTCTGCAGCCGTCCGTGAATGTTCTCGTGGGGTCGGTAGTCTTGGACAGTTGGAAAACGGCGACGGCAGTATCTAGCGATATTGATCTCGCTTGTAAAGGTAGCCCATGTGCTTAATAAATCCTCATGATTATCGAACCAGTCGAAGGCAGTGGCGGCAAGGAAGAACACCACGTCAGCCAGCTTAGTAGCGGCGTTCCAGCGATTGTATTTACTCACTCTTTCGTAGTGTTTCAGCCACTCATCAACGTCCTCCTTAGGTTTTCCAGAGAATGTACGCGGCTCTCGATAATGGGCCAGTTGTCCGCCTGGATGATCCTGGCTGCTCGGTGCTGCCGTCTTCAGTCATGTCTGATGGCATCGGTGGTGAGCCAGCCAGTCTATGGCTTCTTCGGTAGATGAAACGCTCCGTGGTCGCTACGCAGCACATCCACCAAGATGTTGCGTGCTTTGTACGCACGGAGGGGTTATTTTACAGGGATCGGTCCAAACAGGACTGCGGCGAAGCGTACAAACGTACCACTGCCCTTCTTCTTTCTTCTTCACCGATCTACCCGACCGTTCTTCTTCATCTTCCGTCGATGTTCTGCGAAGGCGCGTGACAATATTTATATTTAATAAAATAGTCTAACTTTGGTTTTATTCGAGGTTAACAGTGATGCGCCCAAAGTGTAATATTAGGTGTCAACGTGTTTATTGTTCGCGCTTTTATTTTTCTTTCCAATAAACTGGACATCACTCTGAGCTACAATATTGAGCGTTAAACTAAGTATTTAACGCTTTTCACCTTCGCAATCCCGCACTTGTTCTGAAACCTTATGAAACATGTGTGCCATGAAGTGGAGGAGGAGGAGGAGGAGGAGGAGGAGGAGGAGGAGGAGGAGGAGGAGGAGGAGGAGGAGGAGGAGGAGGAGGAGGAGGAGGAAACAACTTTATTTACCGCATTACTAAGCGTCAAGAATGTCCTGGGCTAGGGTCACCAAGACCAACGGATCTCTTCCGAGGCTAGCCAAGCCCGTCATGTTAGGGGAGGAGGATGGGGAAATTGAGGTAATTGAATTGCGACAGGGCATTAAACCATGCAATGTTCTAAGTTGGCAAGTACTTAACAGGTCTCTTTAACATATGATGTCCATCTTAACCAAGCAAATCAAATATGTCTGCATGGCCTTAGAGTACCATGCCTGAATCTGGATGTGATGATCCTGACCGGTTTCGTTTTCCATTTCCTTCCACCCGGATTAAGAAGCTAAAACTGAATTATCCGTCCCAGTCGGATGTTGCTTCTGTCCCCTGATGTCGCACAATCCTTTGGACTATAAGTGCGTGGACTTGTCAGCTGCCACCTTCTAAGAGTCACGTTTATAATTTTTCAATTGTAAAACCCTTGCCGCACTTTCTGAAGAACATGAACTGTAAAGCGGTCGTGTTTGATGTTTGGTCCCCACAAAAATGGTTCATAGTTGGAGCCACTAACATAAATGACAGTCATATTAAACAGACTAAACTTTATTCCCAAACATAGAGCTAAGAAGTATCGGATGGTAATGGTATTATTCTTAAATTATGAAAAGCTAAATGACGCTTTGGTGGCTTTGTGCCATAAGAAAAATCTTTAGGTTAGTTTGCATTTTCACAGTCCTACGGCCACATCTCATTTATACACCTAATCAGTGCGCAAAATCTTGTTATATTGTCTCAAGGCAATCAGAGGGGGCATATCATTCTTATTCATCAAACAAGTCGAAAGCATACCTGTCTCTTATCTATGTAACTACTCTCGTTTCTTGAACACGGGTGCGGTATGCTTTGGGAAAAATTAATTCAGGAATGAGCATGGCCATATCATAAATAAACCGCAAGTATCTAGAAAACACGAAACAATGGGCGACCTATGGAAGTGACACTGAATGAATGAAGTTGGGGTCACAACAGCGTGAGGCTATAACATGTAGAAGTGATAGTCGTAGCATGTGTATGGGCAGCAGAAGCGTAGCTTGAAAATGCTTGCTGGCAGTTATTTTCAGTTTAATTGTTTCTTTCTGTCTAAAAACTGCAGCTTTCACAAATCCAGATATGCAAAGCTGCGTCCTGGGCATAAAACGCATAGCATAGCATAGGAATGCTTGTATACCAAAACGTTTGAACCATCTCTTCACCACCGACAAGTTTTAACCTTTCGACACAGACACCCCCGACAGCGCATACAGTAACTCTACGGTGCACGACAAATGACATATCATTGCAGTTAATAAGGGCATCTGTTCGCTACATCGAGAAAATAATTCATTCGTCACCTTTTCACTTTCCATATAGCGCATGCCTTTCAGATGTTAACATATTGGAATTTGTTACCTGAAATTCACTCTAGGGAATTCCACAAGAGAAAACATTACATCATGGGAAAAGGCCAGATATCTGACGCTACATGATGTGAGCTGTAAAGCGGCTGAGAAAAGCGCCAGCTTTTTTGGCTACAGCAGCTTCACGCAACAGAGGTACAAGCTCGCAGCTGCTGGGGTTTACGCCAAAATGCAAGTGCTCCCATAGAAGGGGGGACAATACACGTTCAGTTAGATGAGCTGCTAAACAAGAGACCCTTTAAGGAACCACTGCACATATAGTGCCTTATGGCTGTGTCTTCTCACTAAGTAACAACGTCTGTGCATGGACGTAGCTCATAGTGCTATATTCTCATTTGATATGACAATATTTGCTCGTCTACGTAGCTCCTAGTGTAACTCCCACAGCGCAATTATATGCAACAGCAACAGCGTGCTGTAAGAATACCATCTGATAAGGAAGCCCAAAAAATAGCAACTTTTTTTCTTTAATCATTTCAAACAGATAATGGTTTCAAGCTAAAGCTATATCGAGATAGTTTGAAAAGAACAGATAATAGTAAACAATTTCATGTCAGTTTGTAGTGCCCCACGGCATATTTGGGCGTTTCGAGCCTGCAAAAGCGTCCACAGCCCCCTTGCACTGTGTTTTGCCCTAGAATTCTATTCCAAGAAAGTTAGCTCACTGCAAGCAATAACCTCTAGCAATAACCTCAGAAAGCTGTACGACTACACATCTACATGAAAGCCATTGTTGATAGTACGCGCTGTGCAGTCTTATGCAAGTAACCGACTAGCATTACACCGGTCGCATGAAGATATGATGCACAATGAAAAGTGTTGCACTTTGGGTAAATCAACAAAGCAATAGTTACACAAGCGTATAACTAAGTTCCGGCTAATATTAAATTGCCACTATTTTTTACTACAATGATTCTCATTTCCTCTAGAAGAAGACAACTTTTACACTGCTTGGAGCATACATGCACATTTGCTCCACTGAATATCTTAACTTCCATTCAGTGCTTGTGTTATTTCTTCCGTCACATGCAACCTGTTTCAAGGAACGCGATAACATTAAAAGGTACGATAGAACAAATCTTTACTAGCTGAATGACGCAATACAGGGCACGTTGAAAACTAGAAAGAAAGGAGCGAATATTACATATCATTTACGGCATGCGTGAACTGGGGCAGCAGGGAGTTAAACGAAAAAAAGCTTCATAAAAGTTTGTAGTGTATTTCGGTAAATTATCTCCAAATGCATTATCTTCAAATGCAAACGCCGTGCGACGTAAAATTTTTGTCAAAAGTTCCGAAACTAAATTATTTCGCTCACAGCCGCAGAACGAAACCATTTTGGCGCAATTCAGCATTAAAGGGCTGTGAAATGCTATTTGAGAGTCTATTGACCTGATAGAGAATATGTCTAAGCATTTAAATGCCCGTAGAACGTAAATTATGCCGTCACAACTTCATTTTGCGTCTCAGACGAAAACTTTGGTTTCCGAAATTTTTACCAAGACTGTACGTACTTAAAAAATCTAGCGCACGCATCAGCTGAAGCCAATATGCATTTATTTCTGCTGCTGGGCAAATCGATGCTGTGGGCATAACGATACATTTAGGGAGATAGCATTTTGCCTTCACTGGTATTCTGCTTTCGCGCGCATTTTCATAAGTACTCGATAGTAAACGAAATATAGAACGGTGGTAGCATGTCTGGGCGCCTGTTTTTTATTTTGCCGACATGATCTCCAAAGAAGTGAATATAGAGTATAGTGCTCGGTTGGCCACATGTAGCAGTGCGCTTTCGTACAAACGTACGGAGAGAATAAAGCATACTCATTGTACGCTACAGAGAGGACTACCGGACTGCGCACCAAAAGCCGAGACAGAGCTTCGGTGCCTCGACCACCACAGGTGATTTTTGGAACATATGCATGATCCTAGCTTAATGCAGCAAATTGCTTTTTTTAAACGCCTTAAAGTTTATATGGTGAACTGTGTACTTGTACAAGCCTAATTGCGTTAGCGCATATGTTTTATATTTTGTGTAAACTAAGCTCCTGAGCTTTTTGAAGCCAGTTTCAAAACGCGCTGTTTCAATCTATAGGGACAATTGAAAGATGCACCCGTAGCACTGTGCAAGTCTCTGCTCTTACTGACCCGAAAGTTCAAGGTTTACGTCGAACTACACATGGCCGTTATTAGCGGCTGGTCCCACATGCAAAAGCTAATTCATCAAACATGTCGTCGAGAGCATCGATGTATGCGACGGCTTTTCCTTTGTTCCTGTGCTGATACACATCGCTGACATTTTTGACTAATACATTGTTTTTGGAAGTGGTAGACACCCCCGACAACACCTATAGCATGCATTCCAAGCAAAAAAAAGACAAATATTCTTTGACGAACTATTTAAACTTGTCGAAAGCCTGTTTACCCATAGATATCGTCAAAAATAGATTAGGGGTTATTTGGACTTGTTCGTCAAGAACCATGAGCGCTGTCATGCGTTAAGAGCTATAAAAATGTTCTCCATAATAGACTTGTCGGCTAATCCGTGATAGCGCCGTTATGAGTTAATATCTATCCTAAGAATATTTTTATGCGATCTCGTGTTCAAACTGACAAAATACGAGATCTGGGCGACAATACACTGCTATCCAGTATCCGGAGATTCTGGATAGGGTAAGGAACTGGTCACCATGCAGTGAGCGAATTTTCGGATCGCGCGAGGATGTTAATAATCATAAATATTTATTTCCGGTTACATTAATACAAACTATCCTCGCACCGCTTAAGCACCACCCTGCTTTAGTGCGGCACAGACAGGGTACAACAAACGCACATGAATGGTAGTACATAGCAAAATATGCATATGTGGTTAGAATACTATTTCCTTTGAGTAAACAACGATATTTCTGTCAGTGAACTACAAAAAAACATATAAACACACTGATAAAGAACAAAAATCGATAACTAACATTCCTTTAAAACACTCTAGGCGCAAATTCTTGATTGCTGAGGCCAACAACCACCCTGTGCTGATTACTCGCCCGGATGCCTTACAGGAAGGCGATATTAGGGCAGTCAAAAGTGAGTTCCAAATGTGCGACGGTTTGTGTAGAGGAAGGAGGCAGAGATGGGTTGCAATCACGGCTTCGACGGTGGACAATGGCTTGACTACGTTTAGGCATGAGGCCGTATAGTTCAGTTATACAGCATCAATAGAGCGTGCCTATTTGGCGCACCCTAGCTATGGGGTGCGCTCTAGGCAGATCAGCCCCGTTTATAGCCGACTGGAAGGCTAGGTGTCTCGCAGCTTAGTCTGTTGGAGACAGCGGTGGCTCGTGCGTCCTACATGAGGCCGCAGGCAGCATTCGCCAACTTCGTGCAGCTGGCGAACTGATTACAGGCGCAAGAGATCTCTTGCGCTTGTCTCATAGCAGTGCCAAAGTGCCATTCGAGGTTTTTGGCCTTTTGTTTGAAGAAGAAGATCATGCCTATTCAAGTCCTTTTACTTTTTGGTTCTGCGTTTGTATGCGTCCTGTCTTTCCTCCGTCCGGGTCTTATTAGCGCAGCTTTTTATTGCATTGAACTATGAACCAACTAGCCCGACAAGTTTTACTGATTACCTGCACCAAGTCTTGGAGCTGTGTGTGCATTTGACGCAACATGCGGTCGACGTTTTTCGGCGCTTCGCCATTTTGGTCGCAATAGGCCGCGATCGTGTAAATAAACAGATTCACAAAGCGCTATCATAGCTTCGCGCAGCCCTCTCGCACAGCGGGCCTTTTGGCGGCGGTCACAACTGGAACCAGCCAAAACATTTCTAGTCGGCCTAAAAGCTCTCAGGAAGACTACATGTAATTTTAACCCCTCGCATTTTACAAGCTGACCTCCGGAAGGACGCGGGGTGCAGTCAGCCGTCAATTACAATAATATCGTCATCGCCATAATCAATGAATTTGCGAGGGCTGTCTTCGCCGCCATTACTCGTTTTCGCACCGCTCCCGCGACTTGCTGGCGCTGCATGATGGAGCCGTTGGTTTGCCCCAGCTGCTGCTGCCGCAACTCTTCAGGCATATTCATCAATTCTGTGTACATATCCATGATATCCCGGACGAGCGCCCACTTGTCAAGCCCAACGAGAGACGCGCACGTTCTAAGACCAGTTTATTCAGCCATACGACTCGCTCTTCCAGTCTTTCCGCACACTTTCCACCACACTCGGGCCATTTATTCCTCCTCCAGGCAACCACAGTCAAAATGATCGCCCATCGCACGTTAGGTTACCTACACCATAATGTTTTCGCTGCGTCTCCTTCTTAGAAACTTCTTTTATACAAAAGTCTAATTTGATAGAAATGAGAATAAACCACTCCAGTCTGAAATTCAAGCACTAAAATTTTGGTTATCTGGTTACTTCACTTAAAATGATAAAACATCACTGCACTCTCTTCATATGTTCTTGTTATAACCGTGCTGCCAGTATCATCATCATCATCATCATCAGCCTGACTATACCCACCGCAGAGCGAAGGCCTCTCCTACATTCTTCCAATTATCCCGATCCTATACGAGCTGCATCCACTTGACCCCTGCGAACTTCTTAACCTCATACACCCACCTAATTTCCTGCCGTCCCCTTCTAGGCTTTCCTTCCCTTGGAATCCAGTTTGTGGCCCCAAGCGACCATCGGTTATCCTTTCTTCGCGCTACATGTCCTGCCCATGCCCATTTCTTCTTCTTGATTTGCATTAGAATTTCAGTGACTTGAGTTATTTCTCTTACCCACTCTGCACGTTCCCTGAATCGCAACCATATCCTTGCCATTTTTCTTTCCATGGCCCTCTGCGTTGTCCTCAACTTAAGTAGAACCCTTAATGTTAGCTTCCACGTTTCAGCCCCATAAGGAAGATGCAACTGTTGATACTTTCCTCCTGAGCGATACCGGTAAGCTGCTGGTCATAATCTGGGAGTGCTTGCCAAATGAGCTCCATCCCAGTCTTATTCTCCTTGTTATTTCCCTTTCTAGGCCCGGATCTGCGGTTACTACCTGTCCTAAATATATATATTCGCCTGCTACTTCCAGTGCTTCGCTACCTAACATAAACTGCCAGTATAACATCAATGCAATTCGATCTATCTCTTCCGTTCTTAGAATCCTACCGAAATCCCTTTTATTTAAACATTTTTCGTAACCTTTACCGCAACTCGTGATGAATTCGCTCTTCAGCCTTGTTATATATCTGAAGATGTTGACAACCGTTTCAAAGTTGGTAGCGTGCCCTGTCATACTAAATCATTTCTTTACTCTTTTATACCCCAAACTTCGAAGGATTGGATTTGCCTTCCTACCGATATCGGTTTTGGTTATGATGACACTCTAATGACAAGTCCTTCAGGTAACATTGTATAATTAGGAGTCACCATGTCTTACCATGTTTTGTTTGTTATTTTAATTGTGCACTAGTGCTTCGTCCATGCCTACTCCTATCTGTAACGCTTCAGCCCAAGATGAAATAAATAAATACTAAGATCTTAGCGACCACCCTTATCAAGCACCTAAGTTTGGTTATAAACGGTGTGGCTTTGGAACATCCCTACATTCTATGTGATTTGAAGACAAGGGGGAGCCCTCTCTCAGTACAACTTTATTTTTTCGACACAATTTCATCAGTCGTTTGATGAAGAAGAAAAATAGTAGCTGTAGGTTGGAATGAGGATCCTCAATAGTCATTTGTTACAGTAAAAGCGAGGGATGTATAGGGACCGGACAGCTGAACGGGTGGCGCCGCCTCTCGGCGCATCGCTCAATCGCTGGAATGCGCCGGCCCCAGCCGGAGCATTGGAGCGTTCTGTTTGTCGTTGGTCTGTGTGGAAATTGGAAATCCTAAGGTTTAGAAGACGTTGTGCGTGAATATATCCTCAAGAGAGCAGAAAGTTGGGCTAGTTGTGTGAATATGTCCAGTGAAACGAAGTCTGGCCAAACAAGGCTAGCGAAACGTGGTGCGTTGTTGGCTGCACTGGCAGCTACGCAAACTCGTCCGGCGCTTTTAAGTCGATTCATTTCATAGGTTTCCACTCAAGCATGAGTGGCGGGTGACCTAAGCATGGTTCTTTGAAAGACAGAGGCACGAATCTACGTATTTGGTTACTGTGTGGTCATGGAAAGTGCCGAATTTTAAAAATTCCGCTTCCTACCGGATGCTTTGTGCCTTCTGTTCCCCAGGAGTGACGGCACGAGAGGCTCGGAGTCGAAGCCGCACTCCTTCATCTGTAGTCACTTTATTGACAATTGGAAAGTGAAGGAACACAACAGCGTAAGTAACAACGCTAGCATTACCCCGCCTGTGATCAAGAAAACCCTAGCACGGAAAATGAAAAGGCAGCTCCGCCATCGTCGTTCGGGCTGCGTTACGATCTTCAGTGATGAGCAGAGACAATGTTTGTGCAGCTACTTTCGCTGACATAGTCATAGATAATTTACTTTTTTCTCTTAGCAGAAAGAGCAGATAGGAGACATAAACAATTCCTATTACCATGATCTTGCCATTTTTCCTGTCTTCGCTTGTCAACCAATGAAAGTGTGCTGAGAGCTCTGCGTTAATACTCTTGGAATTTGTTAACATTTGTTTGTGGCATGTCTGTCTCGCCTAATAAAATAACTTATTTCAGAGCTCATTCAATACCGCATGGCGATAAAATCTGCTATCGGCTTCATATAAAAGTCCAACAAGAAAAAAAATAAAATTTGTGCAAACGAGCATAAACGTAGCATTTTTTTTTTTACTTTCGAAGGCCGTGTAGCAATTTTTTTTTAGCATTCACAGTGCACCTGACACGGGTTCACGTATTTTCTTAGCAGCGCCCCTTTCCTGGTTCTCCTAAATTGTTTCTTATTGGCGCTTCAGTGAACGTGAGATTTCCTGATTGTGGCGTAGTAAGACAAGACCATTTTACCTCTCTCAGAAATTGATTCTATGGTCAATGTAACAGATTTAGTGGCAGTCGACAAGCTGCAGTGTCAAAGTTGTGAAAGGAATGGCTTTCAGTTATCCGGATTCCTTTACGTGCAAATAGAAAACTATCTACATGGTATTGTCCCCTCACACTCATCAGGCATCGAGGTCAGGTATCGGCCCCGCAAGTTCGTGGTACGCTGAGAAAGGAGAACACCATAGCGAACTAGCCATCAGTGGGATTCATTTTAAAATAGAACGCTCTCTTAGTTTTCGGTGACTTATCTTACAACACATGACACGGTTAGTGTGTGTTTTTTCTATTGTATTTAACAGTTTGACGGTATTGCACTACTGCCTTCAAATGTTGAAGGCAGCTGCGGTCAATCGCATTGAATTTCCGGCGCTGAGAGGACACCTATATAAGCAAAAACCAAATAGTACCAAGATCTCTATGATAGCAGGCGTCCAAAAAATTAGGGCCGCTGATAGCAGAATTTATATTTTTTTTCTTTTCACAACTTCCGCAGCGTGTCGAGAGAAAGGTATTTATAGTATAATATTTTCTAAGTCAACTAATGTCGCAGCCCCGACGTGTTCAACAAGAGCATTGTCGTAAATGTAAAAATAATGCTGAGGGGGTATTACTCATTTGGCTTATATTATGATTAAGTTTGATAGTCTCAAGGCAGGGTTCAGTGAGCTAATGTAGCGTAATTGTCTAGGAAGTCCTGGAATTATATATCTGTTTGCTTTTACAACCATAAATAGGATCCTACTTTTGCCTTGCTTGTTTATTTTTCTCTTTTTCCAGCTCTCGTTGCAAGGTTGAAACTGGAATGTCATTTGGTATTATTCTACTCAGAATCGTTTCAGCCTAGCTATTATCAAAAAAGACAGGTGAAGCATCGTTTTCATTTTACATGAACATTGACCATTACCACTACCACTACTACGGCGCCACGGCTACACGGCTCGGCGGTATTTGATCTTCAGGCGAGTTTCGACTAGACCTAATATAAGATGAACGCGCAGTGCAGGCGCAATTCCCGTCTTCGAAATCGTCTTTACAAGCGCCTAACGAAGGTGTTCCTCGCGCGCGGCGAAATCCAACGCGCGGCATTTTCGACTATACAACAGAAATACCATGCGTCGGGTGGTCTAAAAAAAAAACAAAAACGATCCCGGAAGAACGGATGCTGCATTAGCGAATACACTAATCATTAGATACGCTATTTTTCATTTTAGCAGGGGCCCAAATTCTTTATGATGTGGCCTACATATATGCGTACTTGGGCCTCCCCAGAGGTCTACCCCTTGTTCCCCTACCCTGACGAGCCCTCTCATTACAGAACAGTTCACTCACGGCTGAATTCCGCAAGTAACTTCAAAGCTGTGTATAGATGTTGAGATACAGGTTATCGTTACAGAGCTGCGCGGCACTGAGCTTTCAGTGTTGGTCAAAGCTGCGTCGAGTGATACGGTTTCGACTTGAGAGCGGTATCATTCTGAATTCAACTACTGGTGACTTCGACCAGGCCACCAGATATTTCTTCATCACACCTTAGGCCACAGGAAGAAGAGAGTAGTAAAATCAGTGTTCACTGCATCGTGCTTTCCGCGTTTCGATGAATCAAGCGCCCAAACATCCATAGTTTAGGAGGCTGGTATTTCTGTCCTGTTCAGAAAACAATTCATTTCAAGTGGTTACTTATTTTACTTTCACCTATCTGGCCAAGGTATCTTCACTTGCTTTGGCGCTGAGTAGCTGTGGTGCTGCAATAGGAATTGCGAGATTGACAGAGTTATTGAGAACAAATCGCCTGTGGAAATACTCCGCGAGGCAGGTAACATGCCTATTGAGTCGGCCGCAGAAAATTAGTTATATTATGCGCAGCATAACTGTGGCGGTTTGTGCGGGTCGAAGTTCCATAGCAAAGAATAAACAGTGCGGGAACGACAAGATGCCGGATGGATAAACATGTATAAGACTTCGGTCTCTGCTGAGAGTTTAGTCCAATAGCGCAATAATAAGTAGGCAAGATGGTTCAATTATACGGTCACGAAAGCCAACAGAGAGCAGAAATGCCAAGAAGAGGTGTTAAATGTAGGATGAAAACAGCCTAAAATATACGCCACATCAGTGACGAACACCTAAGTACAAATGTCTTACAACTTAACATAAAAAAGCATTAAAGCATTGACCAAGGGTAAGGAGCGACCTGGTCCAGAAAGCAAAGGAAGAACAAGCAATGCTGGAGAGAATTTTGCGTTGAAAGCGCTATGAAAAGCTCTGAGAAGAGAGGAGCATAGTCGATTAAGACTCATTATTGCAGGGCAAAAAGCAGAAAAATATAGAATATCGTACAAGCGCTGACGGCAAAAAAAGACAGATGTTTTGTTTTCTTCTCCTTCCTAGGCTAATATTTGCAGGTCTTGTCATTTCTCTACGCTGTTTTGGTGTTGCTTTCTCAATGGACAGCATATGCTGATAAAAAAAATAAAACCTTAGGAACTGTGAGGATTAATATAAATCTGTTCTCTCATTTTTACTGTCTTCTTCCAGCGTTGTGTGCGTTTCAGTTACAGTATTGTATTCTAATAAATTCTAAAGACCGACAAACTAGAACTGGTATCCTACTGGAGGACATGAAGAATGATACGAAATCCCTGATGTCCGAAAAACAAAAAGAAATATGCAGCCGTTTTAAATGAAAGGCGCCGGAGCCCACAACAAATAGAAATAAGAGAAGCTGACAAAAAGCGTGAGAAGTCGGGAAATGTGACCAGTTTCCGACTGAGGAAAGCAATTGGGACGCAGTCTACTTGGGCAGATTCCATTTGAATGGTCTCTCTGGTGAGGTGTTTGGCGTTTTTTTTCGATAAGGATATGATAAAGGACGGCAAGGTCAGCAGAACACTCGGTTTATATTCTTCCTGTATGCCCTCAGACTGTAAAATAAATGGAAATTAAGGATTATAGAAGCGAATAGCCTTTGGAGTGCTCAGAAGCCAAAGCCGTAGAAAAAAGGAAGAAATGACCGACCTCTCAAGAGGGGACCAAAAGTAGCGACAGAGCATGCGAGCAAGCCATGCCCAAAAACATGAAACGAGCTGTTAGGGAAAAAAAATGGTTCAACGATAAGCGGCGAAAAACTTGAAAGCCGAGATATGAAATAGAAAATCTACTCTATTCAAGAAAAAAATTTATTGTGGCAAGTAAAACCCTAGCAGATTATGCGATAATCAACTGCTTACACTGGCTCGCCACTGGTTGTGCAGTGCGGTCATGGTACATTTGCGTTCCTTCTGTCAGGCATGTTATTGGCGCTAGATGTTACGGGGAGGCAATAGATGACTTGCCCGAATTCTATCAAAATTTCAGAAACATAACGAATATAGAGGATAGTAGTGTGTCTTCTTTAAGAAGGGAAGTTTTGGTTGAATCCAGACATGACGGCCGGCTTACTGTTTGTCAGGACAAAACACTTCAAATATTCATGTCGCTTTGTTTCACGGATAGCGAAACATATTTTACCTGGCGAATGCAAATATGTGCCGCAGCGGGTTGCAACGCAGCAATTAATGTGTGACAAAAGAATGCCAAGAATAGAAAGAACGGAGACGCGCCCATGGAGGTTCTCGGAGTCTCTAAAGAGCGAACGGGCGCGTGTCTTCTCTAGGATCTGTCACTGCCCTAGCGAGGCGGTAGCACGCTATGGCCAGAGTTACCAAATCGCGAACGTTATCAACGTAGCTAGCGAATGATTTCTTGCCACTGATGGCAACTACCTGGCCCCGGTGAGCTCATGGAGCAAACAATGAGAAGGGTACTTATGCAAAGCAATGTCAAAGAGGCCAGTCTGATCTGTAAGGAAGAGCACCGGGTGTTTCTCTCATTTTCTTGAAGCTTCGGACATCATTCGTACGAGGTTTTGGTCGGAGGCAAGATTGGTTTACTAAAGGCAAGTCTCAAGGGAACATAAGGTTTGCGTCGATGGAGCCCACCCTTACTAGATGTCGAAACTCCCCAGTTGTGTAAGGACCAAAGACTGCGTATTGAGGCATATAGATAATGCAACACGCTTCTTTTGCAGTAAACAATGGGTAGGAGCCAAGGTAGTAGTGGACGTTTTCGTGGATGACCTTAAGATATTTGCTGTTTCGAGTTTGGAAAATGACAGCAGCCGGCGAGGCTGTCTATAATATTGTGTAGTTTTATATAGTTTGTAGATGAAGCATCTAAATCGGTAGCGGTGACTGCTATAAGTAGCAAGATGCAGGAGTAACTGTGAGTGTCTACTATTAGTTTTCATGACTCTAGATGAGTTTTCAAAAACATATTTGCAGCTTTAAATGGCTGGTGCATAAAGTTTCACTTCTTGGCGCGGCAGGAAGTTCAATTTTTCGGATTCAGTACATGTTAAAAACCGACATGTTTCGTACATTTTAGTGTCTTCCACTCTAGCATCCCTTACAGATATAGAAATGTCAGGATGATAAATGATACGAACTAAACACAGCTATCCTGGCCTGAAGTTGCCATTAAGCTTTCTTTCTTAAAACGCGAGTAAGCTAAAATAAAATGTTTATCTGCACAGATTTCCCGCGTGCAAAATAACTCCATTATTTTCATGCGAAGTCCAGGCACTTCCTTCAAGCGCGAAACACACGTGCCGGAATTATAGTGAGTAGTTATATGCGTTGAAATTATCCTGGTTGCCAGAGAGGCCTGGACAGCCCTGAACAACCTCTTGAGAAATATCGCAAAACGTCTTATAGTAAGAAGCAACATAAAATGAATATATAAACAAGAAAATGTTAAAGTAGATAATAGATAAAATACTAAGCACGAACGTCATTCAGCACGTTCGACGCATGAAAAATGTCGACTTATTCGCGTTTTAGGCACCGGGCATGTCACTTCTTCCTCATCGTTATCCACGCACAAAAGTATGGTACCGGTGCTAAAACAATGATATATAATTCCTGTGGCTTAGGTTGAGCGGAACCACAGGATCTTGAGCTGCATAATGTAGATGGTGGAAGAGGAATAGTCTTGTGGGTTACGTCAGTCACCTGAAAGAGCTGCTGTAAGGTCTACTTAAGAGAACCGGTACTTCTCAGAGAGACGAATGCGTTAGGTGAGAGTCCGCAGGAAGCTGATTAGGCTTGCAGAAAAAATTCTATCCCAAGAGTTATCGTCATCAAAACCGCTTCAAGGAGTTGACTTGTCTGTATATAACGCTTAAGTTAATTGGGAACTGAAACTGGTATTGCCAAAGTAACTTCTGTGTAAAGATCCCGAAAGCACCCTGATTGTAAGTAAAATTTTGGATAAATAAGCACGAAACGAAACACCCGCTTCTTACACAGTGGCGGCTGTATTAACCTTCTGCATTCTAGCATATATCATTCCCCGGAAAACTTAAAGAATAATCTCGGCGCAATTTACATTACCTTGAGCGGGCACTTGAAATACCGAGAAACGCTGTAAATAAATATATCATAGTATACAATGAGTTTTACTCGTGATTATGGACCTGAAGTTCAACGATTCGGCTGCTATTATTTTCTATCATATTGAACTGCAAATATTTGGGAAACAACCGCAATTATGTAATGCGGGGACCTTTTCTTCTCCTCTAGAAAGCAACAGGCGCCCAAAATGTGAAATGTATATCCGGAACCAGAATGGCAGAATTTCGCCGCCGGAAGACTGCACAAACTTTTACGAGACACATTGCCGTCGACAAGTTCATACACCCTGATCTTCATCTTGTCTGACTCCTACAGAAAGCTAAAATTTAATAAACGCCGTCTTCAATAAAATGACTTTGTTTGCCTGACAAAGTTTTTAACGCTATATCGGGAAGAGAACCAAAATAAAAATAGAGTGCTCCAAGGTATGCACTCTATATCAGCATGTTGTGCCGTGCTATAATGGATATTTAAATTATAGGTGAAGAAAATCTAGTTTATATAAGTGGAATCCCCCTACAGCCCGGCATTCACTTTTTTCTCAGCAGTATATCACGTTCTGAGGGGCACTGTCGACTACAGTTTCAGTCAACCTTCTAACAATCAAAATCACAACTTGATATTGATGTGGGAATTATTGTAGCAATGTTTTCTAGTACATTGCTCTTCAAATATACTTGGAAACACTGCATTTCTACAGTGCTTCTATATAAAGTGACAATGAGCGAGAAAGGGCAAACATGGTGCTCAAACGCGACATTTGCTAATTAGAAAAACGTGATGACAGCATTCAATATTGAACGACATCAAGGAAAAAAAGAACAAAAGGATATCTCTTTTTCACAAAAAACCTGAAGCAAGTCGCTTGTGAAATGTTGTATTTGTTGCATTTATTTTTATTTCGTTATCTCTCTTTCAGGACCTGAATTCTGAAACCTTCGATGACCTTATAATCAGCTGGTAATAAATGTGACAGGAATTGACGGAAATGAACTATAAAGATGGAATTGGGGTGTGACATATGTTGTAAAAACCGAGTTCCTTAGAAACGTAAAGAACATAGAAGGTGCTGCTGGGAGCCAGTGCCATAGAACAAGACCGCAGCAAGACGACGAAAAGAATTAGTGGGAAAACAATTACAACGGTTCAACGCTTCTAAACCAACTATTGAATGAAAGCATTAGCTGCGGATGACCGAGCGTTCTTCTTCATCTCTTTTCCTTCTTCCTCAGCCCATATATAAAACGCCGCTTTAACTAAGCTTTATAGGGGTAACGTGAATGCCGGGGTCCTAGCAGGCTGATTCTGACATAACCGTCCCATGTGAAACGAGAGACCCAAGTTGGCAGCTCCTGCCGACCGCTTGAGTTGGTAGCCAAGCTCTCACTCTACTGCCACGTGAGGAGTGACATCACAGCGTCACGTGGGTAAGGCGCGGCTACCGGCCGAGCTACGCTGAAGCTGAAAACATAGAGTAGTATTGCTTTCGCAATAGAAAGAACGCGTGGTGCATGGAGAACGTTCCACGTGGAGAAGGTAGCACGTGCAGAAAGAGACAACAGAACGGGTAGGTCGGGGACAAAACATTCTGCTGTGTGTGTCGGCGGCAATGCGCGTGACCAGGCTTGGGCCTCTGCCGCAGGCATCCGGGCCTCTAAAACTGGACAGATAATCATTCTAAGTCCCCAAGCGCATCGGCCTGATGTTGCTACACTTAGGCGAAAGCTTTTCTCGGAACCTCCCCGAATAGCGTCTGTTGTGACGTGGCCACTACACAAGTGACCAAAGTCAAGCTGCTCAAATCTCCACCATACGCTGCTCCGGCTGTCATAGGTACGCGAACAAGACGCCTAACTGACGTCTCCAGGCTGCAGCCTAGAGGCCTGTTGCAGGCGCTGCCGTTTACCCGGCACCTCGATTCGGGACGCAGCTAAAACCATACAGGCCTGCCGATTACCCGGCACCTCGATTAGGGACGCAGCTAAAACCATCGACTCTGCCGAAGCCTAGCGACACCTCTCCGCCGGGCGCATCATTATTCAGAAGGTAATTGATGAGCTCAAACAACAGACGATGCACGGAAAAGACACAAGGGCAGGCGTTATTTAGCGCGGCAGATATCCTATAAAATCACATTCCGTCCAGCCCCGGTAAGGTGGCCAACAAGGCGTACAAACGCACAATACTTGCCGCCGCCTCATGTGGTAATTTCTTACGTGCAGTCCCAGCACCTAACAATTGTTTGCCTATGTTTATGTTTCGGCTTTCCTTTTCATGATTCCTTTCTGCTGAAAAATATTGGCCACAACGCAGATTTAACGTGAGTTGTGCGGTGATTTGGAAATTGCGGATTGTTTGTCCATGTTTTCAAGCGAAAGCTTCCCTCGCCATGTAAAGCCAAGGTTACCGTCTGTAGCCAGAGTCGATACTGTGAATGCGCTGCAGCCATGGCAACCAGCTGCGCCATTCTACAATACAATATGAAATTGACTATTCAGTCAGTTGTATCACGTTCGCCGAAAATATCCTTTAGTTAGGCTGAATAGTGCGGTCACAAAACCAAGAAAAATTTTAATAAAAGGACAAAATTCGATTTTTTTTGTCTAATGAAACATCGGGCCCTTATATTCATTTATAACTGTTATATTGTTTAGATTTTCGTCAAACTAGCTGAATTGAAAAGTTAAGAATAGCCGGAGAGCTGCTAGACAGATAAGATATAGGGGAAATAACATCGGGTCTACTAGTCAGGGTTCAATCCAGTACATTGGCAATTTTACCGGTTAATCGCAATGATACGTCCGCATATGCTATCGAGCCAATCCTGACCATTTATGCAAACATTCACCACACCACATATAGACGATAATGGGGGCAAAATAGTAATGCCGAAGCGGCAAGAATTGCTATGAAAATGAAATCGCTGAGTGAAAAAACTAGAGATCCATAAAATCGCACAGTACATATTGCCGCGAACCATACAAATGTTTATTACCTTTTTTCGGCTGCCATCGTCAAGTGACATAATCACTTGAGTAGAGCGTATGAATGAATTCTGTATTGTTTACTTGTTTATTTTGGTCAGCGCGAGACGCGAATTTATCATTTTCTTTGTTACGGCAGATGATTAGAGATGTTCGTCGATGGATTTTAGCCACTAGCTTGTATTTCTACAATGTTCCCGGTTATGCTAGTCTCCGTTCGCGGTTTTATTTAGATGTTTCTGCGTTGCTTTTAATTGAGCGCTGACGAGTGAAATGGGCATTCTTTGTTCGGCGATCTTCCAGCACGATTGTTGCTATCGCCGCCGCCGATTACTTAGTATTTTTGTGAGCGCAAGTCAGCCCCATAAAGAGTTGAGTTCAGTGCGATACCGTGTGTCTTCTCTTTTTCCGCCTACTGCCTTTTCACCACCACGTGACATCTGGTGAAGATACTGCCTTTCGTGTCTGGGTTTAGCTCTTAAATCGAAGACCACAGTCCTGTTCCTGTCACTCTGGGGGACCCGACAACTGGCCACCGAAAAAGCTACCGACTTCAAAGGTTCCAACCCGAGCACAGTCTTCTACCGGGCATTGTTCGGCCCCGAAAGACGTAAACTTTGCCACTGGCACAGTCACTAGCACCGGTTGTCTTCCTGCAGACCCGAAAGATCTCTCCCCCCCCCCATATTCCAAGGACTTCCCACTGAAGATGTGGAAGATTGCAGTGATCTTTTCGACCATGTGGGAGAATTCAATGGCTGGAACGACACTGTGAAACTCGGGCAAGTCTACTTTGCTCTTAAAGGGCCTGCCCGAGTTTGGTTCGAAAATCACGAGACTTCTTTGAAGGATTGGGAACATTCAGAGCGGAGTTTGTGTTGACCTTTGCAAGTTCTGTTCGAAAGAAAGAGCTCAGGCCCTTCGTCATATAAGAATTCAGCTCCCAAATGAGGCTGTTCTGGCATTGACGAGATGAGATCGGCGCGGCGTTCGTCTTTCTGCCGCGCCGATCCCGGCGTGCCAGAGAAGATGAAGATGAACTCGCTAATGCATGGTGTGAAACATCAGCTATTTTCAGGTCTCTTTGCCAGCCACCAAAGATTGTTAGTTCTGGAACAAAGCACAGAACATAGAAAATAATTTAAAAGCAAGGACGTGACTTTGAAACTGGCCTCTGTAAGCGCTGTCTGTAAGCCACTATGACACCACACCGATAAGCGAAGATAACCTCTGTAAGACGATTGGTCAAGTCGTTTGTGAAGAACTATGCCGACTCCTGACATCGCAAGCGGAGAATCAGGTTGCTTCTCTCACAGACGGCAAATTGAAGCCGACGAAAAAGACCGCGAGAAGACGGCGTTTTCTACACTATATGGCCTCTTGAAATTCAAGGTAATACCATTTGGCCTGTGCTCCACACCAGCCACTTTACAATGTGTAATGCACACTGTGCTGGCGGGCTTGAAGCGACATATTTGTCTTGTGTACTTCAATGGTGTCATCGCCTTCTCCTCCAGCTTTTATTACAACCTGAAAAGGCTTCAGAAAGTGCTAGAAGATATCCAGTCATCAGGACTTACTTAGAAGGCAGAGAAATGCCATTTCGCCTACGATTAACTGCGGTTGCTAGGTCACATTATTAGCAAGCATTGCGTTCATCCTAGATGTACATCAGGCCAAGCACCGCTAGTTTGTCCAGTCTAGGAAAGGGAGTACTTTATATGTTGGGGTTTATTTCAGGCTGGACTACTTCGGCGTTAGGCACGTGCGAACAAAACGATGTTCTGACTATGTCAGCCCGCATTCAGTCGCGTAGTGCTGTGTTTTCTCTATTTGGCTGTTCTAGCCTGTCTTCGTCTACAACTTGATTCCATCGGCGCGGAGGGATAGTGCAAGCCTGGAATTCTAGAGCGCTGAAGAATGCGCCCAGACATCCCCATGTTAAACAAAATGGACAACAGCACCCAGCCCTGTAGAGGGCCTCGACCAGTAAGTTCATTCATCCAGATCGCACATGTCCAATTACCCTGGTGGGATTTCGATCGAAAAAAAGCGCTCACATAATCATTAGTACGCTTGCCACACGAACTCAGTAGATCGGCCAAGATGTCATCAGGCGAAACGTTATCTTTAAGGTCTAATACCTGTGCAGGGCGGGCTTAGATTCTGTCGGATGATCGATCATTTCCTCTTTCAGCTGAACATGCAAGTCATGGGTCAATGCGGCCGGAACCTGAATATCGTGTGAGGGAAAAATATATTACTTCCCAAGTGTCGCTTTAGCTATCGGAGCCCGATATGGTACACCAGCTTTACAACGCACGGCGTGGGTGATATTGGTCGAAGATTGTCCCAAAACAGTGGCTTGCCTGTTTTAGGAATTGGACTGATGTCAGTGTGGCGTGATGTCAAAGCGGATCTTGTACGAGTGCGCCAGTCCTGCAAACTTCAGTCCAATAATTGGTGGGTGCAGTTTTTAGTTATCGTCCAGTTTCTGGAGCGTCTTGTACATAGACAATCCACCCAGGTGTTGCTCTCCTTCTCTGGCTCGCTAGCACCGCTAGGACGTCTCTTTCTATGATGCCGTCATCTAATTGGGAGCATTTGCTCTCACCGCGATAGTCGCTATATTGCGGACAGGGAACCATTAGTATATAGTGCCCCTACAAGGCTTCCATCAGAGAGGTGGTGTCTATACCTCCATATGTAGGATCATACTTACCACTGTGGGTGTTTCCTCTCGCTTTGGGCAGGTCAAGGGCACCGTGAAGATTTGAGCACGCTTAGGCTGTACCGATTGTTCCATGCAGGCGGGGGCAGAGACTGAGCTAATTGCAACCTGTAAGCGCATCCGCGTAGTGCTATGCCAAAATAGCCACCTAAGTTATGCGTTTCCGCAACTTTCGATTGTGTCGTTCTTTGCTCCACATTGGATTAAGTCTAATTCTCGCCTTCCACAGGTGCTGGAGGTGTGGACCGAGCTTAGGGGCTTTTCTTTTGCCTTTTACTGCAGAGATGATCTTCTTTATGTTTTCTGTAGCTGTACCACAGACTGAGGAGGTGAGAGTCGCACGCTGTCTTTTTGAGCTACTCTTTGTCGTCGGAAGGCATGCCAATTTCTTAGGCGCAGCTTGCTGGCAGAAGACGGCCCACACTTACTTGTATGGTCGTCTCAATGATTAAATGGTTGGTGATCGTTTTCTCTTCGAGTTTGAGACAAGTGCACGAGTATAGCGCTCGAACTGGCTTCAGGTCTGAGCTGTTCAAGCTGCTGCCCAGTCGATTGGGATGGCCGGTTTCAGTTAGGAGAGTGAATGTTTTGCGGACGATATTATGGCCAGAGTAAACGTCAGGTTCTTCTTGTTCTTCAATTCTTCCGCACCTCTCCAAGGTGCTCCTCGATTCGGCAGGCGACGTGCAGTTCACACACAAACACACAATGAGACGTAGGACGACGAACGTGCAGTAACAAAACGAAAATTAACTTTATATAACAAGAACCCGAAGCACACGTTAGAGAAAACTTATTTACATTAGACAGAGAGGCGACACACTTTACAAACAATACTGGGCGAAAGACTAACTGAAAACTGAGAGCATCGCTCTTTTAGAGCGCAGTTCTTTGGCGTCCGTTCCTGGGTTTCGCGTCGGCGTCGTCGTCGGCCTCGTAACTAGCTCCGCCCCCTTTCATCCCCCCAGCGCTAGCAGCAACCGACTGATACCGCTGGATGCCGCTGACGCCGCTAGAGAGTCAAGATAACGTGACTGCATAGAACACCGTCGCCGCCATGCAGAAAGAGGAGGGGAGGGTCCCCCCCTGTTCCTGTGTGGCGGATAGGGTGCTCTTCAGTTGCCGACGCGCCGGTTATTTCACGTAGACCCCGGCACGTCGACGAATACGTGACCACCTTCCCACGGCTAGACCTGGTTCTTGGCGCTGCGGAAGCGAGGGTATCATATTGTTTGCGTCGGCATCGGCGGCGTTGTCCCTGAAACCAACTCCGCAGCTGGGGTTGACTCACTATCGGCGTCAGCAGCATCAGTCAGTCGCTGCTATCTCTTCCCTCCTCCCTTTATCGCGTTGTCCGCTTGCTGCGCGCGCTTCTGCCCCCATCGTTTGCCGCTGGGTGTACACGCCGCCCCCCTTTCCCTCTTCCTGCGAGTCTCCGGTTGTCAAAGCGCCGGCTCGAACCTAATTCCTTTCTTCGCTCCTCCTCCAATGCAACCCCTGTGCGGTGGCAATCAGAGAGCCAGATCGGTGGCGGTGGATCTGTATATGTGCACCGCCCGAGCCGAAATTGCCGCTGCCGTTCGCCACTGCGAAATTATCTGCCAGTTCTTTCTGAGCCATGAGCGAGACGAAAAAATTCTGTGATAGCGCATGCATGTGTTGCTCGATTTCTTTGCCTCAATCTATGGAAAAGGTGAAACAGCTTATTTGCTGCTCTCAAATTTCGCATTAGGAAGTAACATAACCGTCGGTAATTTTTTTTACGACTTCTCAGTCGGGGCCTGCCTGCTACGCGGTCTTCTCCGAGCGAGAATCAAACCAAAGTCAGAACCAGAACCAGAACCGTCGATGGCTGCGCGGCGCGCTCTGATTGATTGATTTATAGGAAGGAAAAGGCGCGGTAACCGCCTCATTTGTTTTCTGTGGACACCTCAACAGCGCCGTAAGAGAAGGGAGGAAGGTGGGAGTGAAAGTGGAAAGAGAGAAATAGGAACCGTAGTGGAGGGCTACGGAGTAATTTCGACCACCTGGGGATCTTTAACGTGCGCTGACATCGCACAGCACACGGACGCCTCTTCGTTTCGCCTCCATCGAAACGCAGCCGCCGAGGTCGGGTTCGAACCCGGGTACTCCAGCACAGTAGTCGGGCGTCTTACCACTGCACCACCCCGGCGGGGCGCGGCGCGCTCTTAAATAGCCAACGCAGAAGCTTCTAGACGCGGACAGTGGGGTTGGGAGACCTGCGAAGCGACACTTTCACCACCCCACGAAAGGGCACGCCGCAAGGATCCGTAATCTCACCAGTGCTCTTCAACATTGCGATGATCGGACTGGCCAGAAAACTCAGCAAGATCGATGGCATCCAGCACGCAATGTATGCCGACGACATTACGGTCTGGACGAAACGAGGCTCGCTAGGACAAAAGCAAGAGAGACTGCAGGAAGCAGCAACATGTGTAGAAGAGTACGTGAGAGAAAGGGGCCTAGCCTGTGCCACGGAGAAGTCGGAACTTCTTAGGGTAGGGTCCAACCCCACCAAGGTGGACCTGACAGTAAGGTTACAAGGCCAAAATATACCGGAAAGGGACATGATACGCATCCTAGGCATGTGGATCCAAGGAAGCAGAAGATGTACCCACACAATCAGTCTACTCAAGACGTCAACAGAACAAGTAAGCCGCATGATAAAGAGGGTATCGCAGAACAGAAGCGGGATGAAGGAAAGCGACACGATCAAGCTCGTCAAAAGCCTGATAGTCAGCAGAGTCACGTACTCGTTGCCATACCACCGCATGACCAAGAAGGACAAAGAACAGACGGAGGCGCTGCTAAGAATAGCGTACAAGACGGCACTCCACCTACCAAAAAACACATCAAATGAAAAGCTGCTACAAATGGGCCTAAACAACACATTCGAAGAACTAACGGACGCCCAGCTAAGTGTGCAAATAGTCAGGCTCCAACAGACGGTCACCGGCCAAAAGCTCCTAGAGAGATTAGGACACGACGTAGAAGGGATCGTAGATAAAACAGCCACCATTCCAGACGAGGTCCGTCAAACACTGGATGTCAGCCCCCTGCCGAGAAACATGGATCCCAACCTCCACGCCGCTAGAAGGCAGGCCAGGGCAGACTATGTGCAGCGGAACCTAGCCACAATGGAAAATACGGTATACACAGACGCGGCCCTATACCCATGGGACCGCAGGACCAGAAAGTTCAGAGTCGCGGCAGCAGTGGTAGACCACATGGGGGAACCAATCAGCAGTGCGACGTTAAGAAACTGTACGGTAACGGAGGGGGAGGAGGCTGCCGTAGCTCTAGCGGCCGCCGAAGGTTACCGTAGGAACAAATATCTCATAATCCTAACAGACTCCAAAGCAGCATGCAGGAACTACACACGGGGCAAAATAAGCAAGGAAGCGCTGAGCATCCTCTTCGAAGCAAGGCTTCCAAATAAGACCTTAAGACACAGGATTTTCTGGATACCGGCACACACCGGGATAGAGGGTAACTCGAGGGTAGACAGCCTAGTTCGCGAGATCACGAACCGAGCAGGGCAGTCAGAAGCCCTGGAGGACCCCATAACGGTAGAACCAACGTATACAGAAATACTAAACTGCCACAGAGGGCGGAGATTCAAATACCCACCACCCCACACATCATTAACACAGCACGAGGCGGTCTGCTGGCGGAGACTGCAAGCAGGGACATTCCACAATCTATACATACTACACAAGATGTTCCCTACACAATACAGGAACACATGTCCGTGGTGCGGGGCAACCCCCACACTATACCACATCACATGGGAATGCGAACGAAACAGAGCCTTCCACAAACTAAATAGCCCGAGTGCGGAACAATGGGAGGGTCTGCTGACCAGCAGCGAGCTCACGGCCCAAATGGTACTGGTGCGGCACGCCTGCGAAGCAGCAAGACTCAGCGGTGCCCTGGAATAGGGGCGCCGACCTTGTGAAGAGGCCGAAGATATGAAGACATCGGCCCGCCGCTAAAACCAGAAACTTTTTAGAGCAATAAATGTTTTCTCTCTCTCTCTCTCTCTAGACGCGGAAGAGGAGTGGAAAACAGCTTAGCGCTGCCAAAGCTATGCCTCCCCCCTTCAGCCCTCTGGAGAGGCCTCGAATTTACACGAACATGGTCAGCACGCGCGGCCCTCCCGCGCGAAGCGAGGAGGAGGGCCGGGACCGTGCGGGGGAATGCACGCGTGATCCGCCCATGACGACGAGGGCGAGGAGGCGCAGCGCGGTGGCCAAGATTACGTAGTCGGTCGCGTCGCGTTCTCGAAGCTTGTGAGAACATTCCATCGCCGTTTTCTGCGGCGCGCGCGCCGAAACATTAAAGAATGGGACACCGCGTCCTTACAGCCAGCTTAGCGCAATTAGGATTTTCAGTTATGTAGCCCCAAAATAATGAAGCCATGAAGTATTCCATAATAATTAACGAGTTGTGAAGTGTCTTGATATGTTGTAATACGTAGTATGAGCTCATAATTTGCGTCCACCATACCCGTTTATGGATTACTGTAAACATTCATCATTAAGACGCTTTCCTATCTTCTTTCTTGAGGTAGAAGCTCGAGCAAGGCGAGTGAAGTGTACGAGTGTTGTTTCATTGCGTGGCCAATTGCAGTCATATTCGTGGTGACATAGTGGCAACTTGTGCTTTTTCGTAAGCATCGGATGTTGTATTTGTGTGAATGTTGACCATCATCCGAACCTTGGCGTGCAGTTTGTTTCTTGGTGTACGATCAAGTTCGGTTTGCGTCTAAGAAATGCTGCATGCTATGTTAGGATTGTTGCATGCTGGTTCGACTTTCATGCAAGCATTGTAGTACCCGGTGGTTGTAATGTGGAGTAACTTGTCGGGCGATAGTTTTTTCGGGCTCAAACATGAGCCATTTTACCTTTGAAATCAGGACATTGCGGACCCAGCAGTTCGGACTGAGGTCGCGAAGAATAAGCTCACCTCTCGCCTCCAAGGTCCCGATGAGTCGTACGCGTCTTACATAGAGGCCACACTTGCACTTTGCCGGCGTTTTAGTCCCACCATGCCGGAACCTGAACGCGTACACCACATCTTGAAAGGAAATAATTCAGTGGCATATAACACCCTGATTGCCCAGAATCCTTCTACTGTTGACGCCATTATTGCTACCTGCCAACGTATCGACCAACTGCAGTCCTCAAGATTGCAGCCCAGCATTGCTATTGGCCCGACCTCTGCTGACCTGGATCTGCGGGCACTGATTCGAGCCATCATCCGGGAGGAGCTCCAAGCCCTCAAGCCTGTCTGTCGACACGGGTGCGATCATTCTTCAGTACCTTCTAATGACGCCGGTCTCCGCAACATCAAAAAAGATGAGCTGGCAACAATCACCCGACCTATGGCGTCCGACCCTCCTGCACCCCGCCCAGCATCGACTTACGCACACGTCGCAGCATCACCCCCTTCTTTTGTTCCGCGGCCCCAACTGGCACCGCCCTACAACCACATCAACGCCGTGACGACGGCTCAGCCTACGCCACCCTATTACGCACCTTGGCGCCCCTCTCGCCCAGTGTGCTACTACTGTGGAATCCGAGGGCACATATCCCCCTTCTGTCGTCGACGCATTCAGAACGAGCGGCGTGGTTACGACGCCTTCGAAAGTGACGCGTACCCTCATATTATCAGCGACGACCTATTCCCAGCCCACCTCGTCGATCCTCTCCACCACCGGTATCCTCGACTGAACCAAGTGGCGCCCATGTATCTCAACGCCAGTCCATTTCCCCATACCGCCGCTCAGTTTCCCCTCTCCGCCCCGCAACCGCTCTCCCTGTACGCCATCCGGAAAACTAAGTGTTGCAGTTTCCGGAGGTCAAACTGCACTCTGCGAACTTACTAAAAGTCATCCTGATCGCCCGTATAATGTGATTGCTGTTATCGCTGAAGGTTTACCGGTCGAAGCTTTGATTGATACAGGGGCTGCAATTTCTGTCATTCACGCTGATTTGTGCTACCGTTTGCGAAAAGTGACAACCCCATATGATAGGCCTGAACTCCGTGGAGCCAATGACGTCCCTTTGCGCCCTTCAGCGAAGTGCACCGTACGAGTTGTTATCGACGGCATCCGCCATCATGTGCAGTTTGCTGTGCTCTCGCCTTGTGCGCATCTGATGATTTTTGGGTGGGATTTTTTGTCAACCGCTTCAGCGTTAATTTCTTGTGGTGACCGTGTTATCCATATGACAGACAGCGATTTTTCATCTGACTTTTCTGAACGACATCATCCCCTCGTGCTTGAACGTGGTCCAGTTAGTGGTGTGGGGTTCGCGGTTAATAAACCAGGTTCTGGCGACCTCAATGAAGTAGAAAGAAACATTCAGAAATTTTAGAGCATCGTCCTACCGGTTGTTGTTACTGCAGCGTTCATAAGTGTCCAGCCAGTCATCGACGTCTTCATCGCGACGACCAGCGAACAGCGGCGGGTCGCGTTGTCGTGTGGGCAAAGTCGGAGGGGGTGGTGCAGCCGAGGTAGAGGGTGCTGCCGATTCGTGAGTACTCTCGGTAGACATAACGATGGTGGCAGGCGATAAACAGCGACCGGAACGTAGCTCCAGCGAGAGGCAGGGCACAAAACAGCAAGGGGATCAAGTCTTACCTCCATCACGTGTGGAAGAAGGCCAGGTCTTGACGGCAAGGTCGAGACGGCAAGGCAAGGGGTGCCGTGTCTGGCGTTTTACTCCGATGACAAAGCCCAGGCGCGTGCCGGAGCCGGCGCTGCGGGACGATGATGATGGCATGTACAAATTAAAAAACGTCCACAGAAGGCTCACAATATGTACCATGTACGGGAGGGTGGTTTAAAATTCGCCCGGCTTAATGGCGTGCAGCGCAGCAAGATGCACAGTTTGATGCATCCACCCTGTTTATTGACGCGGTGGGGCCCAGCACAGGACTTGCAGACAGCTTCGAAGGGTTATCAGCGCGCGGGCAGCGCCTCGACCTGTGTCCATACTCAGTACAGTGTTTACGAAGGGGAGCGCATAGATACTCGGGGACTGCGTCTGGCATCCAGCCCACAATGACACTTCCGGCTGCCATCATGTCATGCGGCAGAACGCCTCAGACACCACTTCAATAATATGTGTATGAGGACCACCTTGCAGGTGGTAGAGTCTAGGTTGACCATTGGGTTTATTGGTGTTAGGGCACCCATCAGATGCTCCGGGTTGATTGTGGCAAGTCTGACATGACGATTTTGTCTACTGTAAAACTCGAACAGTGATCGAAGGGACATTTACAACACTGCGGGTGGTCACTTCCTTAATATGGTCAAGGTGCGACGGTTCTTGTAAACGCCCAATGCCACGCCGAGTCCAGCATAAAATGTCCGCTCCGATGACGCCAGCCTTACAATCAATGTTAGACTTGTACACTGCAAGATCTGTATTGTCGGATGGCTAGGTTGGCGCCCTTAAACTTGCATGGTCAGAAATGGGAATGAAAGAGGACAAGTTGTCAACGGTGTCAGCAGAATTAGGAGACGAAGACAGCGAGGCACAGTTTGCCTCATAGGAACGGTTCTGTGTACACCACCCGCACGCCATGGTCGCAAACGGACGAGAAGCCG